>NC_062561.1:168300125-168657625 GCF_022837055.1 Prionailurus viverrinus
AAATTCTCATATCATATTCACTTAACCACGTTCTTTTAACTATTTCATACTGTAGGATGTGATTAAAACACCTTTAGATGTTTTCATGTCTTCTATAATATGTTGAAATATATAATGTTATACCATGTAAAGTTTCACCCTCAATTTTTTTTAATATGACGGAAAAACTATAAATATATGCTAACCTGACAGATAGGCATTCTGGTTTTAGCTCCTCACTGCCTGCGTTTTGTACTTAGATGCTCTTGCCAATAAAATTAGACAATAGATAATCAGAGTGAGGGATCACTTTTGGGAAGAATACATGTCATATTGCCAAAATAAAGAATCTGTACTTCTCCCTGTACCTTTATCTAAGAACAGTGATGTGTCCTTGCTTTATTGTCTCAGGTGTTGCAATGCTTACTAGTAATAAATATAATGTCAGTGCATCCCCTTGTATGGGATTGGAATCAACAACTTCCAGTTCCAGATTCCACTGAGTAAGAAGTACTTCTCCCCTTTGAAAGATAACAGTGTAGGACTTCCACTTCCAAATATGAAAGATTAACTTGTACCAGACTTGCCCCAACATGTTAAGTTAAGCAACCATAAAACTGCACAAGAAGCGATTCTTAACTGGCATTAGACAATAGGCAGCAAAAGATTTCCTTCTAAAAGAAGAGAAACCAAAAGATGAGTTAAACCAAAAGTAATATAATTGTAAAGTGTTTTATATCCAATATAAAATGAAAATATTTGACATATTAGAAAGAAAGAGGTTTTAAGAATGCCATTGTAAAATTCTTCCATCTGTGATGTGTGATATGCAAATTGTATAATGATAAAATATTCTAAATAGTCTCATTAGTCTAATGAGAGTAAGATGCATATTAGGAGAACCACCAAAATAATCATATAAACAGATACAATTAAAAAGCATGAGAGAAAATAAAACACTAGAAATATTCAATTAAACCAAAAGTAGACATCAAGAGAGGAACAGAAGAACAAAATACAAATGATACAAATAAAATGCATAGCTTAAAGTAGCAGAGTTTAACCCCAGCATACCAATAATTACATTCAAATAAAATGGACTAAATACTCAAAAGGCAGATATTATGACTGGTTTTAAAAAGCAAATTCCAACTATATGCTCTCTATAAGATAGGTATGTTAAAAACAGACACACAGAGATAGATAGTAAAAGGATCGATGATCTATTGCGCACAGCAAGAAGCATTTAAAAAAACCATTATGACTGTGTTAATATGAGACAAGGCATAATTCAAGACAGTAAATATTGCGAGAAATAAAGAGAAGTGTTATATGATAATAAAAAGGTCCATCATCAGAATACATATAAGCTTAAATATGTACTTTAGTAAGAAAGCATCAAAAAATATGAAAAAGTGATGGGCTAAAAGGAGAAATAGATAAATATACAGTCATAATTGGATTATGGTAAACATAAGTAATGATAAATAAATCATAATGTTCAACACCCTTTCATAATTACTAATAAGACAAATACATTAAAACAGTGTGAATATACAGGATGTGAAAAACATTGTCAGTCAGTGTGATCTCATTGACATTAACATAAGCCTTCAAAAAAAACACAAAGTTTTGTCAGGTGCAAACAAAGCATTCACCAAGATAAAGCATGTACCTAGATATACAATAAATCTCAACAGACTTCAAAAGACTGAAATCTTACATTGTATATTCTCTGACCACAAAGACTTTTGTTAGAACTCAATAAAAATAAGATATCTAGAAATTTCTAAAATATTTGGAAATTAAACAAATTTCTAAATAAACTGGGAAAAAATCACAAAGGAATTTTTGAACAATAGTGAAAATAAAACATATCAAAATTTGTGAGATGCAGTGAAACAGTTCTTAAAGGGAAATTTATAGTTTTAAGTGCCAATATTAGAAAAGAAGAAAGGTATAAGGTAACATATTTAACTTTACACACACACACACACACACACACGCACGCACGCACACACACACAAATTATATGCAAATTATATGCAAAGCAAGCTTAAAAAAAAAGGAAGCAATGAAGTCTATGACTGCAGAGAATATTAATAAATCCAAAATTTAGTTCTTTAAAAGACTAATAAACCTGATAACCCTCTATGAAGACTAATGTATTTTTAAAAAGGAATAAAATTAGCAATAGCAGGATGAAATAGTGGCTATTTCTACAGAATATTCGTATAATAAAGGAATATTATAAGCAACCTCATGCCAATAAATTAGACAATAAAATGGAAACATTCCTTGGGAAAAAAGAGACTTAGAAAATAGTTCAAAATGTTTAAAAATTGACCAAAAAAAAAAGAAATAGAAAAATCTGAAAAACTTTATATGTATTAATGAAATTAAATTTGTAGTAAAGATCTTTTCAAAGACAAACCTGGATTAGTTTAACTGACAGTTTCTACCAAGCATTTAAGGAAGATAAAATGTTGGGGCGCCTGGGTGGCGCAGTCGGTTAAGCGTCCGACTTCAGCCAGGTCACGATCTCGCGGTCCGTGAGTTCGAGCCCTGCGTTCGAGCCCTGCGTCAGGCTCTGGGCTGATGGCTCGGAGCCTGGAGCCTGTTTCCGATTCTGTGTCTCCCTCTCTCTCTGCCCATCCCCCGTTCATGCTCTATCTCTCTCTGTCCCAAAAATAAATAAACGTTAAAAAAAAATTTTAAAAAAAGGAAGATAAAATGTTACTTTTACACAAAATATTTCAGAAATTAGAAGAGGAAGGAATTCTTTCCAACTTGTTTTATGAGGACACATAGCCCTGATACCAAAGAGTAACAAAGGTATCATAAGAATAGAAAATTAGAACTCTTAGTGTCAGCTCTGATATGAAGGAGATTGGAAGTCCTCACTCTCACCCTTAAACAATAGGGAAAAAAAAGATGAATAAATTGAAAATCAGCGTATTTTCTTGGGTCTGTGAGAGAACTGAGGCAGCAGAACAAGCTGCCACCACAAAATCTGGAGAGAAAGGCTGGTCCAGAGTGGAGTGTCACAGCTGAAGTCAACCACCCTGGAGCAAAAGCCATACAGAGTAGGGCACTAAATGGTAATTTTGACAAACCACTGGATCCAGAGAGTAAGCTAGTTGAAACGTCTTAGGACTTCAGTCTTAGGTGAACTCACACTTTTACTTCAGGAACCCCACCAGATAATCATGGTGAAGAGCCAAGAAACATATCTGGTCAGAGTAACATTATGAAATATGTCCAGAGGGTTCTCCACAACAAATGCCTACTCTCCAGTGGGAAAGACTTAACCAGAGCTTTATTCCACTTGGGGGAAGGGCATTTCTGTGATATAGATTAGAGATTAGAACTATGCATACAGATTAGAACAATGCATACAGGGGCACCTGGGTGGCGCAGTCGGTTAAGCGTCCGACTTCAGCCAGGTCACGATTTCGTGGTCCGTGAGTTTGAGCCCCGCGTCAGGCTCTGGGCTGATGGCTCAGAGCCTGGAGCCTGTTTCAGATTCTGTGTCTCCCTCTCTCTCTGCCCCTCCCCTGTTCATGCTCTGTCTCTCTCTGTCCCAAAAAAAATAAATAAACGTTGAAAAAAAATTTTTTTTTAAAAGAATTTATTTTAAATATGTATTTCATTGTATAAAATTATATCTTAATAAGGTTGACTTTTTAAAAAAATGCTGAGTGTAAAATCAGGACACTTGTTTAAAAAATCACTGATTCAAGAGCTCAAGAAAAGGAAATCAGGTCTTCACTAAAAAGATTTTAAAATGCATATGCATACAAATAACTAACCAACCCCAAAAATACACACATAGAGCTAAAAGAGACCTCACCCATCACTGAAAAGTTCTGTGTTAGTTATAGACTATAAATTGTTCGATAACTAAATAACAAAATGAAGCAATAAAACTGGAGTGAATTTATGACGCAGACGTCTTTTCTACTTAGGTTGGCCCTCCCTGACATGCTTGCTATAAAACAGTAGTTTAACATAAATTAGTCTTTGTTTTTGAAAGTAAAAATGGTACCTCAAAAATGGTCAGAAAATACGCAATAACTACTACAAATATGGGAAAAAGTAACTTTTCTGATTATCTATTTCTTAATGGATTAAATTTTTTTAAGGTTTATTTTAGAGAGAGAGACAGAGCACAAGCAGGGCAGGGAAAGAGAGAGAGGGAGACACAGAATCCAAAGCAGGCTCCAGACTCTGAGCTGCCAGCACAGAGCCCGACTGGAACGCGAACTCATGAATTGCGAGATCATGATCTGAGCCAAAGTCAGTCGCTTAACCCACTGAGCCACCTAGGCGCCCCTTAATGGATTAAATTTTTAATTACTGTTAAATATAGTGAGATCTGGGGATGGAGAGAAATCACAAATTCTACCCTTACATTTGTAGCAACTCATTTCACTTTTGTGAGTGCATAATTTTATGCAACTTCTAGATTTTCTGATCTAATTTATGTAAAGAGTTTTTTTTTTTTTTTAATTTTTTTTAACGTTTTATTCATTTTTGAGACAGGGAGAAACAGAGCATGAACAGGGGAGGGTCAGAGAGAGGGAGACACAGAATCTGAAACATGCTCCAGGCTCTGAGCTGTCAGCACAGAGCCTGACGCGGGGCTCGAACTCACGGACCGCGAGATCATGACCCGAGCCGAAGTCGGCCGTTTAACCGACCGACTGAGCCACCCAGGCGCCCCAATGTAAAGAGTTTTAATAATCATATATGCTGAAAAGAAAAGATCTAACACCTTGTTAACTATATACTGGGCCTGCATGTAAAACTTCTACCCTAAGACAAAAGGAAGCGTTAGTTTTATTATCTATAACACATATGACTAGGCTTCATAGAATATAAACTTAGAGGGACTCAAGTATACTCCAAAAATCATAAAACACTGAACTCTCATTTTCAAACTGATTAAAAATCAAAAGACACTTTTGACATATTTTATGTCATGTGGCACTTCATGATATTTCAAAATACCTCACTTTTAAGTTTCAGAAGATTTCAACATGAAAGCCTTCTAGAAAGCTAGGCTCTATAAAAGTAATTCTCAGTATATCGATTTGGAATCAACAAAACCGTTTACAAATAACTGTTACTTCAAGGCCAAACCAATTCATAGAATCTTCGTTTCTGAGAGCTGCTGAAGCAAAAATAAATTCTGAACTATGACGTTGTCATAACATATACATAGGTTGGTCCATGATCTCTTTTCTATAACTTGTATTTAAAAATCATTATAACAACACTACAATTCTATGTGTTGTAAGGCAAAATAAAAATTTTATCAAATATATCTGTTTACTACTCTGGTTAAGCTAACTTTATTTCCAAAGCTAATTAACAAAGCTCAAATGACTAACTCAGCTCAGGTTATGTAAATGAATTCCTTCGTATAGTTTGCATATATTAAGCAGTGGGAGACTGTTTCTTCACTGAGTTTGGGAAAAAACTTAAATTTTATCTATGTAAAATAAGAGCAGATAATCTGATTTGACGTATCTTGAGAAGCCTGGAGGCTACAGAAACCCCACTGGGCCAGTGGATGATTAGTTAATAAAGGGAAAGCAGCCTGACACCAAGGTGAGCAATAATTAAACCTGTAGTGAAATTCTCTAACAGAATTCAATAAAGTAGCACATTGTTAGCAGAACAATGTTTCTTCAAATGGCATTGATGAGTAAACCTCAAAGTGAGCAGAGATTCTGATCGAGGAAAAACGCAGACACTCATTCTATGAATTTACTGCTCCCTGGATCATATTCTGTACAAGCAATGTATAGGGTATTCGATGCATTAAATTTCCACTGCTTTTGAAAATGGATGCAAAAAGAAAGTATTAGGAGCTACATCTTCTCTTCATTTGCTTATTCATGTCAACATTGTGTTGTGTTTTGTTCTGTGGGAACAATGCTAAAAGCTAGAAATCCAAAGAGGTTGCTGTCCTGAAGGGGCTTGTAATATCACAGGCAAGCCAGACATATAAAGAAGTAAATACTTTCAAAGTGTGAAGGTGTACAGGGAGGAAACCTCTAACTCAGCCTGAGAGTGTCAGAAGAGATAACATTTAGGAGGGATTTTGAGGAATAACTAGGTTTTTTTCAAATGGGAAAAGGCATTTCAGTCGGAGGGAACAGAAAGTGAAAAAGTATGAAGTTATGAAAATGAATGGCAATTCATGAAGCCGTAACACCGTCAGCTTGGTCTGTGGGCAGTGGAGTACAGGGGGGAGGATGAGTACACGCAAGAGGGAAGGGAGGACCAAATTGTGAATAGCTTTGACTGTTGATGTAGACTTCTTTCTATGGACAGTAGATAGCAAACTCAACAGAGCAAGGGAGAAAAAGAACGTGATTGCAGGTTTTCTTGGCTCCCAGAAGGCAGTGAACTACTCTTTTTACACAGCTCATACATACTTGCAAGGTGCCTGGGCATCATTAGAGAAGGACGAAACATATTAAAGTATTTATGTAAACAGTGACGATAGAGAAGTGGGGTAAGACAGGAGGCCGAGAGACCAGTTAAAACTGCCTACTATAGCTGAGGTAAAATAAGGGTCAGAACAAGAAGCAGTGGGGAGGAAGCAAGGAGGATTGAGATTTGAAATGAAACCAATGTGTCTTGAGTTGGAGTGAGAAGATGAAAGAGGAAATTGTTCAAGGATGACAGCTAGGATTTTGCTTTGGGGGAACAGACTTCATGACATTATTAAGCATCACGGAGAATTTAAGGGGAAAAGTAGAATTGCATTTATGGGGAACACAGGGAAGTCTAATAGAGGCTTCGCAGGAGACATTATTGAAAGAAACACCATCAAGAACCCTATCTCCTGTTTTGTCTTTTTTAATAATTCTATATTTCCACATGCACTTAGGAAATTCTTTCAGAAGTCTTCTTGGTCATCTGTGTCCTCTTCTTCCAAATGTCATCCATCTTTTTTCCTGGGTTCTATATCTTTCAAAAACTGAACACTGGATTTTCTAGAAGAGAAAGCAGAGAAGCTTCTTTCTCGTGATCGTCTTTTACACCCTACAGGAAAATCTCAAAATAAGCATAAGATTTCTTAAATTATCCCCCCAAACAAACCAACAAAAGATATGCTCCCACATTACCATGTTTCCAAGAAGTGTGGGCTCACTGGATTGCAAGACTATCCCCTGAAGTGGAATCAAGCCTCCGAGAAGATCTACCCCACTAACCAAAAGTGGAACCAGAGACAGTTTCTAACTCCCTTTTAGCTTTCTCTAGATCTGAAAGGGGTTGGGACAGGAGGTGAAGGACAGTGTGACAGATGGGGGTCCTCTGTTTTCTTCTATAGAAAGTTCTATACACCCCCATACCCATCCTTCATGCATCTCAGGACTCAACAGAGGTTCAGAATCTGCTAACAGGGATTTGTTATTTTGACTGAATTAAAGAGCTCAACCTTAATTGAAATATAAGAGTTAAGGTATGTACTTAGCGCTGTGATTTTTTTTCATGTGCTGATATAATGATGATGATGTAAGACCATCTGGAATAAAGACAGAAGTTACATCAAGCTGAAAATTATATTCCTAAGCCTTACTTATGATAACAGGTTCAAGCAAGTTCTCAATTCTCATTAGCAGTTCTTGATCTAACGAGGATTCTTTGGCTCATCAGCAAATGCCATGCTTCTTCCAAGTAGCTCACTCCCATTCCTCTGCTGAGGCCCCAGGCTCTCACACAGAGGGTTCCTAATGGCCTGCAGCCCAATCTTAAACTCGCCACATCTCTGCAGTATGTCATATTCCATCAGGAGCTACTGTGCAAATAACATATTTCCATTTTTAAAGTCTGAAAAATGTCACAAAAAGCTTTTGGCATTTACATGACTCAGACTTACACCCTCTAATTCTCTCTGCAGCTAATTTCTTATGTTCGATACATACCCACCACAGGAAACCAGGAATAACGATTACAGGAAAAGCTGAAGTTCGACAGCCCAGCCATTAGCATTCACAAATCTAAAGAGTAGGGATTTAAATGGCACTATCGACAGTTATTTCTTCTATAACGAAAATCAGGACTGTCAACATGTGAGACATTAAAAAATATTCAGTAATTTTAGTTATAGCCTGTAGGGTTTTTTTTTTTAATGCATTCCTGAGAACTAGCAAAAATCTACAAAGATGTGCACCAAGAGGGCCTAATAGATCAGAGGAGTGAAATTATATTCAATGTGGGTAAAACAGCTTGCTGTATGTTCTCCAACTACTGATCTTATCTCTCATAATCATGCCCCATGCTTCGTTTAATGTTGGACCACACTCACTATGAGAGGAAATTCACGCTTGCATTTTATGAGGCTCAGCATGCAAAATCCACATGCTATGTTTCCATTTCTTCTGTCTCACTTTACATAGATTGGGCTTTTATCTTTCTGCTGAATAACATTTGTTGTTTTATTTTCCACTGCTTAATATACCAGGGCTTACTAGAGGAAATGGAGAGACCAGTGGCAGGTCTATCTTAGCCCCAGGAAGAGATTCTAAAACACTCTGAAAATCTGCTCATTTGAATTTGGTTGCATTGTATGCATTACCCCACTGGAAGAAAATGTGCATGATTCATACCTGCTTGTTGCTGACGTGTCCGATGTCAGGTAAAATGGCACAAGCTCCATAATAGTATCATGATATGTTATGCATGCAGCATGCTAACACTGCATAACAACTTTTATTTTCTTTTAAAAGAACAGCTACAGTGTCACAGCTGTCTGCAAACTTAGATCTTTAATTCATTGGTTGAATCTCACACAGCTGATTAGTTAATTGTTACCAAGTTGCAGAACTAAATAAATAACTGGATTATGTCCCTAAAACCAATCAGCTAGCTAGACTTATCTACAGAACAATTAGCTAGTCTTCTACTGAGACCTATCCCTGCAAAACTAGAGCTGACCACAGTCATGGCAGATGCCTGTTATAGAGAAAGTGTCGGGGTTTTTTTAAACTTTGTATATCTTCCTTGGTTGACATGTAGGATAGAGTTCTTGGTGTTAACCTTTACACGAGATTGTTAAATTAATGATCAACGTATTTCCAAATTAATGTGAATTTTGTGATTGCAATCAGGTTCTAGTAAGGCAGTTTGGTAGAAGACTAAAACAGAAGACTCAGGACAGAAGGACTCAAGCAGATTTTCACTAATGTGATGAGCAGACTAAACATCTTTGATATAAATAAATATATTATAAGTAACTGAGTGTATATTTATAATAAATACTAATTGAATGGAGTACTGCCAGATGGCTTTTCTATTCAAATTCATCCTGACTTGCTTCTGAAAAAATTTATAACCACTAAACTTTACAGAAGATGTTGCCTCAATATTATCTGCTCATTTGAGGTATTGAAACCTTTACATAGCTGCCTCAATTAGAAGAAGCATTAAGGGAAATGTTAAAAGGTCACCCTGAAAAACAGTGAATATATCTCCATCATATATATATATATATATATATATATATATATATATACACACATGTGTATATGTATATACACACACACACACACACACATATATATATATATATATATATATATATATATATATATATAATTTATATTTTAAATCAGATTTTAGGATCAGAGAGAATTTAAGAACCTGTTTTACTCCAGTGGGCAGTGATTTAAGGGATACAACACTGAAATTTACCTGTCTGCCACTCCCTAACTCTTCAAAGAATAATTTTCCCTTATTGGTTCACATTCATTTCTCATTTAATAAATATGTACTGAATGTCTTCCATAGTTATGCCCCCTGCTAAGGGGCAAAGAGGCTTACTAAAATACTTAAGCCTTCAAGTAGCATTCTAAAATTCATTCACTGATCCATTCATTCTCTTAGCAAATATTTACTGTTTATTATGAGGTAGATATTGTGTGATGATGCTGATAAAAAATAAAAAGAGGACTCTATCCA
Organism: Prionailurus viverrinus; assembly: GCF_022837055.1. Taxonomy (NCBI): domain Eukaryota; kingdom Metazoa; phylum Chordata; class Mammalia; order Carnivora; family Felidae; genus Prionailurus; species Prionailurus viverrinus. Next base: position 168,310,086 of record NC_062561.1, read on the forward strand.
TATGGACCTCACAGTGTAACTGGGGAGACTAACACAGCCACAAATATTTAGTATACACTCTGTTAAGTGCTAATTACAGTGTGTGCCACATGCCCTAGTGACATAATAAGAAAATGGATTCATTCTACAGGAAGGGAGATGGTGGAGAAATGGTTTGGAAGAAGAGAAGGGGCTTAGAAAGCATAGAGAGAGTCATTTAACCAAGGCCATCAAAAGTGAGTAGGTCCCAGGGAGTAGAGGGCAGTATGGGCACAGAGCAAATGGAACATCACAATAAAGGGCAGAGGGTTGCGAGTGCTTTAGAGGAATATAGGTCCTCCAGTTTATTCCCCTCATTTGAAAGCAGAAGTTACAAACTTGTTACCTTCAAACCATTTTCAGCCCTGGACATGTTGTGCTTGACCTAGACGATATTTCATGGACAAAATGTAAACATGGGGAAAATTCACAAAAGTCCAGATTTCAAGCTTGAAAAAGTACATTTTGAGCAAATCTGGACCAGAATGTCTACGTAGAAATAATCTGCTAAAGACGTGCAAAGACACCCCCATCCCCCACCACCCAACCAACTAGAAGCCTTTTAGCCTGCCTTTCAGTTTTACTCTAGCTCTCACTAGGCCGGCTTCACTCATTAATGTTACTTGACAGGCCCTTGCTGGTGTTTTATTTGAGATGCCTAGTTTAAGGTTTTAATACTTCTGAAAAAGCAGTGGACTCTGGGAGGGAAAAAAAATGGAATGTAGCTCTGAACTGTTAATCAGTTACTTGTCATTAATTCTTCAGGTGTAAATGAAGGTTTGGAAAGCAACCTAAAATAGAGAGATGGAAAACAGTGCACAAGGTCATTAAGCATTAGAGTGGTTGGTTTTGTAAAGAATTTGGTGAACTTAGAATAAAGGAAGCAGAACTTCACAATTTCATACTTTTACCATGGTTAATCAAAAAATATTTACTTCAGGGGTGCCTGCATGGCTCAGTAGGTTAAGCCACCAACTTCAGCCCAGGTCATGATCTCACAGTTCATGGGTTCAAGCCCTGCATCAGGCTCTGTGCTGACAGCTCAGAGCCTGGAGCCTGCTTCAGATTCTGTGTCTTCCTCTGTCTCTTGGTGTGTCTGTCTGTCTGTCTGTCTCTCTCTCTCTCTCTCTCTCTCAAAAATAAATAAAACCTTAAAATTTTTTTAAAAATCCACTTCAAACTAAGAACCACTGTGAGAATTAGAGTCAAAACACTGACCTTTTTTCTTAATTCTGACTATGCTTATTTATTTCTAGTGACCCTGTTTGCAAGCCTGTAATTTTTAATGGTTAAAATTCTAAGTCTCTCTCAGGGATCTCCTGAAAAGTTATTGGCCCTGTGCCCACTCACTGAATTCTAGCTATGGACATTATCCCCAGGTAATTAAAATGTTCACTTACAGGAAAAAAAAAAAAAAAGTATCACATAGCATTGTTAACCTTCTTCTCAGATAACGTACTCAGTGTCAGAATTATCTGTACTGCCTTGGGGCTTTTTTGAAGAGTGAATATCTTTGCACACACTGTCAGCATACACCATGTAGGAATAATTATCATCATTAACCTGAGTCTTATTAAGCTGCCTGCTTATTAATATGTATTGCCATTCACCATAAGTGCTAAGTTGTGGCAGAAAAACAAAAGAGATAGCTGAATAAAGATGGCATTCCAGTCTTCAGCAACATTATTAAAATATTTAGAAAGGGAATCTAATGAGTTTGCCTTTTTTCTCAAAAGACGCAAATCCCAAATTCTCCTAACTTTGAAAGAACATGTCAGCTAAATAAAATTATATAATATATAAGAGGAAGAAAGATCAGTGCTTGGAAAGAACCAGACAGCATGTATCATCCATTCACCAAAGACAATGAATAAAATCAATGATTTGATCAAAATACTTATGAATTACTGAATTCCACATTCCAGTTGTGACATTTGGAAGCCATGTGCTTAGAATGCACAAATCAAAAGCAGATGAAACATTTGCACTAGTTTTCTATCAGTCCTTTAAAGAGTTCCCAAACTCTAGGAGGCAACTTCTATAGAGGAAATTGTTGGCCTTATTAAGTGTAAAGAATTACTGCCAAAAAGTCAGGGCTGTGGAGTAGGATGGATGGTGTACTTCCTTGGTGTCAACAACCAGATTTCAAAGAAAAAGTTATACTTGGCCTCCGTAGACTACCTTGTCTTTCCACTTATAGCTTCCGGGTATGCATTTGGAAGTACCAACTCTCATCTTAAAATTGTGATGAACCTCACTTTTCCATTGTATCTCCCAAGAAGTAGTGAATGAGGACAACTAAATGATCTGATGAAGATGTAGCTTCTTCCCTTCATGAACCTACCACACTTTACCCTCACCCCCATCCCGGCCTTATATAGCCCCACTCCCTGCCTACATACATCTATGTTTGTTCTGGATTCAGTTACTAGGGTGGACCTGGGTTTCATAGAGCCTGAACTATATATAATTTGGGTAGTTCACTTTCAGAAAAATGTTACAATATTATGTATACAAAATTAGGTATGAGCATGAATGTTTATTTAGAATGAGAAAAGAAATCATAGCAAAATCAAATCTAAAAAATCTGAAAAATACTGCAAACATTATAAAATTCAGAAAATAATACAGAAGACTTTTATTTAATAAACTTCCTGACACACTCTGTAATTCTTTTCTTCCATTTTTGGCTGCATATTCTTTGATCACTTCTTCACATAAGAACAAATTTGTAATTGTTTTCTATAAAAAGAATAATAGATAATTCAGTCTTCTTAACATAGTTGATCACATTTGTTTTTTAGTAGTGGTAGTGAGATGCCTAAAACATGAAATGTCAACACAGACATAATTACCATTTGTAAATCTGCTATTAGTTTATGTCCTATAACAAAAATTCTGATTAATTCCATTTTGTAAAATTCCCATCAAAAAATAAAATAATGTAGGGTACATTTGAATTTCAGAAGATGCATTACCGAGTATATTCATGATGGGCAAGAACTTCTATTTTGACTGAGTGTTGTTGTTAAACACTCCTCCCCTTGTAATTTTGGACTCCTCCCCTTGTAATTTTAAACACCTGATGACTGGAAATGCTTTCTACAAACAAGCTTCTGGAATGATATACTTTGGACTTTGTTTCTCAGCCTCCACCTATGTATTTCTGGTGCTGAAAGACACATTCATGTCATGATAAGACCTGTGGCCCTACACCTTTGAGGGAATCAGCCTAACAGATATTGGGACTCTTCCAACTATACCCAGGCACCTAGTAATTTAACTAACAAAGAGAAGATTGAAACCACGTAAATGTGCACTACTAAATCCAAGTTTAGTGTATCCACAATTCAGCTTGCACTTGACCTGCTTTGAGATAGCATTCCAGAACTATCTGAAAGAAAAGAAGTGAATAAAGAAAATTGACAGTAGACAGATATCCTTCCTTATTTTAGCCAACTTTATCAAACTGTATGACCCTGTGGACATGTTGCCAGGGCCTCTGCTATTACCTTAGAAGTAACAAGGTTCATTAGCTTCAAAGTAGAGTCCTTCCGCGCAGCTTAAAGGTTGGGTAGAATTTTTATCTCTCAAAATTCCATGACTTAAGGCCTACATATATGTGTATAGAAATGTGAAGACTTCAAATTAAAAGAAAATAAATAATTCAGTAAATTCCCATGGAGAATATACTTAATTGAGCAGTTAAAATGAAGCCATAAAATCTATAAAAGAAGGGGATGAAATTAGCATCCAGTGACCCTAGAAACTCAGGATCAGATCCAATTTATTGGCACTTAGCCACTATTTCTTGTGTTTGATTTTTTTTTTTTTAATAATTATCTCCATGCTTTTAAATCATTTGCTCACATGTAATCTCGGTCTCTGCCTCCTGGATTTCTACATGCATCCCTCACTGTAACAGTTTAAAAACAAAATACATAATTCCTCCACTAAGCCAGTAAAGAATGAACCAAAGGCATAACATTAAAAAAAAGAAAGCTCCCACTCTGCTGGTTATTTGGAAAAAGCTGAAGGATTCTCTCTTCCTCAGAAGAGGGAGGAGAGGCTGGACGGGTGAGACCAACTGCCCACCTTGCTTCTCCTCTATGGCACATCTTTCCCAAACTCCTTGTCTTTCTTTTCTGTTTTCGTGGCCACCACTTCAGTCTTGGCTCTTAACTTCTTACTTACTACAACAATAGTTAAATAGCTGATCCTTCTTGACTGTGTTATCCAATTAACATAAGACTATTTCCAAGCCAAATAGAACTTTAATGATTTAAAACTTGGAGGCTTTACTTATTTAGACCCTTGAAGTCATTGCTGTAACTAATCAGGTTTATCAACATTGAGTAGCTGATGTGTGAATTGCACAAGGCAGGGCTGCATCACAACAGCATTTTACTTCCACAAACTTAACTTTTTTATATTCAGCTGCAAGTCTTTCAACATTTCCATGAATGATCATGCTGGAAGGGAAAGGATGGGAGAGAGGGGAGGGTCTCTCTAAAGAAACACTTTATGTAAGAGATATGAACGCTTAGGCAAACAATCTGTATATTTGATAAGGATTGTTTATTTAATAGCATTGACATGATCCAAGTAGACTAAATCTATTTTTTTCCCACATCTTGGAAGTCTCATAATTCCCACATTTCATCTGGGAAATCAAGATAATTACAGAGGTGCATATCTAAGGTTAATATAAGCAAATCTGTAACCCCACTCTAAATAATTGAAAGGAAGAAAGGAAGAAAGAAAAAGGAGAAAGGGAGGGAGAGAGGAAAAGAGGAAGATGGGGAAAGAAGAAATTAATGAAAATGTAACAGCGAAGGCATTCCCAAATCGGATCAGATGAAAACATGAATCTTAAAGATCGCCTTCCCAGGGAAAACCCAATTCCAGAACAAGTGTCTCCAGAGCATTTGAATTACTAATAACATTCTGACTAGTCTTGGAAATAAGGAAAGCCATCAGATTTACATATATGTATGTATGTGTGTATATATATATATATATATATATATATATATGTATATATATATATACGTATATATATATGTATATATAATATATCTTCAGTTTTTGAAAGGTTGTATATCTTTGTGAGACATTTTGTTATAAAGAAATGATTTGGCTCATTTCTATAAGAATTTGACATACAACAACTTATTTATTTTTTATTTAAAAAAATTTTTTTTAAACATTTATTTAATTTTGAGAGACAGAAACAGAGAACGAGCAGGGGAGGGGCAGAGAGAGAGGGAGACACAGAATCTGAAGCAGGCTCCAGGCATTGAGCTGTCAGCACAGAGCCTGATACTGGGCTCTAACCCATGAACCATGAGATCATGACCTGAGCTGAAGTTAGACGCTTAACTGACTGAGCTGCCCAGGCGCCCCACAACTTATTTCTCATATATCTTATTCTGCATAGGAAATTCGCAATAGCAGATTTCTACTATATCTGACCGATGTCAAAATATCTGAGTAATTCAGTAAATAACCTGAATGTGAATGAAGTTAAATATAAAAACTAAAAATTATTGCAATTATCACCTTACCCAAAGTATACAAGATTATTACTAAGCCAAAAGAAATATTTAAAAAGCCAAAAACCTCAAGTTATTTAATCTAACTTCACATAACCAATTCTTCAGTTAGATATTTTGGTGTTAACTTAGAATTTCCAAGAACTAGGTATGAGACACATTCACTAATCTTTCATTCATTTACATTTTCAACATATCAAATTCACATTTTATTTATTCAGAATGTTTATTAAGCACCTACTATATGACCAGCATTGTTCTAGGACGGGGCTGAATTAACAGTGAACAAAACTGACAAAATTCTCAGCCCTCATGATCGTACATTCTACCAAAGTATTCTAAATTGTATCATTGAGAATTTTACTTCCAAAAATAGGAAGTATTTTGAACATCATGCCTTTTGTAGTAATAGACATTGGATGCAAAAAATCTTGAAGCAGTGCTTTTGTTTGCTAAACCTATGTGAAGGACATGTGAATAATTTTAAGCGTTTCCTGACCAATGTAAAAGAAGGAAAATGTGTTGTTTTTTTCAAGAGTAATACAAGATTTTCTAAGGTAATTTTGGCAATATGTAATATTCCAATTTTTTGTTTTAGCCATTTACTGAAATACCTAATCCTTTAGGGAAGATTATGCCGTCTTGTAACTTTGGTACTATAGATAAGGAGTTGAGATTACAAGCTCTTCCAAAGTGAGTTAGTTAGGTATTGGGAAAATAGTTCTCATTGTTTTAAAAGATCAACATACTATTTTAGAAAGAGTACTAGAAGTGTAGAACATGAGACCCAGGTTTAAGTTCCAGTATAGACACTAAGTGACCGTTCACAGTATGATTTCTGTGCTTCTGATACGTGTTAGTTTAGATTATGTATTTTAGCAAACATTTAAACTCAATTGAGTACATTTAAATATTTTCAACAACTTGATTTATCTTTGTGAAAAACCTCTTGAAATGCAAGTGCATAGTTTGTGCATCACCTGCAAGTAGTTTTAATAGTTAGTATCCCAAGTGCTTGAGATACACTGTGAATTTTACATTTAAACTGGCCTTCATTTGCATGTGCTCCATAATAAAATTTATATAATTGCTTCATAAAAAATACCTTATATTATTATTCACCTCCAATATCCGAAGAATATTCATAGATGCAATTTAGTAGCTATCCTTTGAGTAGTTGAAAATTAGATTTGTTTCATCCTTGTAATACTGTATAACATAGCAACCACTGGAGATTTTAAAAGCTAAACTTAGAGGGAAATTTTCAAAATTCTCAATTTTTAAAATTCCTGACAGACATCACTTATATAATATTGAATATTGGCAAGAAGAGTCCTAGGAAATCCATGCAGAAACAAGTCCAGGTGTGTAAGCTCATGAAATACACACTAGATTTAATATTTTATCCAGGGTTGTTTAAGGGTTTCTCATTTAATATTAATGAAACCATAATATCTTCATGTTCCATTTCCCCATCTAGAAGAGGACTAAAATTTTACATATCCCCAAGAAATTGGCACTGATAAGTGAGAAAATCACCCAAGGCTCCCAAGGCAAACATTATACCCTGGAAATAAATTAGGCACATCTGGAAGCAACATTAAAACTCTTTTAGGCCACTTGGGTACAGCTGTAATCATTTGTTAGTAAACGATACTCTAGCAGCATAGATGAATGCACTTTTAAGCACCCATTTTACTCCCAAAGAGAAACTAAAACCTTAGGAGATTCCCACTGAATATTCAAAATATAATGAAATTTAAATCACATTTGGAATAGATCTGCTTTCTTTTCACTTTCCAGTTCTGTATTGATACATTGTTTTTTTTTGTTGTTGTTGTTCATCATTTCTCTTGAATTATCCTCAGAAGTCAGGAGATTAATCTCCATTTTCATACCCTTTAATACTCAGCACCAGAAGCTGTATGAACTCTACTGCTTTCCACCGCTGTTGGTTTTGTGGTGTATTTAGGTAATCTGAGCCATTCTCAGATTCCTTTTTTTAATATTTTAGATTGTTTCCACTGCTAATATTTCAGGCTCTCCATTTGAAGCCAGAGGATGCCCACTTAATTTGTAACAATTTTAAAAATAATAACTGGACAGACAGGTGAGTCACATCATTGAAATTAGTTTCAGTTACTGACAAATGGACTACTACAGACATGGGGAAGATGTCTGGGCAGTTTCCTGTTGCTGCAGTGTTCTGTAGCAGAAAGAATCCTGAGTTACTATGAAATTTATCAGAAAAGGAAAGGAACGGGGAGGCAAAATAGATCCAATTTCAGAACACTAGTACTTTGAAACCACTTCCAGCTTATCCTTAGGTTTTTCTCCAGTTTTTACTTGGTCGTATTACCAAAGATAATATAGATAAAAGGACAAATAAATAATCCCAGCAAAGATATTTCAACTCTGAATGAGACCAGTAATGACTTCTTTTTTTTTTTAATGTCAAGTTATTTGATAGAGTTAATGTGGAATGCCACTTTTTACAAACACTCTTTATCAAAGCATATATTATTAAGTTTGTTTTTAATACTTCATGTAGAAAAATAATGATAATTAGCTATGGAAAATTATTACCTGTTTCAGAGTGCCCATTGCTGCTGTTATCTTCTGCTTGTCACTGGACTTTTAACTGAAAAACATTTTTATGCCCTGTGAGTGACAGTTTTTAAATTAACAACACCTCACATTATTCAGAAGAGAGTACGAAAGAGAAACACACCAGCATGCTTCTCACTGGGAAGTTGGACCATGTTGTCATTCAAGAGGGAGAACTGTGGAACTTGCATGCCCTATAGGCCTCAAGAAATATGCTATTTCTCACTTTCTAGGCCTTCACTGCTATAACTCACAGCTTAATGCAAGACACTCACAGGCTTCTACACATGAAATTTGGCACAGTATCCTAAAATATTGAATTTGTCTATTTTGTGCTGTCAACTTGCTGAAGACCAAAATTCCTATCAGAGCCCCAAAATATAAAGGGTAGCAATATATTTTTTCCTTTAACTTTCATGACTTCGGCCTCTGACAGAAGCCTTAATTTATTATAACTACTACAAGGGGCTACATTTTAGCATCAAGTACTGTAAGTCAGCTCCAGACACACCAGCCTGCCAACTCTAATTCATTTGGAATGAGGTGAGATTCAATCATTTATTTTCCCACTGAGAAGATTTGTGTTGCCTTTTAAAGTGAAAGAACTCAACATACCTTCCGAAGCTGTTCAGGATTCACTGAAATTTTGTTGACAATCATGCTTTTAGGAATAAGTGAATATGGCATGGACTAGAATAATCAGATGTTAAAGCCAGAAATTATCGTTCATTCCTCTGACATGTACCTCTGACCCAGTCAATGACCTAGAAAAACTGACCATGTAGAAGTGTCAACCTACAGTCTCCTAGGAGAGAAAAAAGTATGCTGGGGAGATGGAGTTGATCAAAAATGAGAGTCAAGGATACAATGAAAAACAAAAGTGTTAAGAATTATGGACTAAAGAAATATTACGGATTTTCCTAAAATATTTAGATCACCAAAGTAAGTATTATTTAAAGGTGATATTTTCATTAAGAAAAGTCATATTAAAATTAAAATAACTGTTGAGCTCCTAGAAAATTCAAAGTAAAGCTCTATACTAAGATGTGAATAGACTGGGGCGCCTGGGTGGCTCAGTCGGTTGGGCGGCCGACTTCGGCTCAGGTCATGATCTCGCGGTCCATGAGTTTGAGCCCCGCGTCGGGCTCTGTGCTGACAGCTCGGAGCCTGGAGCCTGTTTCAGATTCTGTGTCTCCCTCTCTCTGACCCTCCCCCATTCATGCTCTGTCTCTCTCTGTCTCAAAAATAAATAAACGTTAAAAAAAAAATTAAAAAAAAAAAAGATGTGAATTGAAGTGTTTATAATATAACAGAAGAAAACATGAAACACAAAATAACCAATGTTCTAAACAATAATAGAAAATAGTCATAAAATCATGTATAATTTATAAATGAATTCTGTAGTCACTAAGTGGGAGAGACTGGGAAAGAAAATACAACTATAACATGTGAGAAGGAAAAGATCTTTAGGATTTGAGAAAAAGAGTAAAATATGAATTCCTTTGAAAATAAATGTTCCCAATGTTCAGAGACAAAAGCACTTTCATCTTTGTCTTTCAGAAGGGTTGAAAACTAATCTACAAAAGGAAGTATTTTTTATTAGAAAAAATCATTGAGATCAAATTGCTAGCAAAATATACAAATAGAAAACAAATAACTTACAAACACAGATGCAAAAATCCTAAATAAAACATTAGCAAAATGAATCCTCCAATTAAAAAAAATATATAACTTAGCCAGACTTATTCCGGGTGTTCAGGGATGATTTAATATAAAAGTGTTTTATTATGATTTTCTCATATTCGCAACCTAAATTTGAAGACCATATGTTTATCTCAACTGATGTGGAAAAGCATTTTATAAAATTCAGTTCTCATTCATGAGAAACCTCTCAACAATAATGGAGATGGAACATTTCTAATCTGATAAAGTATAGCAACAAAACTTGCAACAAATATTATATTTAATTGTGAAGCTTAAGCCAATTTCTGCTAAATTCAGGAGTAAGAATGCCCATAAGAATGAATTATCTGAAAAAAAGAAATACAAGAGTTTTGTTTACAATAGCATCAAAAACAATGAAATACATAGAAATAAATTTAAGGAGGCGAAAGTTCTGTACACTGAAAACTTAATAAGATATTGATGAAATTGAAGAAGACAACATAATTGGAAATATATCCTATGTTCATAGAGTAGAAGAGTTAATATTGTTAAAATGTCCATACTAACCATAATATGGATTCAGTGTTATCCCTATCAAAATTCTAATGGCATTTTTTTTACAGAATTAGAAAAAAAAAATCCTAAAATTCATATGGATCCACAACTGGCCCTGAATAACCAAAGCAATCCTGAGAAAGAACAAAGTGGGAAGCATCATGATTTCTTATTTAAAACTATGTTACAAAGTTATAGTAATTAAAACAATATAGTACTAGAATAAAATTAGACACACCGACCAGTGGAACAGAAGTGAGAGCTCAGAAATAAACCCATGCATATAACAGGCAACTAATATTTGCAAAATTTACAATTTTCAGTGGAAAAAAGATAATCTCTTCAGTAAATGGAGCTAGGAAAATTGTATATTCACATGCAAAATTAGACCCCTACTTTAAAACACTCATAAAATTTAACTTGAAATAGGTTAAAGATTTACTTACATGTAAGACCTGAAACTGTAAAACTCTTAGAAGAAGACATACAAAAAAATCTCCTTGATTTTGTTCTTGGCAGTGATTTTTTGGATACAACATCTAAGGCACAAACAACAAAAGGAAACATAAACAAGTAGAATTATACCAAAGTAAAAGACTTCTAGATAGGAGAAGAACTGATCAACAAAATGAAAAGGCAACCTACAGAATGGGAGAAAATATTGCAAACCAAATGTCTGATGAAGGGCTAATATCCAAAATATATAAGGAACTCATACAACTCAATAGCAAAAAACGATTTAATTTAAAAATGGGCAAAGGAACTGAATGGACATTTTTTCAAAGAAGCTATTCAAATGGCCAGTTTTAAATTTTAAATTTAAAAAATTTTAAAAATCTGGATCTTCCACTCTTTTTGGAAAAATGGCTAATCAACTCCATATTGACTTCACTTTCTCTTTCCTCATATTGGGAGAAGGGAAGCCCTACATCAGTAGAGGAACTTTTGGCAAGAAATGAAGCCTGTTCCAATCTGAGACAACAGGAACACTGGCTGGAAAAGCCCCATCCCCAGAGTACAGAATCTCCATTCTTTCTGTCTTCATTTTCCCATCTCTACAACAATGTAGTTGAGGAGAACAACCAAGAAAGACTACAGGAATCCACAAAACCTTTAGACTATTTGCTTTGACAGTTATTTGCAGTGACCTCAACTACAGGGAATACACATATCTGGAGGTTCTCTGAAAGATGTGTGGTTGCACTTCTGAAGAGGTATATTCCATATAGTTTGTTTCAGGTTCCTCCACTGCCTATTTACTTATTTCTTTTCCAGTGCTCTTCCTTTATTTTTGTAGATCTAAGTTTCTGATCTATATCATTTTCCTTCTCTCTAAAGAACTGTTAACATTTCTTGTAAGTCAGGTCTGCTGCTAACAATTTCCCTCAATTTTTATTTATCTGAGAAAGTCTTTAGTACTCCTCAACTTTTGAAGGATAATTTCATAGGGTACACAATTCTAGGTTTGTTTGAGGAGTTTCTGTCAACATCTTAAATATATTTCACTCCACTCTCTACTTTCTTGTATGGTTTCTGAGGAAAAGTTGAGGTAGTTCTTATCTTTGCTCCCCTATAAGAAACGTGTTTTCCCCTTCTGGCTTCCTTCAGGATTTTTTTTTCTTTATGTTTGATTTTCTATAACTTGAAAATAATATAACTATGTATATTATGAATAAATATACCAAGCATTTATTCTGCTTGGTGTTCCAGCAGTTTTCTGGATCTGTTTTGATATATGATGTTATTTTGAAGAAATTTTCAGCCATTATTATTTCAAATGTTTCTTCTATTTTTTTCTTTTTTTCCTCCTAGCATTCCCATTATGTTAAAACTTTTGTTGTTGTACCACAGTTCTTGAATATTTTGAGAGTTTTTGGTTTGTTTGTTTGTTTGTTTGTTGCAACCTTTGCTTTTTGTTTTGGAAGTTTCTATTGAGAAATCCTCAAGTTCAGAGATTCTTTCCTCAACTGTATTCCATCTGATAATAAATCCATCAAAAGTGTTCTTCATTTATGTTTTTTGATCTCTTGAATCTTTTTGGTTCTTCTATAGAATTTCCATCTCTTTGCTTACATTACCCATCTGCTCTTGCATACCAGCTACTTCATCCGTTAGAAACCTTAGCGTATTAATTGTAATTGTTTTACATTCTAGATCTGATTATTCCAACATCCCTGCTATATCTAAATCTGCTTTGATGTTTCCTCTATCTTTTCAAACTGTAGGGTTTTTTTTTTCTTTAATATTTGTTATAATTTTTCCTGGATAACCAGATATGATCTTCTTTCTGGGTAAAATAAACTGATTTTAGGCCGTTAGAAATGTGGCGGTAAGGTAGTGGGGGACAAGAAGCATTCTATAGCTCTGTGATTAGTTTTCAGTGTTTTAGTAAGCCTTTACCTTTGGAGTGTCAAAGTCACACCTCCAGTTTTTCCATTCCTTAGGTGAGACAGAATAGCTAGTGTGGGGTGGAGTTGCATATTTCTCTTCCTCCATGTGGAAGGCTAGAGTCAACTGGAATTGAGTGTTTTCCTTCCCCTTGGCCAGTTAGGCTCTGATAAAACCCCCAGCAGGTCAGAATATGGTCAAATATTTTCTCCTAAACACAGACCTTATTAAGAACAAAATGCTTTGCCATATGTCACAGTGGTTCCTTTTCTCCTTCCTCTAACAGAAGTAGGAGGGGATCTTTCTTCAGTATTCACTGTGAGAACATAATAGAATTTCCAAGTGGAGGTACTCTGATGACTGGGGTACCCCTGGAGTTTTTATCTCTCAGACTTGCTTACCTTGCACCGCCCCCAGCAATTCATCGGTTACATTTCAGGTTACATTTCAGGTTTTACTGTCTAGGCACTGGTTTCTGCAGAAGTTTCTGTTCTGGTGGGTTGTGATTCTCTGTGTTTATCTGTCTGTCTTTCCAGTTTGGGGCAGGAGGTTTGCCCTGTGACATCACTTCTCTTATGGATCTAAGAAAGTTGTTGATTTTTCAGTTTGTTCATCTTTTTATTTGTTGTTAAAATAGAGTGGCACCTTCCAAGTTCCTTACATGCTGGATGTGAAACTAGAAGTCTCAGAGAAGATCTTAAAAAAAAAAGAATTCTTAATTCCAGCACCTGGAGACGTTATCTTGGTATATATTATTTGAAGCCTTTTTCTGTATGTGTGTATATGTATTTATGTATGCATACATGCATATGTATGTATGTATATATGCATAAATACATACACTAGTAATTATATATGTGTGTATAATTAGTACACATATACTAGTTCTTCCAGTAAAAATAATCACTCTCCTTCAAAAAAAAAAAAAAAAGCATTAAAAGCATCAGACAATGAGACATGGACCAAGAAAAGGTATATAACCAACAAATGATTAGTATCCTTAATTTTTTTTTACTAATTTACTAATTTACCAATTAGTAAGGAAAAGATAAATACCACAAAAAAATGAGCAAAATTTATGAGCTAAACAATGCACAGAAGAGGAAATCTAAATAATCAATCAATAAAAAAAAGACCCCTCCTTATATAAAATGGAATGTACCACTCAAATACCAATGAAATAACGTTTCACCTACTCAGATTAGGGGGGAAAATCTGACAATATCAAGAGTTGGCAAGAATATAGAAATTCACTGCTTATTCACTGATGGTGAGTGTGTGTGTGTGTGTATATATATATATGTGTGTGTGTGTGTGTGTGTGTATATATATATATATATATATATATGTACAATTGATTGGAAAAACAATTTGACAACTGATAATAAAGTTGAAGATAGAATATCTTATGACCCAGCAATTTTACTTCTAGTTACACATCCTAAAGAAACTTTCATGCATTATATAAAGGTACTAATACAAGACTGCTTATGCAGCATTGTTTGTAATACTGAAAAAAAATTGGAATTATGTCCATATATGGAAGAAGAGAATGATGAATGATGGTGCCATTCATAGAAAATGAGTAAAGTGCAGTTCCATATACCAACGTGGATGAATCTCAAACATTTATTATATCAAGTAATAAAAGCAATGAGCAGAAGTATGCGTCCAGTTTAGTACAATATACATAAAACTTAAACCATATTTATGATGTAAAGTTATATGATATGCACTGGAATTTAAATATAAAATTCAAAAGAGTGGTTTCCTCAGAGGATGACAGAGGTAAAGGCAGGTGGAATCAGAGAGCTTTAGTTTTTAGCTTTAATTATATAGATAACGTATTATTTCTTAGCTTGTGTGGTAGGTGCATCAGGCATACATACCGATTTTCATTTCTCAATGTTTTAATTATTTCTAATTAAATTTTTAAATAAAGGAAAATATGTGAAAGTAGGTTTTTGTGGTTTTGATATAAATCTCAGACCAAGAGACTGAAAACCTTTATCTCATGTTATTTTTTATTATATGAAAATAATATTGAGAATAGAATGATTAAGAACTAAAATTCACTAGCATTTGCCTGCAATGCAGTCTTTTGGCAAACTGGAAATTTGATTGCATTGTTGTAAACACGTTTTTTATTGTGTTCTTCTAAACACAGCATCATGTTATGATCATTATTCAACATAATCACTGATTTGTTCAGTTCTGCCAGGGTTAAAAAATTCTTGTTAGCACTCTTTGAAAGAACAAAGCTGTTTAAGGAAATGTTGCTAAGATTTTGGTGTTCCTAGTCCTAGGAATAAAAAATAGAATATAAGGTAACCTAGGTATAATGGGCAGAAGGTTTAAAACTAAACTATTTAGTTTTCAATATAATTATTAATATATTATTAATCAAAGAGATCCTTATCACTCCCATGTCTTAGATGAGCAAAGTGGGCTAATTGCTGTTAAGGGCCCCACCCACCATCCTTGCTTGCCAAGTTCTTGAATTTCTTTAGAAGCATACAGGAATGTTGGCACACTTAATTTCTCCACTGAAAAATGTGAAACTGATTGTTATTTTTATTTACCCTTTGATTACATTCATTGTGCTTAACATAGTCAAGAACATTAAAAAAAAAAAATTCCCAGAAAACAAAATCTTGTGCAAATGCACACAAAAAATATATATAATGGAAACACAAGTGAATATTTCCAATGAAAACATAAAAAAAAAGAGAACAGTTCAGAAAGTTTTAATGACCTTTTACTAGAAAAGACGGGGAATTCACAAACCATATTTATTTCATAAATCCTCAGCTACTGGATTTTCTGAACATCTTAATGATTTGTTAAAAAAATAAATTATGCTGGTTTGATGCATGAGCCATTGGGGTCATAGAGATTTCCAAAGAAAATTATTTAGCAATTTTTCCGTTTAGACTTAAAAGTAAACAATTGATCATTGCTTTTATAAATCATGTCCATAGCTTTTGTGAATCTCTATTGCTCAGTCTTTTTTCTGTAAAAAATATTGCATAAAACCTAGGTTGAAATATCTTGTATAGTTACACTCGGGGTCAGCTGAATGGCAAAACAATGGCAGGGAATCTTTCAGTTCAATCTGTTTATGAAAGTTGTGCATTGTGCCTGGAAGAGTTACATGGTGTGCCAAATCAGGCTTAAAGTACCATTAGAATTTCTCTGCCAGCAGTATGCATAAAGATTTTTTTCCAGTTGCCCAGCCTCTTCTTTGAGGATAGAAAGAGACACATTTATATAACCCCTATTTTTTCTATCCACTCCTGGAACAGATATGTTTAAATCAACTGAAAAACATGGTCTGCTTCACTTGTCTTCTGCTCTACACACACAAGGTTTTCTTTAGGCAAGTTTTTAGTGAATCATGTCTTAGCAAAACTGAGTCTTTAGGATTAAAATAATAATAATTTTAAAAAGAAAGCTAAAGACACGAGCCTTTTTCAGTTCCATGTCATCAGATTTGCTGACGTCTGCCTGAACTTTCAATTGAAAAATGGGGTAACAGCCTTACAATGTTGTCAAAAGCCTTACAATGTTGTAACAGCCTTACAATGTTGTAACAGCCTTACAATGTTGTCAAAGATTTCTATATCATTCATAAAGTTATGTGGGAATTTTTTTTAATTGGCAGCTCAACAAAACATCACTCTTAAATTTAGCTTATACTTCGTTCTTCTTACTCCAATTTAATTATTGGGCAAGTTTTATCAAATGAGTAGTATGTTCAATATTTCAGGCAAATGCAACCATTTTGAATCAAGTAGCTCCTTGCTTGTTGTTGACATTAAGCACATGTGACAACTCATTAGAAAAAGAAACATACCCAGAAAAACTTTGCAAAGTTAGTGACTTAAGGCACTGACCCACTTCAGATTTTAAACTAAGTAATTTCAATTTTCCCTGCAGTATTAATATCATAGATTATTATAGCTGTTTCAATTTTTACCCTTCTCAAAGTGTGCATCACCAAGTATTTTTTCCCAAACTTACACTTTTTGTCTGAAAATATCTGGGATAATTGTCTAAGTCATTCAAGACAAAAATTGCTTTTACATAAAATACAAATATCAAAATAATGCACTCTAGATTTGTAATTATGAATCACCTACATATTAGAAGGCATATAGCCCCTTATCAGCCATGTCTGTCTTCTCTTCTCATTGAAATAATCATTTAATAACTAGAGGGGCTTTGTTATAAATCGACTGATCCACCTCCCAAATTTCAAGCTAGATTATGCACAAAAAAGTTATTTAATGTTGAGTTCAAAGAGACTAGTTGATTTGTTAAGTCCATAAGCAGATTTTAGCATTAATTTTCTTGGTAGTCTGTACATGTAGACCTTGACCTCATATGTTAACACTCTCAGTTCAACATTGAATTGTTTTCCTTCACTCCAAAGAGAGCAATAATGATAGGTAGGTAGGTACGTAGGTAGATAGGTAGGTAGGTAGGTAGATAATGTGGAAACGAAAGGAAAAGGAAGAGAAGGGAAGAGAAAAGAGAAGAGACAAGACAAGACTAATGCACTGAAAATGAATGAATGAATGAATGAATGAAAGAAAAATAAAAGAAAGAAAGAAAGAAAGAAAGAAAGAAAGAAAGAAAAAGAAAGAAGAAAGAAAATTTATGCACCAGAAATAGGTTTAAAAGTAGAGGATGAATCTGCCAGTGTAGATTCAAGGAGAAAAATAAGGAAGGGTCATTAAATTAGGCTGCTGGCCAATGAAAGGATGCTGTCAAAACTCCCCATTGCCTGAGGCTACCCTTAAATAAAACTGTGACCCTTCAGGAAATGGAATACCAAAAGACTGCTCTTAGGCAGGACCTGGGCTGTGATACTCACCAGCTAGCTCAGTGTTAAGGATCTCAGGGAGGTAAAACCACCCCCAAATTAGAGGGCAAGAAGTAATGAGTTTGGGAGGCTGGAGAAGGCATGAGAGGACAGTTTACTCATGATAAATTTAGGAGTGATTATCCCAAAGCCATAGGAATTATCACTAGCAATAAGTGGGAATTTTTTTTTAATTTCAAAATAACTGTAATAAAAAGACTTTGAGTTTCTTATAAGAATAGTTTTATCTTTAAAGTGAAAAAGTCAGAGCACCTGGGTTGTTCAGTCAGTTGAGAGTCTGACTTGGGCTCAGGTCATGATCTGGTGGTTGGTGAGTTTGAGCCTGCCATAAGGCTCACTGCTGTCATCTCAGAGCCTGCTTCGGATCTTCTGTCCCTGTCTCTCTCTGTCCCTTCCCCACTTGCAATCTCTTTCTCTCTCTCTCTCTCTCTCTCTCTCTCTCTCTCTCTCTCTCTCTCACACACACACACACACACACACACACACACAAATAAATAAACCTTAAAAAAATAATAAGTGAAAAAGTAAGAATGAAACCCAAATGGGCATAATCAAATCGAGAACAGATAAATAAAAAATACAACCAGTGAGAAATTTAATACAAAAGTATTTATTGAATTTTTTAAAAACCTCCTTATTAACATAGATTCAGTTAATTAAAAGCTTGAAATAACCAACCACTCAGAATGCAGCACTGAAATATAGATTGATGTGGTCAACCAAACAGAAATGGAAGATACATTATATTTAAAGAGATAATAACTGAGGTTTTCCAAGATTTAAAATGCAAAACATGTAAATAAAAATAGCCCCAACCTAGGCACAGCATAGTGAAATTGCAGAACACAACATCTTAAGAGAAAATATTTACAGCTAGTGAGAAGAGAGAGAACTTTTTTTAAAGAATGAAATTTGACGTAGGCCCAACTTGACCTAGTTAAATAACCATACCAGTTTTTCAGTCATTTTTGTGTGCATCCTACAGACAGTTGTATATGTTAATGGAGCCAGTTTTGTTTTGATTTTATAGCCAATAAACAAAGATAAATATAGCACTGGTGTTTTTTACAAACATAAACAACAAACATTTTACGGCCGATAAAGTTAAATCCAGAATGTTAAATCATCTCCCTCAAAGTTACTTATGTTTTGAGTCTGTTACTAAACTATGGTCATTAGAAGTCCAAAACATAACCACTTGGAAGGCACAGCAGTCTGAAGATGTGTTTCTGTAATGTAAAATTCATTACCTTCTTGTCATCTGTGAGCCAATGATTTACTAATGTAAGCCCAATCATCAACTATATTACAACTACAGTGTAATAGCAGTATAGTTATAGATGAGAAGGTATTTCCAACCAAAGCCTGAATATTCAGATATGTACAAATTTGGGGGATGGAGAGAGTCACTCCTGTGGTTTCAAATGCTTTCTGTTCTTAAGTTTGCTTTTTTTTTAATTGCAGTAGATTTTCTTCTTCCAGTTTTAGAACTTTTAGCCATGAATGATCATATCCTTCAGATGGTAATAAGCGCTTCACAGTTTCTTTCCCTAAGGTAGGAGAACCATAGATTTCTCCTCTTGACAAAACTACATACCCACTAACAACAGTTTGTTAATACGATTAATTAGAAAAGTCACTTGATTGGAAGTGAGGTGGGGAATTATTGTTTGATGGGTACAGAGTTCCAGCTAGGGAATATGAAAAAGTTTTGGAGAGGTACAGTGGTGATGGTGGTGGCACAGCAGTGTGAATGCATCTAATGCCACTGAACCGTACACTGAAAAATTGTTAAAATGGTAAATTTTATTCTATGTGTATTTTACCACAATAAAAAAAATCAACTTTAGGGAAAAGATAATTCTATCAGTGTTTTAAAAGCATAAGGAAATTGTTGGTGCCTGTGGCATTCAAAAAAATGACTGTTGATCATCATGGATAAAAATTAGGATGAGCATTGACTTACCAACTTCCTAGGTTGTGACTGTTCTAATTGATATTTTCAACCATGCCACTCTTGCACAGTCTGTGTGGCACTTCTCCAACAGGAAATTTATCTCAGATCAGGACATGTCACTAGCCTTCCTTCAGCTCTAGCTTATGTGCTCCAAGTTAAACTGAAAACTTCCCTGTCATTTCTTTTAACCTTTGAGTTTGAGGCAATTCTAAGAACTTCTCTCACAGCAATTGCTTGTTCCTCCTGGGTACCATGCTACAAACTAGGCTTAATCATAGAATTCTAGAGTTGAGGAACCTTGAAAAGCACTGTGACCTTTCCAACGTTAGCTACAGCCCCTCAAAAACCATCCTAACAAACAATATAGATCGTGTTGTCTTTTAAAGCTCTCTCTCTCTCTCTCGTAATTCCATCCTTCAGGAATTGTTCTTCTCCTAGAAACATCAACTTCAAATCTAAATCTATCAGATTCTATATTAAGGCACATTTCCCTTTGCTCTTGCTAAAATTTAATGGGGGCAAAAATTGATCACCTTCTGTATTAATTTTTTACATCCAGTTTTTGAAGGCCATTACTAAATTGATATCAGATCCTGGCTGTCTCTTGTAAAGCTAAAGAACCCTCATTTTCTGAACTTCAACACATACGTTTGGGTTTCTATTCTTATAAAGTCCACGACCATTTTCTCTTTCTCTTCCAAACTCCACCTATTTCTTTTAAATTATAGAGGACAGAACACTCAAAGTAGTTCTTTTATTAACTTCTGCGTTTTCTTACATTCTAGGACCATTGCTAATATTTTTTTATGAGAGATATTCTACTACAAACTTGTATAGCTTAAGATTCCTTCTGTTTCCAAGGTGGCTACAACTACATTTACCATCAATATTTACATTTGCCAGTCATTCTTCTTATTTATATCGATTATATTCAGCCAGATTTTAACATCAGCAATCATTTTTTTGTCAACTGATACCAAGTAGCTTTTAACTACTTGGTTAAAAGCTGTTACACTGATCTAACAGAGAAGGTGTTATCAGGAACGTTTATTGATCCCACATACATGTCAGGATAGCTTTACAAAATAAAAGGAAGAAAGCTTATTTATTTTGATATCTTGCTTAATTGTAACCTTTCGATATAACCTACTGCCAGTAATAATCCAAATGATGGATACTCTCAACAGGTGTTTCTTTGTGGATCAACTTGCTACTCTTTTTTTTTTTTAAACCAGGTTACTAAGGAGAGGCGTTTTGAGTATGTATCATATGTCAACAGTATGTTTCATACAGTAGTACAACATCGATTTTATTAAGTCACTTTACTTCCCTTAAGAGGAAAAGCTGTGCAGGACTCAAAACTCTCCATTATGCAGGTAGAGTGAAATGCACCCTATAGTTCTGTCAAATTATAGAGAGCCAGCCGTGTGCATCCAGGGGTAGGAATGGTTTGCTGAGGCATACAGGCCCAGCAAAGGAGGGCAAAAACATGGTGATCATTGTAATAGTGAAAACTTTAATAGTAAAAAATGCTTCAAAAAATGAGTGTTTTACAGCAGGTAGACTCTCTACAACCTGCAGCTTGTACATAATCCCTGACCTGGTCTGGGCTCCAAACATCCCCGGTTAGGAGCAGCAGACTCTTGGTGCCAAACGAGACCAACAAGATTCCTAAGCAATGACGAATATGAGGAAAGGAGGGAGCAGGGCACCCATGCCATGGCAGACCTGCTCTGCCCAGTCCCCTAAGGTGATGAAATGTGTGACTGTCACAAGACTCAGTAATACTGTTATAATTGGGATGTACAGGGAATAGATGCCAGCTGCAGAAACAGTATGTGCTTTGACAAGGAGTGTGTTGCAAGCCGCTGCCAGCTTGTGCCTGCTGCCAGTTCCACTCAGCTACAAATAGAAATGATGATGCACAGTGGGCCACAGTGCTCATAGTAGCCTTTCACCAACCACTGCTTCAGGACCAAACAGGATCTAGAATTCCGGAGCGCTCATGGCAGCTTTCAAATTAGTTACACATCACAGAGTGGAACTTCCTGAAAGATGTCCACAGTTCACCTGCATGGGCATTAACAGAAAAGCTTGTTAAAAATGCAGCCTCATCACCCACCCCAGACCTCTTGAATTAGAATCTCATAGGATGAGGCCCAGGAAACTGCACTCTTTAAAGTTCCTTGGTGTGTCTTATGAATACTTCAGTTTGAGAGCCAAGGTCAAGTGAGCACAATAACAAATACCAAAAAGCACATATTACAAAAGTAGAAAATAATACTGTCTTGGACTCTTTTTATGCTTTGCAATTTACCAAGTGCCTTTATGTGTAACCGCATTTCTCCACAAGTATTTTTTACAGAAAAGACAATCCTTAGGAGATCTCAGTTGACCAAGATTAGAAATAGAAGTTTGAAATGTTTTTCAAAGGATCAGGAATAGAGGAAAGGTATTTTCATAATGTCTACAGTTTTTTCCACTCTACTGTTATGACTCTTAGTAATAACAATTATGAAGATGTGAATAACAATAAAACAAGAAAAAATGATAGCAGCCCTTCCTACGTGCCAGACAGTATGCTAAGATTTTATGTTCATTACCACATTTAATCTCCATAACAACACATGAGATATTATACTTCCAGTCTTACAGTTGAGGAAATTAAGTCTCTGGAAAATTAAATTAGGTTGCCTAAGATCCTAGAGCAAGTAAATTATGTTGCCTAGGTCCAAATTTTCTGCTTGGTTTTAAGCGTTCTAACCACTGAGCCCTCCAGCCTCCCTGATGTGATCCACTCAGCTACAAAGTTGCTACATTGTTTGAAGATTAAACCTGGCTTCTGTTCTTCTCAGTAACCAGGGTAGTCAGATCATCTAGCCTGATGAAGTGAAGGAACTTTTCAGTGTCTCACTCAGCATCATGTCCTCATCTGTTTGTTCATCAGTGATCTACTGACTTCCCACTCAATGCCATACATTGTGCTTGGTGATGGGAATACAGCTATGAGTAAAATGGTAAAATGAAGCTCCTGCTCTCTTAGAATTTACATTGCAGTCTAAGTGTAGGACTACCCCTGTTCATTCTACGTCCTGCTTGCTCTGATCAGAAGCCCATGATCTGGAGATTTTTCCACTACTCCATCTTTGTTAAGAAAATATACAGATCCTCCTGTGCTCTTGGCCAACCACTCTCTTAGTACATTTTAGCAAATCTGAACCTTTCTTTGCTAATGGCTTCTAATGGTCTCAGGTGCTGTATTTGCAAAAAGCTGTGATCATTGTTATCAGTCAGGACATTTTATGTTACAAGACCAAACAAAACAAAACAAAGCAATGCAAATTGGCCTACACAAAGAAAGAGAATGTTTGACCCGTTAACTGGAAAATATAGACATTTTCTAGGTAGAGCTGGATTTAGGTGGTCTAGCAATGTTGTCAGAAAGTTTTCTCTTATCATCCCTGGCTTCTACTTTCCACTGTCATCTTTATTTTCTTAGAGGTTCTTCTGACATAGTGTCAGGATGACCATCAGTAGCTACAATCTCACCTCCTACTCTGTAAATACCAAGGAAAAATTTTCCTTTTTCCAGAAGTTTTGATGAGAAACCCAGCCTTGAGTGCCATTAGCTCGGCCTGGGTAACCTAAAAATGTAACAGTTTGTCTAGGTCTGGATCATAGACCCATAGGAAATGAGTTTGACCCACCCAAAACTACCTCAACTGGAAGTTTTCTTTTTCCCCTGGGGTTTGTTTTTTGTGCTTCCCCCAAAACAAAACAAGGTACTATTATCAGAAATAGATTCAGAGCACAGAAAGGCAATAGATATACATTAAAACCATTTATTGGAGACTTTAAAACAATACCCTACTCAAGAGTAACAATTCTAGAAAGAAAAAAGAATCCAGTACTATAGACAGGAAAATGGAGAGGAAAAAGTAAGAGACACGGAAGGAAATTGAGAAGTGTCTTATTTCTTTCAAATATCACCAAATAGACTTATGTTTTTAATGCAAAAGATGAACCCTTCCACATAGACAAAGAGGTCTTGGGTGACCTCAATGAAGTGTATCCCACTAGATTGATCAAACTGACCTCAACAAAAGGATTCTCTAGGGGGCCTTTGGTTAAGAATATAATTAAGATTCTAATTTAGGAGAGAATAGTTTAATGCAGTCAAATATTCAAGTACTTTGAAAGCATCAGCTGTTAGGTCTTCTCAGGCAAGTACTCCAATCATTTTGTTCTTTCGATTTCTGCTTTGATGTCAAGAGAATTTTGTTTGGGCATGGCTCAGATGCCCACTGTCTCACTCGAGGTGTGACCTTGGAAAAGTTATTTAACCTCTTTGTAAAATAGAGCTAGTAAAACAGAGCTATCTCCTAAAGCTGTTGTGAGAGTTCAATGAGCTAGATAACCCAAGGAAAACTCTTAGGATAGTGGTTACCACATAATAGGCATGGTATTTATAACTATTTTTAAAGCGTCCTTGGTGGTAGTAAACAATTTGATACTGGACCTGTTTGAGGCAACCGTTAAGTAATACTACTAATAGTATTTTTGTCTTGAATTATTATTCAGATAACTTTTATTAGTACCTCTTTTGTATGGTAAGAACTTGAGGTCAGCAACAGCCTTAATCTGTGTATCTCCTGCACAAAAGCTAGCATTTGTTAGCTAGCTAATGAATGACTGAATAAATGAATGGAAACAAATGGAAGCATTATTTTCTTCTATCCTCACCCTCTCAAGTTGTTTTTCTTTCAAGTTCCTGTCTTTCATGAAAAAAAGTAATAATATAAAAACCTTCGCCCTCACTGCAATAAGTTGTGTACTAATATTCCTAGAAAGGGCAAAGCCTTATTCCCCGGAATGAACACTTGATTTCAGGAACAAGGACTGTCAAAAAAGTGAGAGATTTGGGATCAGTGAACATTTCTGGCTGCCCTGAAATCAGCCAATGGAATTTGCCTTTCCACCTCAGCCCACCTAGAGACCATATTCATTCGTTCTCATTCTTCATGGCACCTTTGAAGCAAGACTGGCCATTTGCGAGTGCTTCTTTCCCCTCAGATGTCACCACATAGGTTGATGTCTCCTGCACCTTTGCTGAGGGCCAGTCCTTGTCTCTATTACACACTCTACACATTCACCTCCCAAAGGGCATGAATGGAAACGAAACTGCCAGTTCTCTAGAATAACATCTGAGGCACTCTGTGAGTACTGACATGCTGCAGAATGGCCACAGATGGCCACCCAGGGACAACCATACGACTGCATAGACTTCTGCAGAGAGCAATATGTGCAGGGAAGTGTAGCCAAGGTCCACATCTACATGCCCACTCTGGAGTCACATAACTTGTTCTGCTGCCAGAGGGCTTCCTGAGGAGGGAGGAGATTAAGCAGGTGTCCATTTTCAGAAAGTCCCTCCCTTTCTATGACAAAGAGATTAAGACCTAGCTCCATGTACAAACAGCTTTCTGAATTTCTCTCATCCATTTAGAACACAGCACTGCAGTAAAATCTTTCCTCCCAGTCTTTGTGATTTTCTACTTATTAGCATTTTTATACCCTCTGTGCTTAACAGGTTAATGGAGCTTTCATCCCTTGTAATGCCACCAGAAATACAATGTTATCTATAATAAATTCCGCGAAAATGCCCATTCCAGCCAGTGTTCTTAATAATCGTTTTCTTAATAGAGTGTGCTGAAGCATTGATCACAAGCTTCATACCTTGGAAGCCTGACCCTCTGGGAGGGTCAACCCCTATCTATGGAGTCACAGCTAGATCTCATTCTCATGAAGTGAAGGTAGACATTGAAAAGATTATGGCATCATTTTAAATATGTATCTTTTCATGGTCAAAAAAATATATTTTTAAATGTTGATAAAATTAATAATCAGACACCTGCTCGCAAGCTTAATATTACTTTGCTGTGTCACCAAATATTTTTTAATATTCTAGACACAATGAATAAATCTTTTTATCTGTTTTATTATTTTTAGTGTTGCTCATTCAAGCAGTTAATGGCCCCAGGCTATCTCTACTGTAACATTCCATTCCCCTTTTTTAATGTTTACTCATTAATTTTGACAGAGTGAGAGCATGAGCAGGAGGGACAGAGAGAGAATCCCAAATGTGACCTCATGACCTGTGAGATCATGACCTGAGCCAAAATCAAGAGTCAGATGCTTCATGTATTGAGCCACCCAGGCACCCCTTCTTTAATTCACTTTTTAAAAACCTATTTACAGCTAAAGTTTGCGGTCTACCTGGGGTGTTTACTTGAGTGAACTCATATTTTATTCATTTGTCTTGATTAGATAAATGAAACACATCGTGATCTTTTGTTCATCAAGCTTACCTATATTATCTCCTGTTGAATTATTTAAAATAATAAGAAAAATTAAAAATTATTATATATCCAATAATAAGATATTTTAAAAGGGCACTATTATTTTTTAATGAGCTTTACAGTTAAAATTTTTTTAAAAAACTAATCAAGATCTTTTCTCTTTAATATTCATTTTATATATGATTATTTAAAAGCTATAGGAAACCTAAAAATATATTTCTAGAATGGTCAGAGGGATAATTTTAACCTCGTATTTTTTATGAGGGTTACCAGTCATGTAACACTAAGCGTAATTTCAGGCTCAAAATCCAACTGTGGAATTCTTTTTTCAGAATTCACTCATTAGAGCCACAGTTTCCATGGGTAGATGCAACAAATGTATATACAGAGAGGCAAGATGACATTTTATTTGTCCTTTAGAATTTTAGGGCATTCCTTGGATATTTCATTAATATTGTTAGATTTATCCCAGGGAATACAATGCAAAATAATGACGCATATAATTTGCTTTTGAAGTATTGATGTGAATCGCAAAAGATTCCCTTGTTAATTGGAGTGTGCCTCTTCAGCACTTTTTATGCCAGTGCAGCCTTCTCTGAGTTCATTACATTGTTGCATAGATTTTGAAAACATTATTAATATTATACAAGTCAACCCTTGTGCAACAGTGATGAGAAATGTAGAAAAAACCATACTAAGATAAGATTACTCCACTGGGCATGATATACCTATTAGGTCACATCAGTGAAGTCATTTCTGGAACAAGAGGTATTTGTTTGAAGTAAAATAGGTGTTAATCTTAGTTGGCACTGTGAGTTTTGAACGTGAATCTTAGAGTGAACAACTTCTCATGACAACTAAAAGGATAGAAATGTTTTCATCCATCACAAGAGAATCTGTGTCTGACTCTATAGGGCATCTCTTATGAAGTTTAGGGTGCTTTAAGGAAGGACTCTAAATTCAAATGTTTATCGTAGCCATATCTTTTAGGTTAGGTTCTGTTTTTAATGTGTGCATCGTCTTTCATTGGGAAAATGAGAAGAAAATTAATAATATAGCGGCAGCATAAATTATGTGTATATATGTTTTTACATGTGGCATATATTTTTAAAATTATGAATATTTTTAATGGAAAGGATCAGACAAAAGTTAACTTGACCACAGTGTTATTGTAGTTTATTTACTTTTCTTATATTTTAAATTTCTAGTAATGTGAATAGTAGAATTTGAAATTTTAAAATAAGGAAAAGAATCCAGAGCAATGGGTGACTTCTATTGCAATTAAAAAATAAATAAATAAAAGAAGGGTTCTGACACCAAATTAAGTATCTAGTGAAAAAGGAAATATCACCCATGACACATTTAAATTTGGAAGTTCTTATAACAAAATGTAGCCACAATAATACCTCATTCCTGATGGCATTTATAGTTTGGTAGCACCAAGAGCAAATCAGTTTCAAAAATAATGTATAACTCTCAAAGCAAAAAAAATACCAAACAATAGCAGTTTAAGATAAACTACTGTATTTTGTTCACTTTTTCCTTTAAAAAATGTTATATTTAGGGGAACTTTAAAGAGTCTGTTTCAAAGAATAACATATCTTATGCATACAATTTTTTTTTTTAAGTACAATTTGAAGTCCTGTCCTAATTTTATGTAGTGTTATACTAGTCTGGAATTTGAAATTTGACTTATAAAATGTCTATTATGTATTTCAAGTAAACATTTCACATGTGTTCATAATTGAGATATAAAAAGAGAGAAAGGGAAAAAATAGGCCTAGGTAAATTTTATCATAAAATCTACCTTCAGGGGTACCCGGGTAGTTCAGTCAGTTGAGTGTCCAACTCTTGGTTTCTGCTCAGGTCTTGATCCCAAGGGTCATGGGATCAAGCCCTGTGTCGGGTTCCATTCTGAGCATGGAGCCTGCCTGGGATTCTCTCTCCCTCGCTCCCCTCTCCCCTCTCCCCTTTCCCCTCTCCCCTGGCCCCCTCTCAGCTCATGCACGCTCTCTCTCTCTCTCTCTCTCTCTCTCTCTCTAAAAAAAAACAAAACAAAACAAAACAAAACAAACACATCCCTTCGTATAACTGATAACTGTCACCTAGTTAGAAAATTCTACAAAAATTGAATTGGTAATAACCAGTCTCTGGTGCTTCTTGACCCTTAACTTTGCCCCTTCTGGCAAACACATCAATTATGCTAACAACAGAGCTTTCTGGTAGTCTACCCTTGGTTTTTGAACCTTTTCTCACTCTGCCTTCTGCTTGATTTATAAATCTGCTTGAGGTCATTTATATCATTTTTGCCACTTACTTACTAGCTGTGTGCCACTGAAAAGCTGCTTAACTTCACTCTAAGTCAGTTTCCTCATTTGTAAAATGGAATAATACTACCAACTCAGGGCATAATAGCTAAATGGTACAGAAGCTGGCATACATGAATGCTCGGTAGGTGTAAGCTACTATCATTTCTATCAGACGGATGATGGATTCTGTATTATTCCTAGATAAATTTTAATGTAAGCAAAATGTGTCATAACATGTTCAGATTTTCTACTTTTTGTCTTCTCTCTCAATTCCATGCCTTACCTTCCATGCTACCTGCCCTGCCCTGAGTTGGCACTCTGCAGGGAACTCTGTTCCATACAGTCAGGGACTCAGGCTGGGAAGCATGGGGAAGCAGATGGAACATTGAGAGAACATCAATATGTTTGTCAGTCTGCCTTTCTGAGCACCAAGCATTCCTTTGCTCCCTTCTTTCCACACATGGATCCCATTCAAGCCCTCCTCACGGGAGAAAGCCAGAGGGCCCACTCTCTTGGCATCCTCATCAAAGTCCATTATCTGTGAGGGATGTGTAGTCACCTCCAAATCACTTTCAAATGTGAATCCATCTGTCCTACAGCCACTCATTGCACAGTGATGGAATAGTAACCACAATGAAAATAGGATAGTTATTAGACACAAAAAACCCACTGGCCTGTAGCAATTCTGAAATCCTACTAGGCAAATATTATGAGGTTTTTCAGTGAAGAGTATGGGGATGTTCCTTTAGTAAGCCCTAATTTCACACCTTGGGAAGATCTTCCCAGTTCTATCCTATAAGAGATTTTTTTCTTTTTCAGTGTCCTCTTTGGTTGCTATCGAAGTGATCATTAGAATAAGCCCCATGTGGACTGCACAGATTTGTCAGTCACCTGCACTTACGAAGGAGAGAATCCAAAGACCTGTTTTAAATCTTGAGCAATCATAGGCTTTTAGACTAGGCTCATGGAATCTTTGACAATAGGATTTTATCCCCCAAAAGTGATATGTTTCTTTGATGAAATGACCATAGTTCATTTCAAGATATGTGCTCACATTTCCTTTTTTTGTTTGTTTTTTTTTCTGTTTCTTTTTTCCATTCTTAGCACCACCACTACTACCACCATCCCCTCCCTCTCTAACACACACACACACACACACACACACACACACACACACAAATCCCATGTTTCTCTTTCGATTGAAGGGGCACTCCTTGAGACTGCAGGCTTTCCTATGGAAAGCTGAATCTTCCTATGGAAAGCTCCTTTTTTCCTTGAGTTATTTTGCCCAACCAAATGGCTTTTCTAGGTGCCTTACAGTTAGTCTGGCCTTCTCCCAGAGGCAGTTTAATCAATTGAAAGATTTTACTGGGAATTTCCCATTCCAAGCTAGATGCAGAGGATAAGTTTCATGTTCCAAAGATTATATATACAGAAGATAATAGAAACCTAGTTCCCTAAATCGCCATACAGGGGGAAAGATGCCTGCAGATCAGAAACACCTGCATCAGACTGTTTCATGAGTAAAAATTAACTTCTATTGTTTTTAGCCATTGAGCTTTAGGGGTTTATTTCTTACTATAGTTAGCAGTTCTCCACCGTATGCAATCAATTGCTCAGGACCATTCTAAAAATATTACTGTATTTTATTGATATAATGGGTTGAATTCTTGCTCAGTGGATAGTAATTGAGATAGTATTTTTGTAGAGTACACAAAACACATTCAATAATGAACAAAATGAAAAACAATCATTTCCAGGATTGCCAAGAAATGCAATTTATTTGCTGTTCACCTAGTTTTCTGTTGATTAAATTAAACACTGAATCCATAATAGATATTTCTAAAATAAAAGCAAAGCTTGATAGGATACAACATATAATTTTAGTAGCTAAAATGAGCCTAAACTATATATGAAACAAAAAATGTTATGTAAAAGAAATATTAGCATATGCTTTCCAAGTTTGACTAAACAGCATGTAGAAATTAAACATAATGATTTTTTAAAATAGCAGTGATTGCCAGTAGGCCCCATTTTTAGCCTTTGAATTATTGATGACATAGGGGTCTGGCTAGAAAACATTTTTTTGTGTGTTACCCTCTTTTGTCTAGAAACAATGGTTTATTGCTAGATATGAAGTGAAAAGGAGGAAATTCAAATGAGCTTTTAAGTGTAAAATACAACAATCAATATTGATATCTTCTAAGTTTAACACTAAGACACTGATTTAAAAATGTTATTTTCCCTTTAATTATTCCCTATGTATAACTCATTAGAGTTATCTGTGCCATCTGATCCTTGGGCATGTGCCAGTATTTAAGTATTTTCTTTATGATAGAGTAGTTTTAACAAAGCCCTGAAATTGAAAGATGAAGCTGGATTTCCAGAATTGGCTGTATTTTCTTTTCCTTTTAAATCAGTGGTTGATTGGGGAAACTGGGGGCAGTCTGAATGCTTTATGTAGAAACAGGTTTGGACATCCCAAGTTTATATCAGTGTCTTCTAAGAGATAAAATATCCACTGTTAAACAGATTGGATTAGGGGCGCCTGGGTGGCGCAGTCGGTTAAGCGTCCGACTTCAGCCAGGTCACAATCTCGCGGTCCGTGAGTTCGAGCCCCGCGTCGGGCTCTGGGCTGATGGCTCGGAGCCTGGAGCCTGCTTCCGATTCTGTGTCTCCCTCTCTCTCTGCCCCTCCCCCGTTCATGCTCTGTCTCTCTCTGTCCCAAAAATAAATTTTAAAAAGTTGAAAAAAAATTAAAAAAAAAAAACCAGATTGGATTAAGATGCTAGAACAAACAGGTGATTCACCTTACTGGTAATCAAGGAAATGGAAGTTAAAAAGAACCACACACAACTATTTTTCACACTTATTTGAATGACAAAATTTTAGAAGACTGATCACTTTTAATGTTGAAAAAGATGTGGGAAATAGTCACTAGATTGTCTGGTGTTAGCTCAGCATCACCAAGCCTCCTTTTAAAGTTCCTTTCATCAAGATGAGAAACCAGGAATTACCTTTCTCCAAATCCCTTTCATTGCATGTTCCAGGAACCATGCTAATAAGACATACTCATGCTGGATTATGGAAGCTGGAGAGGGGGAAGGACCATCATTCTCCAGAGGTTGCTGCAGCCAGATGTGTGTGCAGATGTGAGATTTTGACTAGCTCTAGACACCCACCTATTTCCCTGCTGCTGAGTGAGGTAGTTGGTCAGTGCTTCCCAGAAATTCCTGAGAGATTTTAGCAATTTACTGGCAAATTGTAAAGAACCACCCATGTTGTTGCAGCAGCCAGAAATCATTTCTGGCAGCCATCTAGATGTTTCCTTTGCCCTTCCGTGGTTATAAAAGCTTCTAATTCCAAATACTAAAATTGCTGATTCATGGAATTCATAGAGTGGCCTCTCCTTGCCTGACTAAACCTTGACTGGTAAAACCCTCCTCAAAAAAGTTTCAGATTTTTTTTCTTTATTAAAAGTACAGTTGACACACAGTGTTACATCAGTTTCAAGTGTCCAGCATAGTGATTCAATAAGTCTATATATTATGCTGTGTTCACCACAAGTCTGCCTACCATCTGTTACCATAAAACCAAAACCCTATTACAATACCATTGACTATCTTCCTTGTGCTATACCTTTTATCCTCATGACTTATTTATTCCATAACTGGAAGCCTATATCTCCCATTCTCCTTCATCCATTTTGCCACCCATGCCACTCCCCTCTGGAGACCATGGGGATCTGGTTTACGGAAACCATTTATGGATCTGTTTCTGCTTTTTGGAGAATATAAATTATTATGACACTCTTAGTGTGGTACTTTCAATTGAATACTTTGAACTGAATACAAATTTGAATTGAACACAAACTGAATACTGTGGTACACAGAATTCTAAAATGACTTTCAGTGGCCCATGCTTTTGTATAGCCCCTCACATTTAGTGTGGTAAGACCTTGACTTGCTCTAACCAACAGAATATGGCAAAAATTATGGGATTTCATTATATTGCATTAGATGGCAAAAGTGAAGGGGCTTGCAGGTAAGATTATTCAGTCAGCTGTAAGTTACTTAAAAGGGATATCCTAGGCCGACCTGATCTAATAACAGGAGCTCTTTAATAGAAGGTCTAGATATCAGAGTCAGAAATAGAGAATCTCTCCTCTGGTCTTGAAGAAGCAAGCCAGTGTGAGTTCTGTAGTTACTAGGAAATGAATTCTGCCAACAACTATGTGAATTTGGAAGAGGCCTCAAGCCTCGGAAGAGACCCCAGACCCATCTGACACTTTGATAGCAGCCTTGTAAGACCCTGAGCAAAGGACTTAGCTAAACCATGCCAGACTCTTGCTCCTTGGAAACTGTGAGAAAATGTGTATTGTGGTAAATTTGTAGTAATTTGTTACACAGCGATAGAAAATTTAAATATCATTTTATAGTACATATTAAAACTTTTATATGTATCTGTTATAGACCTAACAATTCTAAGATTTTTTAAGATTTACCCTACATAAGTATTAGCAAAAGAGTGTCAGATTATATGCAGACCTGCATCTGATATAATATTATTGTAAATAGCAAAAGAAGAAAATTAGGTAAGTTAATGTCCAGTAATAGGAGGCTATCTACTGGTAAGAGTGAGCTGATTGGCATATGCAGATACTCATTTTATGTTTACTGAAATTTAAAGGCAAATTGCTAAACAGTACTTTTAGTATTGTTCCATTTTGTTATAAACAGTGTATACAAATGTGTCTATAGGTATATTTGTATTTTTGTATGTGCATGGCAGGTTATTTAAAAGTATGCTTTTGAATACCTGAGAAAAATAATTAATCCTGCAGAGTTGGATACAAACACAGTAAGATGAGGAGAAGACTTTATTTTCCCCTTCCAACAATAACACATTGTGTATTTTTTTTAATTGTGTGAAAGCTTCACGCTTGTAGATGTTTTTAATAGAAAAAGTTATTAGAACTGAATGATGGAAATGCGAATGGCTTCATTTGCATGAAGTGCCTAGAACAATGCCCTGCCCAAGATAGGCTCTCAGTAAACGGTTGTTAAATGGATAAATCAAGCTATTACATTCAGAACTATTATCTTAGTTCATGAGATGAAGGAGGAGTTACTAATGTTGGATTTCACCCATAAAGAGATCAGAGTTGTGATAAAATTGACAGCTGACAGTCGTTTTCCAGGGACAGATCATAAAAAGCTTTGTTCATATCGTTCTTGAAAGGCTAATAATAAAATTAAGCTAACTATTACCAAAATAGGTTTAATTATATATTTAATCATTGGTGGAGATACTTTTTTTATATATTCCTAGAAAAATACTAAAGATCATAATGTTTTTAAATGGAGAATATTCAATGTGTTCATTTTGACACATAAAAAGTTTAGCTCTACATTTTTCTTAACAGCTTTCAAAATAAATTTTCAAAGAAAAGACAGTACATTGTTGAATGAAAAAAGCTTCTGGTGAGTACCATTTCAATGAAGAATTAGATCCTATATTAGGTTGAAAATACACATTGGCTAAACGCATACAGATCAGAAGGAAAGAGGCACGTTGAGATAATTTGGACATAGGTAGTGTGGAATTTTAACCAAAACAAACAGAAAAAAATGAAATCGGAAAGTATTTCACAATCACAAAATGAACTCATGGACTAGTGAAATGAGTTCCACCCTCATGTTCTATCAATGTTTGCTTTAACATAAATTCTGTCCTAGAAAGTACCAGTGCTTGGAAACAAACTGTCTAAAAATTTAATTTCTGTTTTAGGCCCATTAATGATGTGTTTACTTAGAAAACATAATTTGGGAGAATAAGCAATATCAAATAAGAAAATTCATGGTCAAGTTTTGTCAGTAAATGTTAACACCACTTGTAGCACCTTCTCATGAGCCTAATTACAGTCTGGATCTGTTATTTACATTAATGGGCATACACATCTTTGTGTATTCATTGTTCCTGACAGAGAATCTTAGAAGTAGTAACCTCTCAGAAGTATTACAGCTATTTTATTTGATAATTTGTATTTATAATTGGTGAAATCTTGAATTTTAAATGCTATTTAGCTCATATTTTCTATTTTTATGTACTTAAAAAAAAACACTGTAGCAGTTAATTTATTAGTACTAAACTACCTCTATGACAAAATTCCTCAAAGTGCATTCTGGAACCATCCACATTAGAACACCTGACAGGAGTCTGCTCAAAAGGTAGATTTCTGTAACCCATTCATACCTGTGGAATCATAACTTCTGGATAATGAGGCCTAAGAATCTGTATTTTGAAAAGATGTTTCAAGAACACTTAAATCATAGAACCGCGACATTTGCAGTGAGTGTATTGGCAAAGGAATCCTTAGTTAAGTGGAAGGGAGAGCAAAAAGAGAAAAGATAGTGAAAGAAGAGAAGTTTGAGCACTTGCTTCTGCCCTCCTGATTCTGCCCTTGGGCAAGAATTTGGAGTAAAGAAACTCACCCCTCACCCACCTCACCCCTTCATTCCAGCAGAATAGTTTCCTTAACATTCAGATTCACCCTGAGAGCCCCAGCCCCTAGACAAGGAAACCTTCTGTGCCCTAGGCTGGAGTAGATGGAGTTTGAGAAAGTTAATGGATCCAGTGCAGAGCCTGAGAATTAGCAGTGGAAAGCCTCCTTAGCAGGGAAGCCTCCTTCCAAGACTCAAAATGCCAATTTTTTCTTCAGGAAATTCAAGTATCCCATTTTACAACTCATTGGAAAGAGAACTAAGTTTGGTTCTCCTACTGTTATTTCAGAGACTTGAAAAAAATTCGTATAACTAAAACATTTTGACATGAAGAACATGTAAGAAGAGCTTTTTCTTTCATCTTCATAAATCTAAAATATATAACAAGTAATTATAATCTATAACAAGTAATTATAATTTGCATACTATTAGAAAAAATTACCCCATAATGGCAAAATAATAGACACATACATAGATCAATGGAATAGAATAGAGAACCCAGAAATAGACCCATATAAATATAGTCCACTAATGTTTGACAAAGGAGCAGCGGGAGAACAATGGATAAATTTCATGTCTTTTCGACATGGTGCTGGACAACTAAACATCCACATGCAAAAAAATGAATGTAGACACAGACTTCATACCCTTCACAAAAATTAACTGGAATGGTTCACAGACTAGATGTAAAATGCAAAACTGTAAAACTAGATGACAACCTAGGAGAAAATCTAGATGGCCTTGGGTGTGGTGATTCCTTTTTAGATACAACAGGAAAGGCATAATCCATGAAAGAAATGATCAATAAACTGGACTTCATTAAAATTAAAAACTTATGCTCTGTGAAAGATAATGTCAAAAGCCACAGACTGGGAGAGAATGTTTGCAAAAAGTATATCTGATAAAGGATCGTTGATGAGGTTTTGGGGCGATGGTGGGGTTTGTGGGGTCTGGAGCTGACCCGCCAAGAAGGAATTCTTGAAGATGTCATTGGTGCAAAAAGGTGATTTTATTAAAGCCCAGGGACAGAACCTGGGGGCAGGAATTGCTGCACTGCTAGTGTGGGTGGGTGACCGTTTTATGGCGTTGTGGTTGTTGGGGAGATAAAGTCAAGAGGGAGTTTCCAAAGAGACTTTCATCTGCTAAAGATTTACACACTACTGGAGGCTTAGCTGTTGTCAAGCTAAAGCTGTTTTTCCCTCTAGCAAAGCATTAACATTAAGACAGTAGGGAGTTCCTGGAGAAACTTTTTTACTCTGCCTGCCTCAAGGATTTGTCATTGGGCTGCAGCTTATAAGGAAATTCAGTTTTACCTGCCATTTCCTTCTTGCCTTTGTTCCTCATATTAGTATGGAAGGGAGGGAGATGTTGGAGCTCCAGGAAACTGAGTCTATAGGTTTCTGGAGATTAGACTATTGATAAGATTGCCTTTTTCTTGTAATTTACTAAGATATTTGTAAACTGATGGAGACTCTTATCAGTTAAACCTTTTGTTTTCTGTCCTTTCCTTTGTCTTTGGGCAGCCAGGAGTGCCTAAGGAATGTCACACAAATCCCACCCTTGGTGGTGGGAGGGGGCAGTAATGCTGGCTTGTGCTTGGAACTTAGCTTGCCTTAGTTAGGGTCCCTCATCATGGGTATCCAAAGCATACAAAGAACTCTAAAACTCAACAGTGATTAAGACAAAAACAAACAAACAAAAAAAACCCATGATTTTTACAATAGGCAAAATACCTAAATAAAGACCTCAACAAAGAAAATATACCTATGTCAAATAAGAATATAAAAAATTCCACATCATATGTCTTTAGAGAAATGCAAATTAAAACTATTAGAACAGACAAAATCTTATTAGAACTATACTACTGTACCAGAGCAGACAAAATCCAGAGGTGAAAACACCAAATGATGAGCATATGGAGCACAGGAACTCTAATTCGTTATTGGTAGGAATGCAAAATGATACAGCCACTTTGGAAGATAATGTGGCAGCTTCTTTACAAAACTGAACAAACATACTCTTACCATACTATCCAACAATCATGCCCCTTGGTGTTTACCCAAGTCCACACAAAAACCTGCACATAGGTGTTTATAGCAGCTTTATTCATAATTGCCCAAACTTGAAAGCAACAAAGGTGCCCTTCAGTAGGTTAATGGATAAACTGTGGTATATTCAGACAATGGAGTATTAGTGCTAAAAAGTGCTAAAAAGAAATGAGCTATCAAGTCATGAAAATACACGGAAGAAACTTAAATACATATTAGTAAGTAAAAGAAGCGAATCTGAAAAGGCAGCATGCTGTATAATACCAACCATATGATGTCCTGGAAAAGGCAAAACTATGGAGACAGTAAAAAGATTTATAGTTGCCGGGAGTTAGGGACAGAGACAGAGCACAGAGGATGTTTAGGATGGTGAAATAATTCTGAATGATACTACAGTGATAGATACATGTCATTATACATTTGTTCAAACCCATAGGATATACAACACCGGAGTGAACCTTAATGTAAACTGTACACTTTGGTTGATAGTGATGTGTCAGTGTAGGTTCATTGATTGTAACAAATGCACCACTCTGGTGTGGAATGTCTGTAGTGAGGGAGATAGTGCCTGTGTGGGGACAGGGCTCTATGAGAGCTCTGTACTTTCTGCTCAATTTTGCTATAAACCTAAGATTGTTCTAAGGAATAAAGTGTGTCTTTAAATAAAGGCAAACCGGGGACTGAATATGGAAATAACAACAAAATACCCTAACATTCTCCTTAAATGATTTTCTTAAACTCTTAAAATAATGAACTTGAGCCATTTAAACATAGGAATTTCTAAGTGTTCTATTAGCATCGTATAATCAGTTCTTTTTCAGTGTACGCTAAATTCCTGAAAGCAAATCTAGAAAAAAACAGATTAGAAGGGCCCTAAATCATGTGAATAGAACATTATTTTCTCTCAGAAGAAAATTCCATTCTTCCTTTTCAGGAATTGAAGTTTGAGTCCACTAAAACAGCTTCAGCCTTCACCTAAATCAGTCTGACAATATTGTGTAAAACCTATCTGACCATTCTTAAATTTACATTTACTCACTGCAGATTCTCCATCCTCCTATTTCTTTTATTTTGTACTGTGATGGTGCCTATATTAGCTAAAACATAATTAGGTGCTAATAACTCGAACACTTTTGGGTCACTGTTCCTAGGAAATGCTTTGTGGCCTGAGAGAAGGAAGAGTCTCACACTGTTAGCTTAGGGACTGAGTTCATTGTTGTTTCCACCGTAATGCAGTAGGTCCATGGGGAGTTGCCACACATGTTTGTTATATAGGTTGTGTTCAGCATAGCAACCTTCTGGTACTTTCATTCATTTGATAAGTGGAATGTATTTGGTATGTTCTAATGAATCTCAGACATTCTAGCATGATGAACTGTGAGATTTTTATCAGGTAGAAAATAGGTTTTGGATATTTGTGAAAAGCAGCGGACCTTTGTACACTGACCCATATTTAAGAATAAACCTATAAAAAGTTGTAGATTGCAACTATATTCAAAAACACTTTTCTACTCATTTCACTAATATCCATTTTTCAATTCCAAAATTAAGCTTTTATAATCTCTGTCATTTGTATTAAGAAGTGGAGAAGTAGAAGAAATTCCAAAGATGTTACTAACTCTATTTTTAACTTACCAGTGACTTTTTCTTGAAAGGCCAATTACTTAGGCACTCATTTTTTTTTTAATTTTTTTTTTTAACGTTTATTTATTTTTGAGACAGAGACAGAGCATGAACAGGGGAGCGACGGAGAGAGAGGGAGACACAGAATCTGAAATGGGCTCCAGGCTCTGAGCTGTCAGCACAGAGTCCGACGCAGGGCTCGAACTCACGACCGTGAGATCATGACCTGAGCCGAAGTCAGACGCTTAACCAACTGAGCCACCCAGGCGCCCCTAGGCACTCATTTTTTTTTTTTTTTTAAGTTCCTACTTACTGCAAAAGACAGTCATTCAGATTATCTTGATCACAATTCTGCACCTTCCTTGGAAGAAAAGCCTTATCAATTAGAAGTGTTTAGATTCAATTACAGTATATGCTTCTCTTCTTTGCAGAGAACCATTAAAAATAAGTGTGATTTCAAAAAATTAAGGAAAAATATAAACTTCCATTTACTTTCTCAGTTTGTGGATTGCAAGCTCCCACTAGCCTCACAGCACACATTTCTCTCCGGTGCCAGAACCCTGCCCATCCTACAACATGTTTCCCTACAAAGCTTTCTAGATTGCCCCCAACCAGATGTGCTGTCACCGTTTCTTGAACCCCATTGTATTTTTTACTTTTCTTATGGCACTTCTCACATTCTGTCTCATATTAAAGCTATTGCCATGTTGCCTACTCCTTATTTACAAGACCTTCCTGGAAAGCTGGAGGTCAGTCTCAGTCATCTTTGACCTCCTCTACCTACTGTTCTGGACATGTGAAGCATTCATTAAGTGTGTGCTTAATTCATTTGGTCTTTTAGGTTTGGGGAGAGTAGCTATTTTAAAAAGGGCAACAGTCTTGAACTATTTCAAACTCTTAATTATATACATCAGAATCTTTTGAGGGCTTCATTCCTTGCTGACCATAACATGGTGCTTTCACAATACCTGATGTATTTTCTCTGATGACCTCAGCTACTACCTATAAACCCTATTTCTGGCCCTTCAAAACTGCCTTACAACTACCTGTTGAATTAATGCATCAAAGAAAAGTGTGATTTGCTTTCATATTTTATTATCTTTTAGAGAAATGCTAATGACATTTTTTAAAGTGCACATAGAACATTTCGTTGTTTTTTTACAGGAAAAATTCTAGTTTCTCTAAAAGAAGTGAGTTGATTAACGGATATCAAATGGCTAAAATAGAATTAAGAAAGTTGGAATTTAGTCATCTGTCACACCTTTTTTTTATGAGACACTGCATAAGTCATGTAATTGTGAACTCCTTCTTCAAAGTAGGAATAGTTGTCCTTCCACACCTGCCTCATACTGCTGAGAAACTCAAATGAGATAATACATGGCAGCACAAAGTATGCATAGGTAGGCAAAAACTAGTTGAGTGGCCAAGGTCATGAGCTCTGGAGTCAGACTCCCTGGGTTTGAATCGTGACATTGACTTTGCTGCCTGTGTGTGCCTGTCTCTGATACTTAATCTGTAAAATGGGAAGATAGTACTACAGATCTCTAAAGCTCTTGGGAGGAGTAAGTGAGAAAATCACTAAAAACACTTATTACTCTAGTTGTGTGGTTTCAATAGTGAATTGGTTACGATCTTTTAATTTTCCTAAGAACTTTAACCTACATTGCATGGCCCAAGCAAACAATTAATGTATTTATATATAAATTTCCTAGAAGGACCTAAATGATTAAATAGTTTTATAGAAGAAAGTTTGTGTTTTTAACTGTTAAATCACCCAAAATCACAAATAGTAAGTATAGAAACAGTATAACTGTCTTTAATAAACTGAATACCTAGCATTCAAAAGCAAATAAGAGTTTTAGCCCTAGGAGTGAAACTTGACTTTCAACCTATTTCTATATTTGCATTTATGAAGCACTTATCTGCTAGACCCCCAATCCATTGACTTCAAAGATTTCTTACCACGCCTTAATTGCTCAGCTCTTGTGTACATCTACTAAGTAAGAGCAGCATACAGATATAACACAACACACTGTACATTTTTGGTCAGCAAACTCTAGAGTGAAAAAAATCTTCTGGTAGCCCATTTTGACAATTCTTGTAATTTGCGGTGATGTTTTCATTACAGTGTGTCACACAGGAAGCCACAAAAGGATTAGACATAGACCAACTCATCCACATTTCTTCCAGCCAGTAATCACATTGATGCCCACCAGCGGCCCAAATCTGCCTTAGTGCCCGTTCTGCCATTTACCAGACAGTGTGGCCCCTAAACTCATTAAGAAATGGATGTACCACATAGTTTAAAATGCCATTATCTGTGTTTTATTAGGCTCAGTGATTTGATCTTCCAAAAATATCTAAGCCCACAATAAGATGAATGTTGGGTATGACAAAAATATGCTAGCGGGATTTTGAAAACCACAGAGAAACTCTATAGGAAATATTAGGAAAGAAGAGGGCAAGAAACAAGTGACCTGGAGAAAACATATAGATACCATAAAATTGGATCCATGCTATACCCTCCTTATGGTCTTATTGAATAGATTTTGAAAATCCAAAAATCATGTGGACTTTATCCAAACCTGAATTTTTGAAAAAGCCATAGCTTTTATTGGACTAATAAAAACCAGGTAATGTGTTTGCTGATACAATGGAAAGATGACAATGGAAACTTTATATTTGATGATTTTTTTTTCTCTAGTTCCTGAGTTACTTTTTGTAGGTATGAAGGTGCCTAATATTCTAAAAAGTAATAAAACCAGTTTAAAACTTTGAATCTACCCATCAATTAAAGAAGCTATCTGCAGTATTTTCTTTTAGTAATATTTCATTTCAGTGTTTTCATTTGATGCTACAAAGCATTTGATAGGACTGAAAATTTCCTTCTCCAATTTTTTTCCTCCTTGATATTTAAAATGGGTATCCTGGATTGGCTCCAACTCCCTTGATATTTTCCCACCATTTCTGTCACAGGCTTCTCTTCCCCACCCATCCAATAGATAGATAGATAGATAGATAGATAGATATTGGATCATCTTCCTCTATGTTCTCTGAGTAATCGTATTCACTTCCATAACTTTATCACCTATAAATCTACATCAAAATACTGCTTTCTAGCCCCAACATCTATCTTGAGCTTTAGATTCAGATTTTCAACTGCTGAACACACAATCATCTATAAAAATGCTGCATCATCTTTAAATTCAACTATCAATTTGACTAATAAAAAATAGTTTAACCTTATGCTTCCTTATATTTATTTTTACATTTATTATTACTATAAATATATGCACAAAACCTTGTATACTGCTTTTCTCCTCAAAGTTGCATCCTGGATCTCTGCAAACAAAAGACTTTGTGATCAGACATTTTCTTCTTATTGCCTCCCATAGCATCTTTTGTATAACTCTGTCATAGTGTTTTATACAGTGAAATAATTATTCATTTTCCTGCCTGTGATGCTAATTACAGTGTGAGCTTTATCTTCAATGAGCATTATTTTTTGTTAATCTTGCATCCCTATCTGCCAAACAGTGCCTAGCACAAAGGACAGATTCAATCAGTGTTGACAAATGGATGAATCAATCATGCAGTTCATAAGACTGACTTTATTATCTTCACCTGTTTTTTTGTTTGTTTTTGTTTTTGTTTTTGTTTTCTTAAGGAGCACAAACGCAGTCTCCTACTAACAGATTATGCAGTCAAGTTTCCCACATTTGGGGAAATTGCAGAGGTCAGCACAGCCTGAAGTGCAATTGATGAGCCTCACCCTGAGAGAACCACTTTTGTGATCGTGATATCTGCACGGCCAAGTGTTTATTATCTTCACCTTCACTGTTAGAATTCTTTAGTTCGGTTGTTACGTAATTATAATGTTCTCCACATACACTTCCATTGTTGTCTAAAACACATTTCTCCAAAGCTGACAGTTTATAGTTACATCATTGGTGAATTGTTTGGAGATGTTAGGAGAGTGATGATGTATGTTGCCATATGATTTTCAGTGTCATGGCTTAGAGTGGAGAACAGGCAAGAATTAATTCCTTCTTACTGTCTCAAAGACATATAAATATAAGGAGATCTTTGAGTCCTTCAATGACTTACAGCCCTCTCACCAACCATGTACATCCAGCCTCCCAATGCAGATCTGGAATTCAGAGAGATGGCATGGCTGATCTCTGCCTCAACTCCTTACCTCATTTAAGAAACACATTTCCCGACCATGCTTTTTATAATACATGTCCTCAAAACTCTTTCTACAATCCCAGTTTCAACATTTAAAAGCAATAATAATTTTGTTGTTACTTTATTATTTATGTAATGTATCTTGAATATTATTGAAAGTGTTTTGGAGAAATTCTAATGAATAACATTGTTGCCTCCTAGAGTGAAAAAAAAATTGTTTTTAATCCCACCTTTATGAAGCCTATTAAACAAGGTGTAATTAAGTAAAAATCAAGAATGTGAAACAATGAAAAGGGCTAAGAATCAAAATTAAGTACAGAAGGGGAAGAAAGGCATGCTTACATTTGAAGTAGAATAACAAGGGAAGGCCTCTCTGCAAACATGACATTTGAGTAAAGACCTGAAAAAAAGTGAAACCGCAGAACCATACAAGTTTCCAAGAGAGAGCATTCCCAACAGGGACAAAAGCAAGTGCAAAGGACCTGAGGCAGAAATATACCTGTTCTATTATAGGAATCACAAGGAAGCCAATGAAGCTGTAGCTAAGGGTTAGATGGCAGGAATGGGTGTGTGGTTGTGGATGTGTGAATGAGAGGGGAACATAAACGATGGCAGATTGGACAATTCTTTGTAGATTATATGAGAATTTTGGTTTTACTCTGAGGAAGGTAGAAAGCTAGTGAATGATATTGAGAAGAGGAGATGCTTGCCCTTATATTTTTGCAGGATAATTTTGCCTATTGCATCGAGAATAGACTATCAAAAGCCAAGGGTAGATTAAGGGACACTAGAAGGCATTGTAATAATCCAGGCAAAAGAGAAGAGTAGCTTGCTCTAGAGTAATAGAGGAGGAAATGATGAGAAGCAGTTGGATTCTGGATATTCCTTGAAGCTGAAGGCAATTTTTCCCCCAGATTAGATGTAGTGGATAATAATCTAAATATATAATACCAATTTCTCACGCCCTACACCTTTAATGGCTTCTCAAATTTAGGCAGCAGTGTTGAATTTTTTTAAGCTTTCCACTCATTTCTACATCTAGTCTGTCAGAGAACTCTACCATTTCCAATTCTAAAACATGTTCATATATGTTCCCTCCTTCCTTCCTATGCCTACCACTCTACTTACTGAGCTCTCATTATTTCTTACCTGACAATTGCAATAGTCTTTTAATGGTTCTCCATGTTTCCTGTTTCTCCCATATCTATCTAATTCTGCCTCCTCAAGTCTACCAGAACCATGTTTCCAGAGCAGAGATCTTCATCTCTCCTCTTTTTAAAATCCTCAGTAGAGCTACAGTGCTACAGAACAAGTCCAAAAGGCCCTCCCTTTTCCAGCCTCATCACCCAGTAGCCAAACATGACCTCTCACCATTCCTCAGTTCTTTCCCATCTATGTGCTTATTTGCCTTTGCTCATTGTGCATTTTCTGTTTGAAATTTACTTTGCTTTGATATCACCTTCTGACATATCGTCTCAGGGGAAACAAATTCATCAACCCCAGCCTTGCATCCCCAAAGCACATCAGGGCACCTATGACTCTGTGTTATGGCTAGTAGTATGACCATCTCCCATTTTACCCATTTTATTCAATGCTTAGCATATCAAAGATGCTCAACAAATATGTGATAGGTGTTGAAATATATACCTAACCCAAAATGTGCCCTATGCCTTTCCATGCTTCTTTTGCCCTAGGCTTACAGTAGGCCAGTCCAGTGACCATCCCTTAAAAATTACAAAGTAGCAATATATAGGTATATAAATCCTTCACAGTCATGCAAAGGTATGTCTACAGGAAGGAGCCTTAAAAAGTCAAAGCAAAGTTACTTAGCAAACTCTCTTCTCTGCTTTTATATTATATTGCTCTTTCATTTGTCTTTCATTTATATGTCTCTAGTGGTTATTTTTCTGCCTTCTTT
Source organism: Prionailurus viverrinus (assembly GCF_022837055.1). Lineage (NCBI taxonomy): Eukaryota > Metazoa > Chordata > Mammalia > Carnivora > Felidae > Prionailurus > Prionailurus viverrinus. The sequence continues at coordinate 168,354,664 of NC_062561.1, forward strand.
ACCTATTCCTATTTCTCTTTTAACAGTAAGATCCTCATCTATGCTACCATTATACTTCTTATCTACCATTCCTCTCAGTTTCTTTGCAGACGTTAATGACTCATAAATCTAAAGCTGCACTCTAACCTCTCACCTAATCTCCCATTTTGTATTTCCAACTCTTCATATTGTTCATACGCCAAACAACATTCACTGCATCCACTTCATAATCATTATCCCCACTTCAGCTCTTCTTCCAATGTCACTCTTTGAGGTAACTACTGTTCCAATTTCTCAGCTTAAAATATTGAGGTTATCTTTGTCCCTTTTAATTTGTCATTTATGTTGTAGCATAATAAATATTTATTCAAAATTCTTTTTTTTCTTGCTTGCATCAACTGTAGAATTAGGCGGAATTACAAGAGCAGTCCAACTGGTCCTATTTACTCCAGAATCTTCCCTCTTCATTCAGCCTTTGGCTGACAGGCTAATTAGGACAGTAATGCTAGCTGTTGTTTGCAAGTAAATCCTAAAATCTCAATGACTGAAAACTCCTGTACACTCGCATGTTACACTGCAACACAGGTGTTTCTATGCAAGCAGTCTCCATTCAGGAATTCAGGATCTTTCTCTCTCATGGTCCCACCCATATCTAGGTCCGTGGAGTGCCTCCATTCAGCCAGCAGATAGGGAAGACACATCTGCATCTTTACCACTTTGACAAAGAAGTGACACAGATCACTTCTACTCAAATTTTCACTGGCCAAAACTCTTATCATATACCTTCACATAACCAAAGAAAGACTGGAAAATAAGTCTAGCTGTTTCCCCAGAAAGAGCAGAAAATGAATTTTGGCAATGCATAGCAGTCTCTGACACATTCATCTCTCTAAAACAGAACTCAGACCAGAGAAAAGTCTTCTCTGAAAGTATGAAGCCTCAGTCCCCCTCCTAAAGGTCCAGACCTTCATAAATATGATGTGCTGTTGTTTGGATAAAGAACAGATTGCCACAAAGAGAGGTGCTTTTCTTCCCACTCGAGGTCTGACTCTGAAGAATGGTAAGTCTTCCCAATTTTTAGGAAATTGTTCATCTAACTAAAGCAACTATACTGCTGCCTGGGTCAGTGGCAATATAGATGTTTTTACTTAACATCACAGAACACTTGAGAAAAAACAGCCCTGCTAAATGCTGCTAAGAAAAACACCAGTCCGTTGACTATCACCTGTGGCCAATTAAACAGACCACTTCGTTTCCAAGCTCATCATTGTGGCTATCTTGACAGTAACATCAAATGAGAACAACTGCAGCTAAATCAACCACACAATGATCTCCATTTTGAGTAAGATGACAGAATCAGTTTAGCACAGCCATAGTTTTATTATTTCCATTCAACTAAGTTAATCTAAGCATGTTGTTGAGGAATTAGATCCAAATCTTAAAACTAGATGAATCCTACTCTTACAGACCACACGAACCTGCTTTTCCTTTTACAGAAGAACAAAAGCACAAATCCCAACTACCTGTCACTTAAAAAGGAAAGAGGAATTATATCACTATTAGCCAAAGATATAAACATTGCAGCAGGAGATATGTTCCAGCTTGCACATGCTTCAAACTGTCAGTGCTCTCTGCATTATACCACCCTCTCCTTACAGCATCAACTCCAGAATGCAGTCAAAACAGTGCAAGTTAAGAGGAGATATTTTGAAGGCAAAGTGACATACAGCCACACAATCACTCAATTGAATGAACAGAATTACAGTTTTTGCAAACTGGAAGGCTGTCACTCAAAGTGACACCTGGCCTGTGTTCATTGGACAGTCCATGCATGTAATGTAATAGCTCCTCCAAATGTTGGCAAGAGAAGAGCAGGGATCAAGGCAGCTATTGCCTGAATTCCAAATGGCAGGAAAATTTTAGTATTGGGTTCTATTGTTTGCAATACCAGTGGTGTCACAAGTGAGAATGAAAAGAATAGAATTCTAAACACTAAAGAGAAGATTAAAAAAAATACATACTATTTTTTTTTCTCTCAGCTGAGCAATTCTCCATTCTTTTTGGTGGAGAACAGGGAATGAGAACCAAGATGATATTTTCATAACTACACACCCCAGAAGGAAATGTTACTGTAAACATTTAAGATGATAGAGACCAAGATCTATGCATTTTCATGCCAAATATTTGAAATCAGCCTTGTAAAGGAACTGAAATTTATATAGTATGCAGCCATACCTGTTGACTCCAGTAATTGGTGCAATAAGGTGCCAAAACACTGTCTAATTCATAAGGAATAAACAAATTGTTCCTTTATTCAACCAGTGCCGATTGAATGTCTAACGTGTCACTCAGGGCTGTTGTTACCATTTACCAAAACTGTTGTTCTTAACACTCAGAATACAGCAGTAGACTGGTGGTCTGGTGGAGCTGAAATAATCAAATTGAGGAATCAGACAATAGACAAAATCAATAATAAAATACAGAGCCTATTAATAGGTGCTAATTGGTTTGCAAAAAAGAGTACAGTCAAATGTCTTAGTCAAGTTTACCTTTGTGAAGGAGATAGAGATAAGGAGGGATTACCATTGTAAATAGAGTGGTCGAAGTGAGGTGAGAGGGTGTTTTACCAATATTTGTAAGCAAAGTATTCGGGCAGAGAGAAAAGCCAGTGCAAATGCCCTGAGAAAGGAGTGAGCCTAACATACTCAAGGAAAATCAAGGGCACCAGTATGGCTAGAGAACGAGTGTGCAATAGAAAAAAGTCCAAGAAGTTAGAGAGGAAAGTGGCCTCAACTATAATTATTATTTGGCTTCCGTTTGAGTGACACTGGATGTGAACAGAGGCATAACAGCATCTTAGTTAAGTTTTAAGTGGATTACTTGGAATACTGTGTTGAGGACAGACTGAGGGAGGCAGGGGTAGGAGCAACAAAGCCAGTTAGGAGGCATTTGCAAAAATGAAGACAAGAGATGATGGTAGCTTGGACCTGGATGGCATCAGAAGAGGTACTGAGCGAGAAGTAGTTGGGTTCTGGAAATATTTTGAAGATGAAGTCAGTAGGGTTTTCTGATGGAATGGCATGAATGTAGTACATGAGGAAAAAGGGGAACCAAGAATAATTTCAGGTTTTCTGGTGTGTTTTTTTTTCTTATTTGTTTTTGTTTTTTTTTTTAGAAACTAGAGATAGGGAAGAGTGTGGATAGAATGAGTTTTCGAGGGAAGTCAAGTGTTTTGCATGATTAGTGTGTTGTGTGTATTACACATCTGAGTAGAGATGTTAATAAGCAATTGAATATGTGAGTCTAAATTGAGTTTTACTTGGGAGATATAAAGTTGGGAGCAGTCAATGTGAATGTGACATTAAAAAGATACTCAAATTACTTACACAACTCAACACCAAAAAAACAAATAATCCAGTAAAAATTGGATACAAGACATGAACAGACATTTTTCCCCAAAGAAGACATACAGATGGTCAACAGACATGAAAAGATTCTCAACTTTACTCATCATCAGAGAAATGCAAATCGAAACCACAAAACATCACCTTGCACCTGTCAGATTGGCTAAAATCAAAAACACAAGAAAGAATAACTGTTGGCAGGATGTGGAAAAAAAGAAATCCTCATGCGTTATTGGTAGGAAAGTTGGTTCAACCACTGTGGAAAACAGTATGGAGGTTCCTCACAAAATTAAAAATAGAATTGCCATATGATCCAGTAATTCCACTATGGAGTATTTCCCCAAAGAAAACAAAACACTAATTTGAGTATGCACACCTATATATATTGCAGCATTATTTGCAATAGCCAAGTTATGGAAGCAACTCAAGTGTCCATAAACAGATAACTGGATGAGAAGATGTGGTATGTATATACAATGAAATATTACTCAACCATAAAAAAGTAATATCTTGATATTTGCAACAACATGGATGAACCTAGAGGGTATAATGCTAAGTGAAATAAGTTAGAGAAAGAAAGACAAATACCGTATTATTTCACTCATATGTGGAATTTAAGAAACAAAACAAAGTACAAAGAAAAAAAGGAGACAAAAACCAGCAAAAACTCCTAATTATAGAGGACAAACTGATGGTTACCAGAGGGACAGTGGGTAGGAAATAGGTGAAGGGGATTAAGAGTACACTTATGATGAGCATTGAGTAATGTACAGAATTGCTGAACCACTATATTGTGCACCTGAAACTAATACAACACTGTACTTTCATTATACTGGGATTTAATTAATTAATCCATTTTTTTAAAGATATTCATATTAAAAAACAAGAGACAAAGGGAGTACAGATAAAGGAGAATTCCAAGAACGAAGCCTTGGCATACTTTGATATTAAGAAGATGGGAAGATGAACAGGAATTAGGTATGAGATAAGTGACCACTATGGTAGGAGGAATATCAGAAGCCAGGTGCAAAACTTATTTCAAAAAATGGAGGATTATCAAAGTCTGGTACTGTTGGTAACTGTTAATGACCAGGTACAGCAGTAGGTGACTACGGTCAGATCACCTGGTATCCAGCCTAAGTTGATGTGTTTCTGAAGTTCAGACTAAGATGATATCAGCAATCAAAAAAGAGAAGTGCTCAGAATAACAAGACTAATATATTACACTATATTCTCACTATTTGCCAGGCATTTTACCATTTTACAATCACAACCTCATTCAATACTCTCAAAAACACTTTTAAGTAAAGATTATTTCCTGCTTTTTACAGAAGAGATCCTAAGGCTCAGATAGTTCTTGTGATTTTCCTGAGGTCACACAACTATTCAGAAGAGGACCTGGGACACAAAACAGGATAAGACACCGCACTGTGCTTGGAACCATTATGCCACAGTAGTGCCACCTCACGCTGCAGTCTTTATTATTCTGAAGTTCCAACTGTTAAAGAGCTTTAATGACTTTGAGTAAAAAACTTACACAAAAGAAGGAAAAATGGCAACTGCATAACTAGTGACAGAATTTTTTCTAAACTAGACCAACCATTGCAACCTGAATCATGGACCCATTTTTTTACACAGTGCTACATTCAAAGAGAAATTCAATCCCAGAAATATTGAAAAATAATACAGATTTTTTAGTCATAATTTCTTAAAACTGAAGTATAGGGGTGTCAGAGACAGGGGATACATAGCATTCAACATAAAATGCTTTCTAAATACCTTATTTGATGAGTTTCCCTGTACCTCAAATTTATAACTACCTTTCTTCCTGTCTTGCTTGCTTGCTTGCTTGCTTTTAATGTTTATTTATTTTTGAGAGAGAGAAAGACAGAGCGTGAGTGGGGGAGGGACAGAGAGAGAGACACACAGAATCCGAAGCAGGCTCCAGGCTTTGAGCTGTCAGCACAGAGCCCAGCGTGGGCTTGAACTCATGAACTGTGAGATCATGAGCTGAGCTGAAGTTGGATGCTTAACTGACTGAGCCACCTACGTGCCCCACAACTACCTTTCTCATAATAATCAACTCTGGCACTCTGCCCCCCTGAAACCCTGATGAAGAAATTGTCTGCCACATTTGTGAAGCAGAACAGCATACTAAAAGCACAGGCTGAGTCACTGAGCCCTGCTTTGGGAGATCTTTACGTCTCTGTGCCTCAGTTTCTCCATCTACAAAATGTAGTCATGATGGTATCTCACCCTAGGGTTATTGTGTAGATTAAATAAATCATCATATGTAAGCATTTAAAACAGTGCCCATCACACGGCAGATGCACAATAAGCGTTAGCTAGTATGTATTGTTACAGCATCTCTCTGTTTGTATCATGGTAGTATTCTGCAAAGACCATCCCAATCTCTATATGTGCTACCTTGGGACTCTTCCTATTCACATTATGAAATCTCATACTCAGTTTCTGGATTCCCCTTCCTTTCCTGAGCTGTTCATGATTCCTCTCGGGCACTGTGACCCTTTGAAGCTCCTCTTAGCATGTCCAGAAGCAAAACTTGTCAGCTTTCTGAGGAAGTCCAACCCTCCTGCAGAGTCAGTGTTGCTAGTGAATAGAAGGAAAAAGGTGTATTCACTTAACTCATTCCCTTGGGGAGCTGACAGCCACTCAAAGCTTTTTCTAAAACAACAAAAACAAAAATAGGATCATCTCTTGTCCTCCCCCAGCCCAAATTTCTGAGCAACCTCTGTGCTCTAAGGTCTGCAAAACCCTGAGGAGTGGATAGCTAGAGAAGCAAAGCAACTTTGTTTATTATCACCGTGCCTGTCCTGAAACAAACAAGGAGGCAAGTCTCAAACCTGATCATAACCAGCCTCTTCAGGGTTTGCAATCTGCTTGTCCAGGCCCAAGTAGACCTTATTTGTGGGGAATCAGACTCTGTGAAACTAAAGCATTAAGTGTATCATTCCAGCTTCCCAAATCATGTCAGCATCTCAGGCCTTTGTGTTCCTGGAGGTTTGCTAGAGTTGCCTCTTTTTCCTCCAGGAAAAATTGTGATGGCTCCTTGATTTGGTAATAAAATCCAAACAAGTTGCCTATTGAATAGTAAATCTGCTTCAAGAGTCAAATTGACCATGCCTGCTTCAACTTACTGCCCCCTGGTGGATGGCCTGCAGTTCCAGTTGCTTCAGTCTGAACACTGAGGTCTCACTGATTCATAGTTGTCAATTCAAAATGTGAATTTCAGCTCTTCTCTGGGGCAGTGCCTGGTGAGTTTGCATCTCTGGATAACCTGAAAGACTGTAGACTCTCACTTGGTGGCATTTCCCTGCTCTGGGGCTATTTGTCTTTGTTCTATTTTAGGGGCTTCTCTAACTACATTTAGAGACCTTTACTCCAGTGCCTGGCATAGCACCTCCTACTAATTTCTCAAGTTTCTAAGAGAGTTGATCTCAACTGGGGGCGGGGGGGGGGGGGGGTGTCAAAGCCTGCTTAATTCCAGTCCCACGGTTACAGCCAAGTCCCCAGGGATTTGTTCTCGTCAACTGAGGTAACTCAAAAGCATTGAACAAGCCCAAGCATGGCTGTCACTGACCTCTTCTTCCTTCCCAAGAGCAACTCCAATTTTCTCAGTAAATGGATGTCCACTGAATCTAAGTTAAAAATCAATTTTTAGCTTGTTTGTTCACAAGGGAATTTTTAAGGCTTTCTCTGTTGATTCTCAGCCATTAATCTCAAACCAACCAACATGCTATGGAACACAGACTAATAGCACCAGATCCAGCCCAACCAGAGGACTGTTCCTAAGCGAGCCAGATGCAACAGCCATCTTCGCTCTTAAACTGTAGCTATTACACGAACTACCGTAACTTTATCCCGTCTAAGAGCTTTATCTCTAAGAGCAATCCTTAACTGATTAGAATCTGCCCAAGAATCAATGACACAATGAATGAATGATCCGGCTTATACATAATAATATAAGGAAATTGTTCTCTCTCCCTTCTTACCTCCCGTCTCCACCAGCAATTCACCACTCTATCCCTGTGACTTTAAGTTCTAGCTGTTGGATATCTTACTTTACCGTTTTCTTATTGCTGTCTCATGACCTTCTCATCCAGAGGCTCTTATCTCCTAAAAGATAGAGACGGAGTCCTTTCAGTCAGCTCCTCTTCTCTGGATAATTTTGCTAATACATCATCTAAGAAAGTACCGTTGACTCTAAGTCCTACCTGGACATTGTGTGTATTGATACAGCTCACTTCTTCGTGTTTTTGATCCAGTTCTAGAACTATGTGGCTTACTCCTAAATCTCTCCAAAATCTCTGCATCTACCTTTCCCTATTACAGATATATTTCTATAGGCAGATATATAACACAAGAGAAGGAACATTCCTATATGTCTGTATTTTGTTTACTTGAAATAACTATACAGTCCAAATTGTATAATATTTACTTCCATATAATAACAAAACATAAATGATCATAGTGAAGATGCACTTTTAACCTATTTCTAGGGTAATGATTTATATCCAAAACCCATATATAGCCTAGACATATAGCTGACTCCCACTTGGACTGGTCTCTGAATAGGATTACATTAAATGAAACAGCACTCTAGCCACAGAAGGGCTAAAGTATTACATAAATCTTGATTGTGAATTGCCTTTAATAGGTAATGTGGAGAATTTACACAAATGTCACAGGAATTCTTCCTAAAAATTATTTTTGGATGTCTTTCACTGTAGTTCTCCCTCTCATGGGAGTTGCCTCTTCCTCTATCTATCTATCTATCTATCTATCTATCTATCTATTTCTCCATGCTCACCTCCTGCCATGTTCTTCTCCTTCTTACTCTGCCCAGCATAGTTGACACGTCTAGAGCTCCCAACATGTGAATCCCCATACCTTTTGCAGTACCCGTGGAGCAGAGTTTGTCTTCTGCTCAGAATGCTTTTGCTCATAATAGCTTTCACAGGGATCTTGTTGAATAAAAATACAAATTTGCCACCTTGTTAAACTTTAAGTTTATGAAGTATACAGTCATTCACCTAGCCACTGAAATTGTTCTACAAATAGAAATTATTTTCAGTCACTTCCTCTGAATGTCTCCTTCTTATTTTAAGCTACAGTATCAATTTAAGATGGTCCTAGATGAGGGAAAGATAAGAACAAATAGTTGGCAACAGGCAATCTCTATCATTGGAAATACAAATGAATGCAAAAGCTATTTTAGATGAGCAGATGATAATTGAAGTATAATAATATATCTTACCTAGAATATACGTATGTGTGTGTGCATGTGTGTGTATGTTTATGTATGTGTATTTTACCAATATAGAGTTTCTATTCCTGTATCTCTTCCACATTTCTGTTTGTTCACTTACATCTTCACATTTGAGAATACTTATGCCTGGTGCTGTATTCCTGACCCTCTACAGGATTTCATGGCCTTGAGGGCCAATTTTCAGTGACCAATGCATCTTGTCGGAGTAGGTCTGAGACTAGGGTCTGAGAAGAATACTAAGAACTTTGATGGATTATCACTAAAACTCAACCTTGCTGAAAAGTTATAAATCTTAAACTTCCCTCAGGCTTAGATGGGACTGATTTCTACAAGGATCATCAAAGTCACACCAAGCTGTCCTGAGCCCTAAAAAGTACATTAAAAAGGGCATCAGCTACCAAAAATGTAAACAAGTGTAATACACATTCCAGGCGTATGAAGTTCAGGCACTAATCATCTCAGATAAATGATAAACAAATGATGAGTTACATGTAAATCAACAGTGTTGTCAAAACATTGCCCTTTTAATCCCAGATAAATGATGAAGTTTATAAAAGGAGATTTTTGAGGGTCGTGGAAGATTGTTTAAACATACGTGGAGAGTGGTTTAAGTGCTAATCCATTGCCATTTATGTAAACTGCATTTCTATCATCAGTCTCTGCTGCATAAAATTGCCTCATCATTTTATAAATCCATAGACCTAGCTGAAACTAGTCCCTGCTGGAAACAAATTTTTCACATTAAGCTTGAAAGTTTTAAAATCCCCTCTACATACACACAGTGACACAGTCTTGAAAACCTCAGCTCAAGACACGACAAAGTTTAAAGCACTTCGCAACTTTTATAGGGTGTCACCCTCTATCCAACTCTAAAAGATCTAACGATACAGAAATGCTTCCACATCAAGATGTTTCACAAGATACTTTATAAATGAATCTGGATTCTACTGAAGCTGTTACACATCTGCTTTGCTTTACCGATGAAGAACACAAACATGTTGATGGTTTCAGTCCAAACCCTTTTTGCAAGCAAGAAGGAAATGCAGAATGTTCAGCTAATTGCTAAGAGGAAATCCATATGTGTTATTTGCTTTCCATGAAAGGACAGGTCCTCCTGCTATTTAATTGATGAAACGTTGTATGCAAAACTGACAGTGATTAATACCGTTCTAAGATGCCATTTTAAGAGCTGTAAGTGTAATGCTCTGGAATATGTTCTTTGACATTTACATTGCTATTTGCTAGGTATAAAATCTAGTTCTTGCCTTAAGCATTTATATTGGGGTAAAAATGTTAAGTAATTTCAAATGGCAGTGTCTTCCTAAGGAGCCAATCTTTAAAAAGCCAGGAGCTGATCACTTTTTTGTTCTGAGTTCCTTATTAAAAACAAACAAACAAACAAACAAACATTGTGCTACACATTCATTTTGAAATATTTATCAAGCACCCAGAGGATGTTTTATGTGATTTCTCCTTGATGTGCCCCTTCCCATGATGAGGCTCCATGGGCATTGAATGCCCCAAATCGAAGGGGCACGTGGTATAGTGAATGAATTCTTAGCAGGTTCTTCCATCCACGGTCCTCTCTCTACACACACACACAGAACACAGCTGGGAAGTCTGCACTACATACAGTGAGCCTCAAGACAATACACAATGGCTCTCACATTTCCTTATTTGATGCAGTCTGGAAAGGAGGTAGGGTTCAAGCCTGAGTTTTCTTTTGTAATCTCAAGCATAGAGAAGGATAAGAAAGGCTTGTTTTTCTTCAAAGGATTCACAGTTCATTATACTTAAGCTTTCCACAGTCCTGTGACCTCTCAGACTCCCTCCTCACCCGGTGTATTACTGCCATCCTGAATCACTTATATCTAACAGAGATAACAAAGTCTCTTTTGCATCTGCCTTAGACATTATTCCTGACACCACAAGTATTCAGACACCAGAATTTTACAAAAACAAACCACACAAAATAAATCCAACAGACCCATTTTGTGAGTGTCTTGATAAGAGGACCTGCCATTCTTTGCTCTGTATTTTCTATTCCTCATAGAGAGATGAAGGCAGACACCACAAAGGCAAATATTTTTAGGGGCTAAGAAAGTAAATACAATAGAAGAAGAAAGCAAGGTGACACGGACACAATGTTAAAGATTTCTAACACTATCTTTAAAATAGCAAAATTGCAAACAGGATGAGTGGCAATTAACACTGGTCTCAGTAACAGAGAATTCACAGGGATTCTTGGAGCCTGGGCTGAACTTGTTGGTTTAAAAGGACAGCAGCTATGAAGCTCCATCAGTTGTTTTGCAGGAAAGAATATAAGCCCAGTATTGCCAGAATTTGCAGTTTCCCAAGAAGCTGGAAATTAAGATTTTTATGTGAATTCTCCCAATTTTTAAGTTTGTGAGTGATGACAATGAACTCAGCTCAAAGAGGAGGAAAAAAAAACAGTCATTTGGTGGAATATAAACGTTCAGGCTAAACAAAATCTCATCTGCGAACCAGATCAGCTCCAAAGGCTGAGAGTTTGCACCTCTAGTCTTGGCAGTGCTCAGAAATTTTTTTTCTGCTTTTAATTCAAACACAAGATTTACTACTATTTAAACTAAGGTTTTGATGCTGAGAACACTTCCAAAAGCTAAATCCAGAGGTCTGCTATTTAAGTCTGCACTGACATCCCTTGTCAGAACCAGACTCTGTAAAGACCCAAAGGAAGCTAATTCTCTTGTCACCTATCATTTATCTTGAACACTGGAGGATGGAATCCATGATATCTGATATAAATACCAATAACCAACTGCAGATCAATTCAACTTCCATCCACTAAACTCTCCAGCTATCCAGAAGTTCTCCAAGACAGAAAACAATCATAAGGAAAGATGAAAGACAGGTTGTGGTGATAATAAAAATCAGAAATGGCAGCGAAGGCCCAGTAAGCATTATGAGATTTAGAGAAACAGAAGGATTAGTTTAGGGGCAATGAAAGCAGTGAGATGGTGGCAATTTAAGCAATGGAACAACTGCATAGCATGGAAGCCAGTGCTTTTATGGGCCACCAACCAACTGAAACTTCCTCCTCCTTTCGATGTCTAGGCACATAAGACTGTTTCCTACCGTATCCTGCTTTACTGCCTTAGAGTCCCTGATGCTGACAAACAGACTCACCCTTACCCCACACACATTCTGAGTTTAAGGACTGAGAAATTAGCTTTGCAAAAACCAGCAAAAGTCTTCTGTGCCAGTTTTAGCTCTATTCAGAAGACGATGACCAGAGGAAAAAGTAAAATCCTCTATCCAAAACCCTCTCCTTGCTAATAGGAGAGCCACAGACTGCCAGCTGTCTTGTGCCAACCACTTCATGGTTTGTCTTTGACAGATCAGTATCAAACCAAATAGCTATAGGCCAACCAATTGCCAAAAAAAAAAAAAAAAAAAAAAAAAAGGAGAGACCAAGAGATTCATGCCTGCTGGTGAAAACTTAAACAGGCATGTGGGTAATATGAGTATGACAAGCTGGCAGCCCACAGCCTTTTTGAAGTGAAGAGCAAACAAGTTGAGGATTTTTATAATGTGGGCTTTGTCCGGTAATTCAGCCAGAAGCTTTACCGATACAGCTGCTTCCAAAAACTAAAACACATGGGGCAAAAGCATTGCAACTTAAAGCAAACAAGATTCGCAGCCAGGACCAGCATTCCCAACAGCTGAGGAGTAGACACGCTCTGCCACTAAAAATAAAGTACTGGCCAGATTTTGAATGTCTCCTAGACAGACCAAAAGCAAATGATGATGGACAATTATAAACTGTAAAAAGAACAACTAAAAGAGACTATTATCAGTGTTTGAAGTAGCAGCTAACAGAAAGCCCTTTGGGGTGGAATTCGAGGGTCAGAAGGGACATCTGGGAAAGGGAGATGTCCGTTATGAAAAAAATGCTTAAAGTAAAAGAACAAAGATACCACAATTATTTTCTTGTGAAATATGTAGCATACTCTACCCTTACTTTCAGGAAATATGTATTTATTTATAGATAGGCATAGATATCTTACAATCCAACAAAGATAAACAGACTTCTATGGTAAAAGAATATGCAATTCTAAAGTCTGCATTCAAAACAAAGTTTACCTCTTTCCATTTTTGTTTGTATTGTTCTTCACAAATTTGTTTTTCCCTGCAGCCCCTTTTCAAGGAGCCACATCCCCTAATGGCATATCAGCCTTCAGCCTGAGTGAATTTGAACCTTCAGGGGCACAAGGAACTGAAGAGGCCCCATCACTCCCATTGAAGGGAAACTGTCCCTGTTATAACACTAGATCACAAATATAACGAATAAATAAGTTCTCAAATGTTAGGTTGTAATTGCTCAAAACCCAGAATACTAGAGAAAAACCAGGCTAAGGAAGTGCTTAAGTTCCTCCAAAATGGGTCAGTGATCTCTCTAATCAAAAGGAGAAACTCTTCATCTTTCAACAGGTACCCCCCAAAGCTTTAAATCTTCTGGACAACTAAGTGATGTGCACTACAAGGTAGACAGATTAGGAGGGTGTGAAGGGCTGTGTTAGCCAGCAGTGCATTTTTATGGGGGTGTAACTTGTGTTCCTACATCTATCTATACAATAGATTCCCCATTACAGTAATTATTATGAATTATAGATAAGCACTCTGTGTGTAATGTTCTGCTCTCCATTTCCTACAAATCAAATTACCGAGGGTTATATTGGATTGTGGACATATTTAGAAAATCCTTTTATGGTTGTTTGTTAGGCTTCCTTCTGCCAAGAAACTCCAATCTCTTCTTTGACCAGATGCCCCTAACATGACTGCCGTGAAAATGACTATGCACTGCAGAGGGGTGGTGGTGCAGGGTGGTGCCTGCTGGACCCTGGAATTACCTTCCAGATCAACTAGGGGCTGACAAAGCCATCTTGACTGGGAAACAATGAAACAATTGAACCCTAAAGTTGGGCAGATGGAAGGTATTCAGGAATCACTTGTTGAATGTCCACACTGGTTATTATCCCAAGGAGGCTGGCTACCAATAGAGACAACCTCTACTGAGAAAGGCTTCTAAACTGGACTCCTAGACAATTACAACTCTCTTTCGCAGGTACTTGACAAGGGGTATCATGGACCATGTGTGCCATTATGGGGCGGAGAAGGGGGGTGGACCCACAAATTAGGTTAAACTGCATACTGTTTGTATTTTAAAGATTTAATCCCCAAATATTTAAGCTCCTTGCTCAGCTTATCAGTTCTGAATCTGGGTACCTTTGTAGCCCTGTAGATCAGTGATGAGTTGTGTGTTCATATGAACGTCAGAAGCCTACCAGTAACCTATAAAGTCTTCAAGTCTAAGGGGTTGGAAGGACCAGAGCTACAGAGGAAAAAGAAGAAAACAAAAAAACCCTCCTGCGTGGAAACCACCCACCAGTACCTGTCCTCTCTGTAAGATCCCCATGCTCCATATATAAAGTGCCCTCATCAAAACTCATGTCCTTCCTCCAAGATTGTTTTGTAGGTGACAGCTGATTGTCACATGCAATAAATCTTGCTATGATGTTAATGACTGGCAAAGATACTCTACAGTAAAAATAGCTAACATTTATTGAACACTTATGGTATGCCAGGGACTACACTACATGCGGTGCACGTATTATTTCATGTAATCTTTTCAACAGCTTAATGAGGTTTGTAATACTGTTTCTCATTCCCATCTAACAGATATGGAAAGTTAGAGCGATTGAATGCCACTTTCTTAAATTTGCTCCTGAGAAGCAGGTTCAGATCCAAGCAGTGTAGCTCTAGGACCATAACACTTAACCACCATACAGCAGCTTACACTCCATTGTGTAAAAACGGACATTATCTGCATTATCCTCAAAATGCTGTTACCTTAGGCCAGTGACTCTTGGATCCTCCCTGTCCCTCATCTGTAAAACTAAGGGATTGAACTATCTTAGTGGTTTTCAAGATTTAGTCAAGGTCTTTTTGGGCCTGATTAGGGTGGAAGTAAAAAGTGAGGGGTGCCCGGGAAGCATCTGACTTCAGCTCAGGTCATGCTCTTGCTGTTCATGAATTCGGGCCCCACATGGGGCTTTGTGCTGACAGCTCAGAGCCTGAAGCCTGCTTTGAATTCCCTTTCTCCCTCTCTCTCTCTGCTCACTCTCTCTCTCTCAAAAATAAATAAACATTAAAAAAATTAAAAAAAAAAAAAAGAAAGAAAGAGAAGGGTAGCAAAGCTTTGTCTCCTCACCCAATTTCAACCCCAGTACTTCTGCTTCTCTGTTTTTATGTGTTAGATTTAGGCACAGTATTTCTTCTGCAGGCTGGTCCTAAATCTAAACATTTTGAAACCCACTAAAACAAAAACCATAAACTACTGACCCATGGTCCAAATCCTGCCTTGCAGAGTTTTTTTGTTTGGCTACAAAGATTTTTTTCTTTTGTTTTGTACTTGAAGTATACACCAACATTTATAATTTAGGGTATTCTATATAAAAATTGAGCCTCTTTTGAAACTTTTGATGCATAAACACAGGGCAGGCCTTCTGCCCAGAGACCATTGTGTGAATAGCCCATCCTGAAGTTCACCGTGACTCCCTCTTCACCCACTTCATTCAACTCTACTAACCTGATACCTGTGGACCTGTGAGTTTACCATCACTAGTCCAGAGATTATCTTTAAAGTTCTTCCCAGTCCTGAGTATATCCTTAACTGAACTGTAAACTTCTAAAGAAAAGGACTTTATTTTATGCGTACTTAATATTTCTCAGTGCTTTCTGCTTCTATCACCCTCTCATCCCAATGTGAGAGTGCTCCCAAAAGCGTGGTGCATGCAGGCACATGAGCGTGCGCGCGCGCGCACACACACACACACACACACACACACACACAAATACTCAATACCTAATAGATGTTCAACAGTTGCTCTTTATGTTGAAAAATGGCTTTCTACATTATACCACTCAGTAACATTTACATTTTACTAAAGAATCTTGAGCCCCCAATTTCTTAGCCCAAAGGAATGCATTTATAATGGTGCATTTCATCATGCTGTGTGTCAGGCAAGCCTGCAAGAAATTTTGGGGTTGAAAGATTCTGTTAGTAAAGCAACTTGTTTCCAATAAATAAATACTCACTCTGGTTACCTTCATTAACTAGAACTTATTATAAGTATATTCAAGGGCACAAAAAGTATCAATCAGACACCCTTAGGGATGAGAATATTTGATAATAAGAAAAATCCAACATGGTTCCAGTGGCTACCTTATTGGCCCTTATTAGCAGGACTTTGTTTATCTCTCGCCTTTCTAGTGGCGACTCATCTCCTTTCTGACTGCAACTGTTCCTCCCATTGGTATCAGTTAGCCACCTTACCCTCTACTCTCTGTCATTTCTGTTTCAGTTTCTGCTTACTCATAAATTCTGTTTACTTACGCCATCAGTTTACTCATCTTTCTTACTGCCACAAGTCCTCTTTTTGTGGTTCTTTTTAGCTTATATTCCCTCCCCAAACCAACTAATTGACTCCTTCCCCAGATGCCCTAGTTCAAATTCCTGAGCCAGAACATCTGACCCAACTAATCACCATTTTGCCTGTTTGGGCAGTTTTTCATGCCAAACCATCTCATAGGACACTGCCCAGCCTAGGCATTGGTTAGGGGTAGGACCACCCTGGTCCAGTGAGATGGGTCAGTAAGAAGGGAACTCATGGCCACCCAAGGCAGCTCCCACAGCCCACTTGTGGGTAAGTCACTTTCCCTTAGAAAGAAGCTATTAGTATGCAGGCATTCTGGTGGACCTGTCCAATAGGATCTCTGGACTTCGATTCAAATCATACTTATATCTCCATCTTTGAGGACGGTTTTTCTCTGTAGCATAAACCAAAGCTAAAGTTCTATTTCTGTAGCATTCCTGTTCATGTGGATCTTTAAGCAGGAGACATCAAAGGACCTCTGTGCTTCTTATGTGCTCTGTGATGACAACTTACTCTAACTCTTGAAGGCATGGCCCCATAAAACATGAACTTCAGTTGTTTGGGAGGATTCTGAACCAGTTCTTTTATACATTATTATCCAGGCTTAAATGCCATTGAACTATGCTGACTTTCCATGACTTCGAATACCATCTATATACTAAGGAATTTTAGCCATCTCAGTCCAGCTCTATCTCAATTTCATGTCTGTCTAAACCATCTCCACCTAAATATCCCAGTGGCTTTACGTTTTTTTCAATGTTGCCAAAGTTTATCATGTCCAAACTAGTTTTACCTGTCTTGTTCCCAGTTAACCTATTCTTCTTAAATCATCCAGTTGTTCAAACAATAAATTAGGGCATCACCCTTCATTTTTACCCCTCCCAGGCCCACATCCAATCAATAATTACCATTTCTGTTAAACATTACTTCTCAAATATCTAACAACTGTATCCCTACTACTCTACTGCCACAATCAAAGTGAACTGATCTTAATATTTCAGAAGCATGAAGGTGCTCTTTGTTGCCTCTAGTCTTTTGTATAACAAAGCTATACTTCTGACTAGTACACTATCCTCCCATCCGTTACCCCTATTCCAAACCCTAAACTCCTTTTGTCTGGCTAATTCTTACTCACCCTTCAAGTATCAGGTTGGAGTCACTTTCTCCCAGAAGCCCACCCTTACTTACCAGTTCTGGGACAGGTACCCCTCCTATGTGCCTTAGTGCTGTCATCTATCCCTTACCACATCATGTTTGTAGTCACCTGTGTGCTCCTTTGTAACATCCACTAAACCATTCCTCTTGAGATCGGACCACGTCTGCCTTGGTGTTCCCAGTGCCAAGAACAGCAACAGACATATAGCAGCTCCTTGATGAATGTTTGTTAAAGGAATAAATGCACTATGCTATAAGACCTATATGCCTTTAATATATTTTTCTTTCAAATGCACCCTGGAAATAAGGTTGTAGTTTTGATAAAGTTTCAAAGACAATTGGAAAAGCTAAAGACATGCACAATCCCAAACACAAAACAGAATGAATAGCATACAAATAAAAAAATGTAAATATCAAATGAAGATGCAAGTCACACAGAGCCATGTAAATCATCCAGATAAGCTGAATACAAATTCTGTACCTAAATGTGTTTCTCAGCCCATATTTCTAAGTACGGTAGCACACCATACCCCTGAGAATTATAGAGTACCTTTTTTTCCTTTTCCATTGTTCATGCACTAATTCATACTACTGAAACTCAGATATTCAGATAACAAATAACCAAGTGTTGGAAGGAAAGTTACAAATTATAGTCATATGTCACAGTCCAAGCAAATGGCAGCCAAATTTCCCTATATAAATTGCAGAATTCTCTTATGATTTCACAAGATGTATTGAAAAGAAAAACAGTAAAAAGGAAATTCATTTTTTACTAAGCTAATATAGTATATAGGTAACGGGTTCATGTTTAAACTGTTACAGATGAGTGAGTTTTTCCAGAAATGCAATTTTAACAAAGCATAATACCACTGAGATATTAAAACTGAATTTAAATTTTTCTTAAATTAGGTTAACACCCTCAGAGCAAATCATGCTAATATCATATTCTTTAAGTAATACTATACTTTAAATAGATTACTTAGCAACAAGAAAACAGATTACAGAAGAAGACAATGAAAAAAAAAGAGCTAGTCAAAGAATCTTTAGGAACAAAATGACTTTTCATCAGCTAAAACCTATAAGCTAATAATAAGGAAGTCTTTATGTGAGTGACCTTCTTGTGTTTCTTATCATTTTGTACTATGGCTATTGCTACGAATTATTAGTAACTCCAAAGTTACCACTTGGAGAGTGAGACAATAGTGATCAATCCATATTTTTCAGGTAAAACGATTACAGTTTCTTGCTGAGAATGAATACAATATTCAAGACAAAAATCTTGTTTGTTTTAAAACTGACAGTTAATTGTTACTAATTCTCATCATCCTTCCAACATTTTTACATAAGAGAACCCAGAGTGCAATACTGATGAGGGACCACCTCAAATAAAATATGAACAAAGCCTGTATCTGCTGCCTGAGGCTTCACTGAAGAAGTACACGAGCCAGTTTTGTGAATTAATTGTTTGGGGGCATCTGGATGGCTCAGTCGGTTAAGGGTCCCACACTGACTCAGGTCAGGATCTCCACGAGTTTGAGCCCCACATCGGGCTCTGTGCTGACAGTGCAGACCGGAGGCCCCCTGGAGTCCTTTTGTCTCCCTCTCTGTCTGCCCCTCCCCTGCTCATGATCTGTTTCTCTCTCTCTCTCTTAAAAACAAATAAACATAAAAAAAAAAAAGTTTAAGGGTAATTGTTTATAGTAAGGTGAGGTTTAAGATTTTTTGACTCCCACTCCCTACCCAGGCCTGACCTCACAAGGTCAGGTACAGCCCCTGGCCTTGGCACAACATGGCTATCAAACATTCCCATCTCTTCCCCTCCGTAAGAACAAATTCTCCAGTAACTCCTACTGGAATGCTACATGTGTCCTGATAATTCAAGGATGTAGGTTTTGTCATTTACGTATGTTTTTGCCCTGATCTCAAATTCAAAAAAAAATAAAATGTATTTTGGGACATCCTAATGTAGAAACTCTAAATGTTCCCAGAAAAAATAAATAAATAAACTTTTGATAGCAAAGCCATTTGGGAATTAATAGTTGGTATCTTTTGGCTGTAGTCAGAAATAAGTGAGCATCCATCCATAGCAAGCCTTATAACATTATCTGTGTTTGCATTGTTATTATGCTTATAAGTGTTTTTGGCATCCAGTGCCAGTCTTAAAAAAAAAAAAAAAAAAAAGACCTAAGATCATCTTGTAACTTATTTTTTTCCCTTAAGTTAAAGCAAGCAAAATACTAAAAAAGTAACACATTTTTATAGAATATATGAGGGACATGAAAAAAATCCACATATAAGTCCTTGTGAAATATATTTGTGATCAGTGGAATTAGACCTCTTCCCAGTGTTCCAGTGACTATCAAAACAGATGTGTGATATCTGTGTCTGTCAGGTGCCTCTTTAAAGCCTTACATGGTTGTCTTGTCCTTGTTCAGCTCACAGTCATTTAAAAAATACTTTGAGAGCTAGCCATGAGAATTACAAATCATTTTTCAAAGGTATGTGCCGCTCTGCAAATTACAATGAGTTTACAGGTGCCGTCTTATTCTGTGTAACCTAGAGATGAAAGAGTCATCAAGGACACTGATGCTCATTGCTGCATCGATGAAATCCTCATGAATTCAAAAATTGTGGCAATAATCTCTTTCATGGAAATAGATCTAAGAAGTTGTCAAGCAGATGGCATCTGATTTCCTCCTAAATGAAGAAGCCTTGTAAAATAGTTTAAGGGCTCCAATAGCAACAAGCAGCAGGAGTAGAAACTAGAAGCAATGATCTTATTCCCTTAGTGACCTGCTGGAACTAGGAGGGACAGAATGGAGCAGACACACTGCTGGTCACTTTGTCATACACTGGCTCACTTAGAGACCATAGCCACCTAATAGAATAGCATTCTTTAATTTAAAACGCATGGAGCTTAAATATAAAAGATTAAGTGACTTCCCCAAGATCACCAGGCTAACAAATGTCTTGGCAAAATTCTCACTCAAAAAAACAAAAAGAAAAAGAAAAAAGGCTAAGAAGGAAAAGACACCTGTAATACTTCAAACATATACACATAGCCCTACTATAAAATCAACATATTATCAGGGCTCAAAGTCTGATTATCAGCCCATTATTCCCACTTGCATATACTTTTCCACCCATGTGCTCTCCTGTTCTGATCTTGTCATTCTTTCTGTTATTATTGAAGGCTCTCCTAAATGTTTTTTTTAATGTTTTTTATTCATTTTTTTTGAAAGAGAGAAAGGGCGCAAGTAGGGGTGGGACAGAGAGAGAGGGCGACACAGAATCTGAAGCAGGCTCCAGGCTCTGAGCTGTCAGCACAGCGCCTGACATGGGGCTCGAACCCCCAAACTGCAAGATTATGGCCTGAGCTGAAGTCAGTAGCTTAACCAAATGGGGACCCAGGTGCCCATGGCTTTCTTAAATGTTGATGTGAACCCAATTTTCTCTTTAGCTGTTCCCTAAAGCTGATCCTTGGCAGTGAACACTGGATTTGTGTATGGTTTTTATTCTCTTTAACCTTCCCCTCCTTCAGCTTTGCCTTTCCCTTGTAAGCACTGCTGTCCATACTTGTGCCCCATGCTGATGCAACTAAGCACCATTAATGAAAATCCAGGAACCCAGCTGACCTGGTCTAATAAATTCTATATTGTCACATTTTCTTGCTTACTGCAAAGCAACATCACTACTCCTCACTGACCACAGATGGCTCTTAGATCAATACCTCAAGTCTTGACCCCTCATCCTCTTTCTCATGACATATTTTGTGCTGTCTACAAAATAACTTTCATTATGTGCCAAGATCTAAAACTGTGACAAAATTGAACCAGCATCCTTTCCCTCGAACCCTAGCCTCACTTCAACTTGTCTGCTATGGTCAAGGGGCACCCTTACCCACCTAGACACTAGAAACAGAACTGCGGCGTCCTCTTCAGTCCCTGTTCTCTCACATGCTCCCAAGGCCCAGCACCAATTCTACCAATTCATCCTTCCTAAGTTGGGTTTCATGTGGTCATACCTCCACCTCTTTGTTTCCCTAACTGAATGACAACTGTCACCATTAATACTGGGACCCTACAAACAAATGTCTGTATTTCCAGATTCTCCTTATCCCAACTACCAATCACACAGGAACAACTTATATTTTCCCATACCTAAAATCTTCAACATGATCAGGAGATCCTTTATTGTCTGGCCCACAGCTACTTCAGCCTCAACTCTCATCCCACTTGCCTTCTCATTCACTATCCTTTTTCTTCCCTACATACCCTCTAACTTGACATGCTCTTTCTACATCAGAACCTTTGAACATTTTGTCACTTTTTCTGGAATGTTCTTTATCCCACACTAGCGAATACATACTCAGCAGCTTCCTCCAGCCTCCATTCTCATTAGATTCCCGTATCACACCCTTTTCTTTTATTGCCCTCATCATGGTTTGTATTTACTTCTAAATGAATAAATATTCCCAATTGTATTTCCAAGTAAGATTTTGTGAAAAATCAGAGAAGGTAAAGATGATGGCCTATTTGTGACATTGGAAGGAATCTGTTATAACTGAGACAAGAGAATGAGAGGTAGCGTGGCACTAAATGAGTGTGAAGAGGACGGTGAGGCCATATTGTGAAGCAACCTTGTAAGTCCTTGGTAAGAAGTTTGGGTATTAACCTATTAAAAATGGAAAGACAGTGAAAATTTTAAGCAGCAGGAAAATATGATCAGATTTGCATTTATAGATCACTCTGGGTAAAAGCTAAAAAATGAATTGGAAGGGACAAGAGTGATTACATAAAGACAAATTTGGAGGTTCTTGCTGGTGGCTTGGACTAGTAGCATGGCTGTGAGGGTGGAGAAAGGTAGGTAATTAATAGAAGTAGTTCTGCAGTAAAGTTGATAGACTTTGCCCACTGATTGAAAGTAGAAGTAAGGGAGTAGATGTGTCAAGAATGAGTCATAAATTTAGGCCATAGATGGCCTATAGATTTAGGCCATAAATTTAGGCCAATAGATGGATAGTAATGCCCCTCGCTGAGAGAGGCAATATGGAAGTGGAATAGGGAGGGGGATACTGATAAGTTTTGTTTTAAATAGGTTGCATTTAGAAATCTTCTGGAGAAGGCAAGTAAATATATCAGTAGGCAGTTGGATCTACTGCGTTATATGTGCAAATTTGGAAATATTCAATATATAAGAAGTGCTTGAAATCATGATGTATCCTAGGGATGCAGAAAGGGTGTAAAATGAGAAGAGATTGCCTATGACATTTTCATTGCCTATGTTGCCCAAAACAATTTTTCTGCCAAGCCTTATCCCTTCAAAACATTCAAACCCTAATTCAAAACTCACATTTTCCATGAAGCCTTCCCAGATTCACATTGCTTTTATCCTATCCTTCTAATAACACTCATTACCCTTGAAAAAGTTATCATTGGCTATGTATATGTTTATGGGACTTTCCTCATGCCAGTGTTATGTTGCAAGCTCCCAGAGGAACCAGACTTCTTATTTCTTCTTTCGTTAAATGTATGCCCTACTCATTCAATTGATATTCTTGACAAGCCAACTCTATACCTTCTAGTAATGTATACCTATTGGGGTTTGTCAGTTTTGAGCTTCCCATTGTCACAGAGCAATTTTAGTAATTTATGTAAATATTTTTGTTTTGGCCAAGTTATGTATGTAACTAAAGAAGATATAATCATATGATTTAGTCAAAATAGAGGGTTGGAATTATAGCTAGCCAAAACATTGACCAAAGAAGAACATTAAAGCAAAAACTGCTATCAGAACATAAAGCCAGCCAACATCTTTTAGTACCATTTCTAATTTCATTACATTGACATGGGTAGGTGATTTGAGGTGTCATTTACAACTCTGTCTCTGATCCCACATAATTTGGCCTACACAGACAGTTTCTTGTCCATTTAGACTTCTCAAAGAATTGACAGCTGTCAAAAAGTATTACTGGCAAAGTGACGTTGAACACTCTTCATTAGTTGGTCTCCAGAGCAGTGCCCACTGATGGCTTGGCAAAGAGAGGGCATTGGGGCTTCTGATGGCAGCCTACTGGGCCAGTCTTCCACTGAAACCATTGAAATCCAGTTAATTTTCTCCACCTTCCCCAGAGCTGGGTTGTTAGAGATAGCAACAGAAAGGATAGGTACATCTAAAAGTTTTTGATTAGATTTCCACATCGCCCACATCAAGTTGATCAATGATCCTTTCTTTCTGACTGGCACATTGCAGGTTTTCAAAAAATGTTTGTTGAATGGTTCAAGAAATAAAATTAACATGAATTGAATACATAATACATATTAGGCAATGCATGTGTGTTTGGGCCTCCCCCCCCCCTTTTTTAACAGCACCAGGATATTTTTTCATCAGTATGCTAACAATAAGGGAACCAAAATTCAAGAAGTTGGTTCATCTGCTCAAGTTATACTGCTGGTAAGTAACAACGTGAAAATTTGAACACAAATCATATATTTTTTTTTTTTTTTACGAAGAATATTTTGGATTGGCAAGGTGAGGTTATTGCTTCAACCATTAGAAAAATATACTGATTAAGAGAACATCAATGGTTGGAAGCGTAGAAGGCTCTCACAGTCCCATCATTGAGCTATGCGGCATTAATCAGTGCAGCCACAGATCACATAAGGGTCTTTGGCAGCCCACATTATAATATAGACACAATGTCTCTAAGCTCCTCCTCCTGAATAGAACAGATGATGTTCCACACAAATATATATGAAGCTGATTAGTGGAATAAAACTATATAGTCAGCCCAGATTTCAATTTTCCATCTGTTTCAAGTGGGTCACATCCTACAGATTCAGGGTCAACCTTATATGTGTGCACAGTAAGCAATTTCATATCCTAGATTGGCTTTAATTCAATAGGAATGTCCTAAAAATATCTTCCCATATCAGAAGTTTTGCTACTAGTGCTTAGGTATTCTTTCAAATCAGAATGTGTCCTTAAAGGAACTATTACATTGAATTTCTAACAAAATAAAATGAATGGATTTTTCAAGTCACTTCAAATGACTTATAGAAGAGACATAGCATCCACTACATGGATTATGGTGTCTTGGAACACAGAATAGTTAGGTTGACCCCTGTCCAAGTGCCACTCTCTACTACTGACTAGTAGTGCTGTGGATTTCTGTGAACCTCTGCTTTCTTACTTGTACAATTAGCAACAATTAGATTCTTATAAGTATTAAATACCGATGATTATTGTTTCATTACAACTTATGGCTAAATCTATTTAAGCCTCCCTGTATGCACAGTGAAAAATGGAACCCATTTTATAATTATATTTGATGCATTTATTTTAGGGAAGAAAAGTCTATAAAAGTAGGAATCAGTGATATAAAGAGATAAAAATGCCAACATGCCTTCATCTCAGCTAATAGGTAGTAATATTGTGTGTGTGGTGATGATAATGACTATTACAATACAGTGGTTTATATTCTGAATTAGGAATGTCAGAATTTTACACATGTAACACTTCTAATGGCTTTAATGCTGTCAGCGCAGAGCCTGATGCAGGACTTGAACTGATGGACTATGAGATCATGACCCGAGCCAAAGTTGGACACTTAACCAACTGAGCCACCCAGCTGCCCTCTAATGGCTTTAATGCTGTGAGCATTCTCATATTAAAAGGTTTCTGAAAATTTAAAAATGCTAGTCTTCCAGAATGTAGAAACTTTCAGTCTTTAATAACAGACTCTTGACCATTGCATTAGTTTCCCCGGGCTGCTGTAACAAATTACTACAAACTGAGTGGCTTAAAACAACAGAAATTTATTCTCTCATAGTTCTGGAGGCCAGAAGTCCAAAATCAAGGTGTCAGCAGGCCCATACTCCCTTTGGAGCTTCTGAGGGAGAGTCCTTTGACTCTTCTAGTTTCTGGTAGCTGTTGGCATTCCTTGTGACTGCATTGCTGCAGTCTTTGCCTCCATTTTCACATGGACTTCTCGTCTGTGTGTCTGTGTCTTTTCCTCTTCTATCTCTTATAAGGACACTTGTCACTGGATTTAGAGTCCACTTGGATAACCCAGGGTGATCTCATCCTGAGAGTCTCAGTTACATTGCAAAAATCTTTTTTCCAAATAAAGTAATATTCACAAAATTCGCAGCTTTTACCTACTAAATAAGTCTATATTCGTTATTTCATCTAGTTAATGCTGAACAAATGCCTTCTTCATGCAGTATTTTAGGCATTGGATGTACCACAGTGAATCAAGAAGCCATGGTCCATACTGCCTTCATGGAAGTTAAAGACTAGTATAAATGACATCCAGTAAACAACTAAATGTATATTTAAACACAACATACTGTGGCCACTTAAATGAGAAAAAGAATAAGGTACTGTACGAAGGATAGCTGTAGGTAGAATACCCAGGGAAAGCTGCTTTTAGTGTAAGATTTAAACTAAGACTTTGGAATTTGAAAGACCTAGGCATGCAAAGAATTAGGGGGCAAGGGAACTTGCAGAAGAAATAACTTATGCAAAGGCCTTCAAGCAATAAAGAGTGAGACAATTTCCAGGAACTAAAGCAGACAGCAGTATTGGAGAATGAGTGGATGAGTTTAGGGGGAAAGGCAAGAGATGTGTTCAGAGGAGTTGACCGGAACCAGAGCATGAATAGCCTTGTAGGTAATGGTAAAGAATCAAATTTTTATTCTTATATAAACTTTTGAAGATGTTTTTTAAGTAAAAACATGGAATTTTAAAGATGAGTTGGCTTGCCAGGTTGAAAATTGACTGGGTAGGGCAACAGTGCAATAGTCTAGACTAGAGGCAGTGGTGGCTTGGACAAGGACAGTAGCAGTGGATGACAAAAGGAACTAGATTGGAGTGACATTTAGAAAGTGAAATACATATGGAGTGCCTGGGTGGCTCAGTCGGTTGGGTGTCCAACTTCGGCTCAGGTCATGATCATCTCACAGTTCATGAGTTCGAGCCCCAGGTTGGGCTCTGTGCTGACAGCTCAGAGCCTGGAGCCTGCTTTGGATTCTGTGCCTCCCTCTCTCTCTCTCTCCCCCTACCCTACTCGTACTCTGTCTCTTTCTCAAAAATTAAACATTCTTAAAAATTTTAAAAAAAAAATAAAGAAAAGAAAGTGAAATACATAAAACCTGATAAAAGATTTGATATGGTTATAAGGGAGAAGACCATCAGCTCTAGGTATGCTGACCTGTACAGGTAGATAAATGCTGAGAGGCTATAGTGAGTTGGTGAAAACTGCAAAAGCATAAGATTAGGGAATAAGGAGTCATTTAATTAGTAATTAGTATGCATACATTTAGCGTGATGGTTAATTTTATGTGTCAGCGTGGCTAGGTTATGGTGTCCAGATATTTGGCGGTGACCATATCAGTATAGATATAGCTATGAAGGTTTTTTTTTTGGTGGGGGGGGGATGAAAATGGCATATTAACGTTTATTTGATTAGTGAGATTGAATATTTTAATACATGTATTATCCATTTATATTTCTTCTGTGGTTTGCCTGTTGGTGTCATAGAATCATTTCTCTATGAGGGTATTCCTTTTCTTTTTTATTTTATTTTATTATTTATTTTATTTTATTCCAGTATAGTTATATATTATATATATAATTATATAATATGTATATATTATAACATATAACTATATATAATTATATATATATATATATATATATATATATTCCAGTATAGTGTTATATATATAGTGATTCAACAATTCTGTACATTACACGGTGCTCATCACAGTAAGTGTACTCTTAACTCCCTTCACCTATTTCATCCATCCCCCCACTCACCTCCCCTCTTGTAACCATCACTTTGTTCTCTAGAGTTAAAAGTCTGGTTCTTGGTTTCTCAGTCTGTCTCTCTCTCCTTTTCTTCCTTAGCTCATTTGTTCTGTTCCTTAAATTCCACATATGAGTGCAACTGTATGGTATTTGTCTTTCTCTGACTGACTTATTTGTATTCTAGATCCATCCATGTTGTTGCAATTGTCAAGATTTCATTCTTTTTTATGGCTGGGTAGTATTCCATTTGTGTGTGTGTGTGTGTGTGTGTGTGTGTGCGTGTGTGTATGTATATACACCGCATTTTCTTTATCCATTCATCTATGAATCGATACTGGGCTGGTTCCATAATTTGACAATTGTAAATAATGTTTCAGTAAACATAGAGGTGCATGTATCTTTTCAAATTACTGTTTTTGTATTGTTTGGGTAAATACCTAGTAGTGAAATTACTGCTTCATATGGTAGTTCTATTTTTAATCATTTGAGGAATTTCCATACTATTCTCCACAGTGACTACACCGTTTTGCATTCCCACCAACAGTGCACAAGCATTCCCTTTTCCCTACATGCTTGACAGTAGTTGTTTCTTGATTTTTTTTTTATTTTAGCCATTTTGACAACTATGAGGTGATAGTGCATTATAGTTTTGATTTGCATTTCCCTGGTGATGAATGGTGTTGAGCATCTGTATGTCTTTTTTGGAGAAATATCTGTTCATGTCTTCTGCCCATTTTTTAATTGGATTACTTGGTTTTGGGGTGTTGAATTGTATCAGTTCTTTATTTATTTTGGATACTAACCCTTTAGTGGATATGTCATTTGAAAATACCTTCTCCAGGGGCGCCTGGGTGGCGCAGTCGGTTAAGCGTCTGACTTCAGCCAGGTCATGATCTCGCGGTCCATGGGTTCGAGCCCCGCGTCAGGCTCTGGGCTGATGGCTCAGAGCCTGGAGCCTGTTTCCGATTCTGTGTCTCCCTCTCTCTCTGCCCCTCCCCCGTTCATGCTCTGTCTCTCTCTGTCCCAAAAATAAATAAAAAACGTTGAAAAAAAATTAAAAAAAAAAAAAAAGAAAATACCTTCTCCAATTAAGTAGGTTGTCTTTTAGTTTCGTTAATCTGTTTCCTTTGTTGAGTGGAAGCTTTTTATTTTGATGTAGTCCCAATAGTTCATTTTTGTTTTTATTTCCCTTACCTCAGGAGACATATCTAGAAAAATGTTGCTCCCACTTATGTCAGAGAAATTACTGCCTGTGCTCTCTTCTAGGAATTTTATAGTTTTAGGACTCACATTGAGGTCCTTAGTCCATTTTAAGTTTATTTTTTTGTATTGTGTAAGAAGGTGGTCTAGTTTCTTGCTTTTGCGTGTAGGTGACCAGTTTCCCAGCACCATTAAAAACCTCATCTTTCTCGGGGTGCCTGGGTAGATCAGTCAGTTAAGCATCTGACTCTTTGTTTCGGCTCAGGTCATGACCTCATGAGTTTGAGCCCCACATTGGGCTTGGCACTGGAAGTGTGGAGCCTGCTTGGGATTCTCTCTCTACCTCTCTCTCTGCCCCTTCCCTACTTGTGCTTTTTCTGTCTCTCTCAAAATTAAATAAATAAAGCTTAAAAAAAAAAGAATGTCTTTTTCTCATTGCATATTCTTGCCTTCTTTGTGAAAGATTAATTGACCATATAATGTAGGTTTATATTCTGTTCCTTTGATCTATGTGTATATTTTTATGCCAGTACAATGCTGTTTTGATCATTACAGATTTGTAATATACCTTGAAGTCTGGAATTGTGATAACTCCAGTTTTGTTTTTCATTTTCAGAATTGCTTTGCCTATTTTAGACCTTTTGTGGTTCCATACAAATTTTACCATTGTTTGCTTTAGGTTTGTGAAAAGTACTGTTGGTATTTTGATGGGGATTATATTAAATCTGTAGGTTGCTCTGTGTAGTATGGACATTTTAACAATATTTGTTCTTCCAATCCATGAGCATGGAATATCTTTCCATTTGTTTGAGTGATCTTTAATTTCTCTCATCAGTGCTTAATAGTTTTCAGAGTAGAGGTCTTTCACCTCCTTGTTTAAGTTTATTCCTAGGTATTTTATTATTTCTGATGCAATCATAAATAGGATTGTTTTCTTAATTCCTCTCTCTACTGATTAATTGTTAGTGTATAGAAATGTAACAAATTTATGTATATTGATTTTGTGTCCCGTGACCTTACAGAATTCATTTATTAGTTCTAGTAGTTTTTTGGTGGAGTCTTTAGGGTTTTATATATATAGTATTGTGTCATCTGCAAATAGTGAAAGTTTTACTTTTTCCTTACCAATTTGGATGCCTGTTATTTCATTTTCATGTCTGAGTGTGGTGGCCAGGACTTCCAGTACTATGTTGAATAAAACTGGTGAGAGTGCATATCCTTGTCTTGTTCCTGATATTAGGCAGAAAGCTCTGTTTTTTAGCATTGAATGTGATGTTAGCTGTGGGTTTTTCATATATGGCCTTTATTATATTGAGGTATGTTTCCTCTAAACCTACTTTGTTGAGAATTTTTATCATGAATGGGTGTTGTATTTTGTCAAACGTTTTTCTGCATCTATCGAAATGATCAAATGGTTTTTATCCTTTCTCTTGTTGATGTGATGTGTCACATGGATTGATTTGTGAATATTGTGAATATTGAAACACTCTTGCATTGTTATCTCTCCTTGTTGGATTGTCCCCTTAATGATTATTTAGTGTCTTTTTTTGTCTCTTGTTACAGTCTTTATTTTAAAGTCTATATTTTTCTAATATAAGCATTGCTACCCTGGCTTTCTTTTCACTTCCATTTGCATGATAAATGCTTTTCCACCCCTTCAATTTCAATCTGCATGTGTCTTTTGGTCTGAAATGAGTCTCTTGTAGGCAGCATATAGATGGGACTTGCTTTTTAGCCATTCTGTCATCCTGTGTCTTTTCATTAGAACATTTAGTCCATTCAAAATACTTATTGATAGGTATGTGCTTATTGCCACTCTGTTACTTGTTTTATGGTTGTTTTTGTAGTTCTCTGTTCTCTCATCTCTTGCTCCCTTTTCTCATGATTTGCTGGCTTTTTTTAGTGATATACTTGATTCCTTTCTTTTTATTTTTTGCATATCTGTTACTGGTTTTTTATTTGTGGTAGGTTGTAATAGGTTTGTATACAACATATAATGCATATAGCAGTCCATATTAAGTTGATGGTCACTTAAAGTTGAACCCATTCTTTATTCCTTTCCCTGTCCACCTTTTAGGTATATGATGTCATACTTTACATCCTTTTATTTTGTGAATCCCTTGACTGAATTTTATAGATATACTTAGTTTTACTGCTTTTGTGCTTCCTACTTTTCTTACTCCTGCTTATGATCTTTCCTTTCCATTCAAAGAGTCCCCTTTAACATGTCTTGTAGGGCTGGTTTAGTGGTCATGAATGCCTTTAACTTTTGTTTGTCTGGAAACCCTTTATCTCTTTGTGAATGATTGCCTTACTGGATAGAGTAATCTTGGCTACAAGTTGTTTTGTTTTTCTTTCAGCACTTTAAATATATCATGCCACTCCTTTCTGGCCTGAAAATTTCTGCTGAAAAATCATCTGTCATCCTTACAGGGTTTCTCTTTTATGTAACTGTTTTATTTTGCCGCTTTTAAAATTCTCTCTTTATCACTACTTTTTGCCATTTTAGTTACTGTGTCTTGGTGTGTAACTCCTTGAGTTGATTTTGTTGTGGGCTCTTTGTGCATCCTGGATCTAGGTATCTGTTTCCTTCCCCAGATTCAGGATGTTTTCAGCTATTGTTTCTTCAAATAAATTTTCTCATTTGTCTTCCCCTTCTGGCATCCCCATAATGCAAATGTTATTATGCTTGATGGTGTTACTGAGTCCCTAAGTCAATTTCCATTTTTCTTTTCTTTTTTTTTTTTCTTTCTCATGTTCAGCTTGACTGTTTTCCATTACTCTCTCCTCCAGGTCACTAACCCATTCTTCTGTTTCCCCTAGTCTACTAGTTATTCCATTTAGTTCATTTTTCATTTCATTCATTGAGTTTTTCATGTCTGATTGGTTCTTTTTTATGTTTGTTCTCTCTTTGTTAAAGGTCTCACTGAGGTCCTCCACTCTTTTCTCAAGTTCAGTGAGTATCTTTATGACCATTACTTTAAATTTTCTATTAGACACATTACTTATCTCCATTTCATTTAGTTCCCTTGCTGTGATTTTGTCCTGTTCTTTCATTTGGGACATATTCTTCTGTCTCCTCATTTTGTCTAACTCTCTGTGTTTGTTTCTTTATGTTAGGAAAGTCATCTACATCTCCTGCTCTTAAAAGTAATGGCCTTTTGAAGAAGAGGTCTGGTAGTGCCCTACAGTGCAATATCCCCTATTCACCAGGAGCTGGTGCTTCAGGTATGTCTCCTTTGTGTGTTATGAATGCTCTGCTGTTGTGACTGAGATGCTTTTGCTTTCAGTCCCATTGGCTGCAATGGTTCTTTTTGCCTATTTTGGGCAGAGTTTGGTCCCTGTGTTGTTAGTGGGCCAGTCTTGGGCCACCTTGAGCTTGAGTTGAGTCAGACCAGGCATTTGCCAGAGATGAGATAACACCAAACTGGAGGGTGCTTCCCTTGTGTTGTCCCCTAAGAAGCTTTTGTTGGTTGATAGGGCCTGCACTCAAACCAAACGTCTGCCCCCAGCCCACTGCTGGGACTGCAATCAGATTGGTGTGTGTGGTTATCTTCCCCTTTCCCTGGGGCAGAAATCACTTTGAAGTGGTGCTGGCTCCTGTCAGGCTGCTTACACATTGCCAGGCTTGTGCCACCATGCAAGACGGGCTCTGGCCAAAGGCATATTGGAGGGGGGCGTGTCCACAGGAGAACACATAGGCAGTGAACACAGGGCTCCCTGTTAGCAAGTCAGATAGAGAGTGTTGGCACTGCACTGTTCCCACAGGTGTCTATGCTTCTAGGCTGGGAGGCAGGGGAGGGAAATGGCTCCAGACAGCTCTTTTGTTCTTAGAGAAGTCTCCCAAAGATCTCCAGCACATGCACTGAGATTAGTAAACAAATCTCCCTCCCATATACATTGGACATTTTTCAGACTGCTGCTTCTATGCTGTATCTCTTCTGGATTGCTTGTTGTGCTGTCTCTTTAAGGGCAGGGACTTCGTTTCCTTTCACCCACCTGGCTTTCTCAGAGCTGAGCCTGCTGACTTTTTTTTTTTATAATTTTTTTTTCTTTTTTTAACGTTTATTTATTTTTGAGACAGAGAGAGACAGAGCATGAACAGGGGAGGGGCAGAAAGAGAGGCAGACACAGAATCGGAAGCAGGCTCCAGGCTCTGAGCCATCAGCCCAGAGCCTGACGCAGGGCTCAAACTCACGGATCGTGAGATCGTGACCTGGCTGAAGTCGGACGCTTAACCGACTGCGCCACCCAGGCGCCCCTAAATTAGAAGACTTTGAACAAAGCAGATTATCCTCTATAATGTAATTGAGTCTCTCATCTAATCTAACTGAAGGCTTTAAGAGAAAGAGACTGCGAGCTCTGAGGAAAAAGAAATTCTGCCAGCAGACTCAACCCATAACTTTGGTTCTTCCCTGTGTCTCCAGGCTGCCAAACTGCCCTGCACATATTGGGCTAGGCAGCCCTACAATCACATGAACCAATTTTTAAAAATCTCTCTCTCTCTCACTCTATAGACATAGATTTCTCTGTTTCTCTGGAGAACCCTGAAAATACAGTTCATAATGGCCTGATATTGTAAAACAAAATACATTTACCTATATGCATTAAGTAAGACTTGTAAAAAATATATCAAATATTAGAGTTTTCGAGGTTTTATGACTGGGGTGCCTATGAGACATTCAAATGAAGATGTCAAGTAGGGAACTGGATATGCAACTCAGAAACTCAGAAAACAGTGACCTGGGGTTGTCTTGTTATGATTTGTCAGCATATAAGTAAATTTTAACATCCATGGGAGTAGAAGAGACATTTAACTAGTGAGAAATTTCCAGAATTTTTCTAATTGTTTTGTATGTCTCGTTTTTTTTTTTTAAGTTTATAGCAACTCCATAAAATAGGCATTATAATCCCCAATTTACAGATGTAGAATTGAGACTTAAAAATTAATTATTTTGCCGGAAGCCACACTGGTTAAATTCAAACCTCAGAATGACTGACTCCAAAGCCAACTCTCTTAATCATTGTGCTTTTATCTTATTTTTCTTTAGCTTCAGATTATTTTATCAGGAGATCTTTTTTTTTTAATTTTTTAATATTTATTTATTTATTTTTGAGAGAGAGAGAATGCAAACTGGGGGAAGTAGAGAGAGAGAGATTCCCAAGCAGGCTCCATACGTAGGTCAGAGCCCAACACAGGGCTCTCCATCTCACTATACCAGAGCTGACATCAAGAGTCAGATGCTGAACCTACTGAGCCACCTAGGCGCCCATTATCATAAGTTTTAAACCCAGTTTTAACTTTGTAAGTAAAAGATTTAACAAATAGTTAAGTAAAACAGTAAAATCTTTCTGGAAACTAAATTCTTAACACATACAAATAGCTAAGGTTATTTTAATACCATTTGACACAATAATTCCACTTGTAAAATATACTCTAAAGAAATAAACAGAGGGGAAGATAAAGATGTTTTGCATAGGGATGCCCTTACCAGATTACTGATAATCTTGGAAACCTGGAATAGCCTAAACATCCAAAGGTATGTGAATGGTTAAATAAATCATTATGTATTCACCTAATGTTTATTATGTAGTCATTGAAAAATCATAAATTCAAAAATACTTCAAAATATTAGGAAATGCTACAAATATTAGGTGGGAAAATGCACACATATGTTGAATGATAATATGATGTTAAAAGTATATTTGTACATGTGCATGTAAAGAGGTTATGTAGACAGTATACCAAATATTAAGAGTGCTTACCTCTATGTTGGAGAGTGGGTAATTTTAAATTCTTTTTCATATTTTTTAAGTACTTTCTAAATTTTTCTGCAATGAATATGTATTACATTGCACTAAGAAAAAAAACCCTTTTGTTTTATTTTTAATAAACAATGAATTTCAAAATCCAGGAGCTAAAACTGTAAAGCTTCTATTCTCTAGCAAACTAAGTCATTTAATATGTTAGCTTCAGCTATAGCATGTGTTTATATTTTTATTAAAATTTTAATGAGTTTAAAAATACTTACTAATCTTCTAGAAAGTTTTAAGAATTAATGTTTATATTGTGCTTTGGGATCCTTGGCTAAAAGGTGCTACATAATGCAATATATTATTATTAAATGTTATTAAAGTAAATTGAAGGCAAAGCATGTAATAAAAATTTCCCTGTGGCAAAAATCTGAAGTCCATATATGGTTTCATGGTACTTCGATCACATTTAACTGTGAAAGTACCAACATTAACATGAAAAGATTTTTGCGGTGGCCTGGAATCAACAATGAATATGTACTGTGTAGCATTTCATATTTAATTACACATCATATATCATAGTAGATTTTGAAATTATACACCACAAAATTTTATATTACTAGGTGCCAAAATTACAAATGTTAAAATGTTTTTCTGGGGCCCCTGGGTGGCTCAGTTGGTTGGGCGTCCAACTTCGGCTCAGGTCATGATCTCATGTTTAGTGGGTTCAAGCCCCGCATCAGGCTCTGTGCTGTCAGCTTCAGAGCCTGGAGCCTGCTTCAGATTCTGTGCCTCCCTCTCTCTCTACCCCTCCCCCATTCATAGTCTGTCTGTCTATCTGTCTGTCTCTCTCTCTCTCAAAAATAAATAAACATTAGGGGCGCCTGGGTGGCGCAGTCGGTTAAGCGTCCGACTTCAGCCAGGTCACGATCTCGCGGTCCGTGAGTTCGAGCCCCGCATCAGGCTCTGGGCTGATGGCTCGGAGCCTGGAGCCTGTTTCCGATTCTGTGTCTCCCTCTCTCTCTCTCTGCCCCTCCCCCGTTCATGCTTTGTCTCTCTCTGTCCCAAAAATAAATAAAAAACGTTGAAAAATAAATAAATAAATAAATAAATAAACATTAAAAAACATTTAAAAAATATATTTTTTATTTTAGAGAATTCACACAGCTAGTTTCTCTTGATAACAGTAATATTAAGGGCATATTGATAGAAATGGAATTTTTAAATCTCAAACCACCATCAAAACTTCCAGGTGTATAATCATATTTTCAGTCAGTTCTTATTCACATTAGAAGCAAGTATTAGAAGTAAGTAATAGAGAACATCTATCAGTCAGGTCCTCAGATCTTCTGACTTACAATAATCATGATATACAAGTGAGGAGAAAAAGAATATTTGCAGAGACTATATCTATGTAAATAATAGAAAGAATCAGGAAGGAGGAGAAGATAATTATGTTTGTTGGTTTCAAATTCGTAATGTGGGATGTTCAGTAACAACTTCAGGGTAGCAAGAGAACTGGAGAATTTAGGAAGGACTTTTTAGAAACCTAATTAAGAAATTCTCTTCAAAATACTATGAAGGAAGTAGGTAGACATTGGAATTCTTTAGTTGTCTTTGTTGGCTGGACACTTTTTAAAAAAAATATTTGATTCTTTGGAAATTGTGTCAACTGAGGCTGCAAGATTTATTTGGGTAACAAAGGAATGTAATTGAAAAACAAATGAGTTATAACGTTAATCACTCTAGTCAAATGTACATATTAAAGATCATTTCCCTTTTATTACACAAGTCAAAGGAAAATACTCCCATGTTTTAAGAGGTTAATTCTAATATTAGTTTAGAAAGTCATATTTTACAAATTAAATTATTAGAATTGGGGTGCCTGGGTGACTCAGTTGGTTAAGTGTCTGACTTCGGCTCAGGTCATGATCACGGGGTTCCTGGGTTCAAGCCCCAAGTCAGGCTCTGTGCTGACAGCTCAGAGCCTGGAGCCTGCTTCAGATTCTGTGTCTCCCTCTTTCTTTGCCCCTCCCCCCCTCTCTCTCACACACACATACACACACACACACCCTCTCTCTCTCTCTCTCTCTGTCTTTCTCTCTCAAACGTAAATAAACATTTAAAAAATGATGAAAATAAGAATTAGCCAGCATTGGTAAAATATGGATGAGGTTAGGCAACCTTTTTTCACAAGTGAACTGTTCTTTAATATGTAAAAAATCCTTCAATAATGAACATTTTCTTTGATGTTTTTCAATTGCCTAAATGGAAGTTAACATTTTTAATGAATAAAACAATATAAGTTATATATAAGCCAGAAGACAATTTCAAAAAATAAGTGCCTTATGAAATGATGAGGTTAAACTTTAGTATGCATTAGAATCATCAGGATAGTTTATTTCAAATATAGATTCCAGGGTTCAGTCTGATGTGGAACCTAGTCATCTGGCCAAATGATTCTGAAGCAGAAGAGTTAAAAATCAATTTGAGAAACATTGAGTTAAGGTTTAATTCCAAATAATTGGAGAAACTTTATGATCTGCAAAGCTATATATGATATTTTTCAGCAAGTTTTTACATACATAATATCCTAAAAAGTACTAACTGCAAGTCAAATTCTAAATCCACATACACAATTTCAGAACCGCATAGAATTTCCATGCAAACTTTGGTCAGCCCATTCTTAAATTTGGCTGAACATTTTTAACTTAAGAAACCAATGTCCATGTGGACTGTTTTTATGGCACAAATTTACTATGGTAAATTATTGGCATAGTGTTGAATAATAAAACTCATAAAGTTATTAAAAAGTAGTTATTTACTTTAGAAAAATTGAAAACTTATTGTTCTCTGTCTTGTCAATTTTTTCTCCCAGGTTTTGTCCATATGCATAAAGCAAAATGAAAATTTATATAATTTTCTGTGAATCTGAGTAATGGGCCCTTGAGTTTGAGTAAGGAGATCTGATTTTCCTTATATCTTTTTCTTCTAACTTGTCTGGGTAATTTCTTTGATTCTCTAACTTACACAATCATTATATCTATCACTGACTTGACCGATGTGTTACAGAAAAATATCAGAATCATAAAATTCTGTCAGAAAAAGTGACCATAACTCATCTACATATACATCAGAGTAGTTCAGCTAGAATTCAAAAGTTCAGATCTGAAAGCACTTAATAAGCATTTTTATAGAAAAGCATTGTATAGGTTGCTTTTTTATTAATGGTTCCAAATGATTGGTCATATTTCAGTTCGAAAACATAAACATCAAGCTCTGAGCACCTCCCAGACAGAAGTCTGGTTTTATTCATCACTTACTGTATCTCAGTGCCTAGAATAGTTCTGAGAAATAATAAGAGCTCAATATGTATTTGTAAGAGTATACATTATATTGGTAAATTTTTGTAGATCAAGGTCAAAGATTATGCACTGTTTGAGAGAGTCAGGTAGAGTCATTCTTCTATGTCCAAGAAGGTGCCTGTCAGTGGTTTGTGATCAGAAAGTGGTAAATCATGTCAAGATGTTATATAATGTTTGTGGTCATCATAGTAATTCTGAGTATGGTTTTATTCACTTGTCTTTTTCCTTTCATTGTGCAGGTGAACTGAAGCAGGTTGACAATAATTTAAAATCTTTGTCAAAAGCATCACAATAAACTCTCAGCAATTTAGCAGTCATATCTATACATGAATTGGCCCCTTTGTGGATTATTCACAGAGGATACAATAAGCTTTATGTTCTACTGACTTAGTAGTTTACATATAGCCTCTGCAGGATTTTAGAACATTTCTCTCTTTTCCTCCTAGAGTCAGACATTGCATAAAACCATGGAAGCCAAAACACATCATTACCTTCCAATATGCTCCTTAAGGATGATGTGAGTCAGACCATGGATGAGCTTAGAAAGAGATAAGGTGAGCTCCAGATGTTGTGAATCAGTCAGAACCAATCCAGCATCTCTCTTGAGCATGGAATCAGTAACAAGAAAGACTTTGGCAAATGATAAAACAGGATAGGAAGCTGGGGAATTTTTCAAATCAGATATTCAGAGTGTGTTTTCATCATTTGAATGGAAATGGTATAAACTCCCAACACATCAAACACCTGGATTAAATAGAGTACAGAAATACAGAGCAGAACAAAATATAAATTATTTGCAATTTACCATTCTTGCATTACCCTTGTCAATGTTCCCCCATTAGCATAAATAATTCAAACTTTCCAAAATGACTTGTGCCCCAGTTGTTCAAATTGTAAAATAACTGACTACATTATGCAATGTTTTAAAATTGGGCTATGCTTGAAAATTTTAAATTGCACTATTGTTTATGTAGACAAACTGGATATATATCTGGAGGAAAATTATTGGATTA
The DNA here is from genome assembly GCF_022837055.1 of Prionailurus viverrinus. Classification (NCBI taxonomy): domain Eukaryota; kingdom Metazoa; phylum Chordata; class Mammalia; order Carnivora; family Felidae; genus Prionailurus; species Prionailurus viverrinus. Next base: position 168,393,115 of record NC_062561.1, read on the forward strand.
AAGTTAATCTTCTGATGTTTATTAGTAATCATGTTGGTTTGGTAAAATATCTCAATACACATCTAACTACAGACTTGATCAAATAGTCACATTTGTATTTCCTGTGAATGTTTGGATTCCAAAAGATTTTTTCTCTTTAAAAAATAATTTTGAGAACCATTATAATAGTACTATTTTTTTAAGTTTTTATATAATTATTTTGAGAGAGAGAGAGAGAGAGTGAGTGCGTGCTCACAGGAGTGGCAGAGAGAGAGAGAGAGAGAGAGAGAGAGAGAATCTCAAGCAGGCTCCACACTGTCAGCATGGAGCCCGATGTGGGGTTCGAACTCACAAACCATGAGATCATGACCTCAGCCGAGATCAAGAGTCAAATGCTTAACCAACTGAGCCACCCAGGTGCCCCATTATAATAATACTATTAAGTCATACTTTGACAACTCTTTGCCACAATCCAAAACTACAAAAATGATAGATAAGATACAGTAAGAGAAAGATAAAAAATTATAGCTAAGCTCAAAACAAAGCAAAATGAGCTAAGCACAAAGAAGGCAGTGGGGCAAAAGTGGCAGTCACAGTAGATTCTGTATGTAGAAACAGGCCAGGGACAACCAGGACTTTGGTACCCACAGAATAATGAAACTAAATCCATTTGGATGTGGGGGTTGAAGTCTGTCTCTTTGCTTGAAAACAGAGCCAATATAGGTTTCCACGCCCATGAAAGGAAGCTGAAAAGAGCTGAAACCTAATATTTTCTGAGCTTACAGCTTATGTAAAGGATCTTGCCTGTTCTGGGCTGAGTGTGTTCTCCCAAAACTCATATGATGAAGGCCTAACACCCAGTACCTCATACTATGATTGGAGATGGGGGTCTTTGAAAAGATAATTAAGTTTAAATGAGATCATTGGGATAGACTGTAATCCAATATGACTATTATCTTTATAAGAAGAAGAGATTAGGACACAGACACACTCACTAGGGAAGACCATGTGAAAACATTTGGTGAGGATGGCTGTCTACAAGCCAAGGGGAGAGGCCTTTAGAAGAAAACAACCCTGCTGATAACTTGATTTTGGAGTCCTAACCTCTAGAACTGTGAGGAAATAAATTTCTGTTGTTTAAACCACCTTATCTGCAGTTCTTTTTTATCACAGCCCTCACAAAATAATACAACGACTAGGAAGGCAGAGTGACACAAACGCAGCCTCATAGTCAGGCTCCAAGTCAAGCTGTCCATTAGTCAGCCACAGAATGTGTACTAGCCCTTACATTGTATGGACCTGGGGTCTTAGCTAGAGGAAACAGGTTCCTACAGAGCTGGTTGGACACACTCACACAATCACTAGACAGGGATAGGGATGTCCAGAGAGAAGAGGGTGGGGGTGGGGGTGAGAATCCCATTCACGATTAGCCTGCACACCCAAGGTGCAAACCATATAGCAAAAAATAATAGAAAAAATGAAGCCAACCACATCACCAATTGGAAATTTCAATACCAAATTAGAGAGCAATCTGAAAACAATTTTAAAATAGAGATATTTTAGAAGCCTTAAAGAGATAAGGAACATTCTCCTTGATTAAAAAAAGATATGATGGGGCGCCTGGGTGGCTCAGTTGGTAAGCGTCCGACTTTGGCTAAGGTCATGATCTCGCGGTCTGTGGGTTCGAGCCCCGCGTCGGGCTCTGTGCTGACAGCTCAGAGCCTGGAGCCTGTTTCAGATTCTATGTCTCTCTCTTCCTCTGACCCTCCCCTGTTCATGCTCTCTCTCTGTCTCAAAAATAAATAAATGTTAAAAAAAAATTAAAAAAAAAATATATGAAAATGAACAAATGAATATAAAGCAAAAATTCCTAGAAATGAACATTATAGTTATTAAAACAAGAAAATCAATGGCCTTGTTATACTCTGGACTAGAAAGTTTCAAAAAAATAATAAATTACAAGACATTGTTGAGGAGTTCACTCAGAATGTGACAATGCAAGAAAAAGAGCAGTTAATTTCTAGGGTGCATAAATTGAGAATCTAAACAATCATCTGATAGAAATTCCATAGGATAAGAAGAAAGTACATGGTAGAGAAGTAGCATGCAAAGATAGAATAACTAAGAATGTTTCTTAATTAATGTATCTGGGACCCATTAAAAGCATCAGTTTCAAAAGTTGGAATTATTAGATTAGATTTCCCAGATTAAAAGTAGGACAAAATGCAGGATTTTATGCTTTTTCACTGTGGACCTTAAGGACCTTTAAATGTGGAATTTAAAGTCTATGACAGGTATATACCTTAGGAACTACACTGGTATCAAACAATCATACTTTGATGAGTGAGAGTTTTCCCTGAAGAACATGGATGCACTCACACTGTCATCATGGGTAATGATAAACCCTAGAGCAGAAAATAGGGCAGGCCTCAAGGCTGGGGGAGAAAGAACATATTTCTTTTTGGGATCTAGAGTCCAAGAAATAGAAGCTTAACAATATTAGTAATGGCAACAGGGAAAAAAAAAAAAAAAAACAAAAAAAAACAAAAAAAAACACTAGTTGGTGAATTAAGTCCCCATCTTCAAGGGGTCATATCTAAGTTCTAGTCCCACTGGTATTTTGAACATTGGTGAATCTGTGTTCTCACCCAAGAACAAAGACCATGTCAGGAGTAGGCACAACAGATGTCTAATGGTAAAAGCTCTTATGAGTGCCTTATAAAATTCATCTACGTTAACTAAAGTGGCTGGTCCATAGTAGTTGGGTTCTAGAGTTCTCTGCCTAAGGAGTAACTTGGTATACATTTTATTCCTGCAAGGGCCATCTAAGTCTTAGTGAATTGGCCATGGTCATGGGGGCTTAAAAATACTGGATGTATTAGTTTTCTAGGGCTTCCATAACCAAGTGCCAAACACTGAGTGGCTTAAACAACAGAAACTTATTTCCTCACAGTTCTGGTGGGTAGAAGCCAAGATAAAGGTATTAGCAGGGTTGGTTTCTTTTCGGGCCTCTCTCCTTGCCTTATAGATGGCCATCTTCTCTCTTTGTCTTCACAGTCTTTGTATACATCTGTGTCCCAATCTCCTCTTCTTATATAAGAACACCAGTTATTGGTTTAGGGCCCACCCATACCTCATTTTACCTTAAATACCGCTTAAAGGCCTTTTCTGCAAATATAATCACATTCTGAGGAACTGAGGGTTAGGCCTTCAACAGATGAATTCAGGCACACATAATCCAGTTCATAATACTGGGCTATCTTCAAATGTTAGAACAGAATTACCTAAGACCAGGTTCCAGCAATGGACAACCAAACTTTTTGTGGTGACAACAGCAAGGAGGTGCTAAGAGGAGGCAAGCAACAGCAGGGAGGGGGCTCTCCAAAATCCAGCAGCCACAGATACTTGACCCTATGAGTGCCTCAAAGCTCCTTTGAAGGAGCCCTGACTTACAAACTTGCTTAACCTGCTCCTTAGAAAAATTTAAGAAGAGAGTTACTAGAAAACATTAGAATTTCTGGTTAACTCAAACAAATGGAGGTTCAATTTGAGCACCAAAGAAAATGTGACTTGTCTTTATCTCAAGATGGGTAAGTGAAGCATGCCAATTATCATCTCAGAATGCAAATAAAACTTTTATTGCTAAAGGAGAAAAAAAGTGAGAAGTGGAGAAGCTGAAGAGGCAACTAAGAAAAATGGGGTTTAAGAGATGTGGTCCCGCTGCTTACTTGAATGATGCTGTGTAGCAGATTTTGTTGAAGGTTCTGCTTGTGTCTGAGGGTAACCTACTGAAGTAAGTGTGTGAGAGGAATGTTAAAAACAAGTTTTTGTTTTAGCACAATTCCTATAATCATGAGAATTTCAAAACTCCATATACCTTAATTGTTTTAAGGATTAAGAAAGAGAGAGAGGAGGAGAGGGGCAGAGAGAGGAGAGAGAGAATCACAAGCAGGCTCCACACCATCAGTGCAGAGCCCAACACAGAGCTCAGTCTCACAAACCATGAGATCATGACCTGAGCCAAAATCAAGAGTCCTACACTTTACCAACTGAGCCACACAGGCGCCCCACTCCATATAATTTTTAGAATTTAAAAACAGGTATAAATAAAAGGAACATGGAGAAGTTCTATATATGGTCTTAATTCTTAGATAAATTTAACTTCAGGGAGACTACCATTGCTCACAGAGCTGCTCCCTTGATAACTAACTAATCACTACCCTTAAGTCAAGTGTACAAATGCAGCCAATGAAGAAGAGGCTCAAACATATTTATTTGTTCCTTCAGGAAATACCAATAAATATACAACAGCAAATGAGAGAGAAGAGGTCCCTGCTCTCACAGCATTTCTGTTTGTGGCAAATAAGAGTAATCTAAAGAGGGTTTAATAGAAGGCTGTTTACAAAGTCATAGGCAGAATGAAGGGAAGCTGTAAGGAATAGTGCAGTACTCTGGGTCCATTAATTTACAGCTATTATTAGATCTTCATAGATCTCAAGGAGCAGGTAAAGGGAAAGATACTAGAACCAAGAAGGAGAGTGCCCTATAGAGAGGGCCAGGCCACCTTGACAGAAGCTGTGAGTTTTAGTCAAGAAATTCAGTCAGCCCAAGGGGATAATCAGGAATGGAGTCAGAGGAATAATAGCTCCCAATTTTCTCCCCTTGCTCTGTGTCTCTTCTGTCAGGACACCCCATTGACCAAATCCAACCTGAGGCCAAAAGGCAAGGGAACCACTCACAAACCCACATAGGTCAGCCTCCAGGTCTAAGAGCAGGGTAAAGCAGAGTGGAGTCTTGATCTGGAGGGAGAATAGAAGATGTCTGGCCTGGCATCCCTATCTTTACATTCCATCAACTTGAGTCCAGTGCACAGAAGAGCTCACTCCCTTTTACACACACCATGTTGGACCCCGCCTCAATAAATGGCCTTTCCAAATATTTGATGTTTTATAGTAATGACAAAGAACTTAACTCTCAAGGAATTTGGACACTCATAAATGAGATCAACACTTACAAATTTCAAAGCATTTGCTTAAAGTACTCCCAAAGGGTCTCTTATGAAAGGCTGGGAGTTCTTTCTGGCAAGGAATGGTAATAACAACAGCTTAGTCAAAGGTGGCTCCCCACAGCCTGTGCCTGGATAAGAAGACTTTAGAAACCTAGATTTTGAGTTGAAATTTAGGCTTCTACTAGAAAACAAAGTCTTTAAAAATTATCAGGGTCAGTAAAATGAACCAATATAAACTTTTTGTGTGTCGCTTCCCCAAATATCTAAAGAAAACATGGCCAAGGTCAACATCCCCTTCACCACTGTCCTTTATTGCTCCAATACTCTGTACCCTTGTTTTGACGAATTACTGAAAATTTGTAGAGTATCCATTCTTTCCCTTTGTATGTTTTAAATGTCTTGAATACCCTTTCATCCACGAGTCTCAAAGTATTTTATAAACATTAATTTTCCCAACAAATATGTGAGGTTAAAGTATAATTATCCCTTTCCTCCCAATTGTTTAAATGTAAGAAACACAGAAACGATAAGAAACCACACCCCTGGTCTCAGAGCACATTTCCTGCAGAATTGGATTCAACTTCCCCAGTCACTAGCAATCTTTTCAATTCTTATGCCACTGAAAAGAATATGTCAGTGTTTTATTTTTCATTACCCTACCCCAATAATTGAGGACCCTCTTAAGGAAACTAATGATTGTGGAGCGTGTAACATGAGTCAGGCGCTGTAAATCACTGATTTAAGTCAGTGATTCTCAAACTTCAATGCACATTCAAAGCATCTGGGAAGCTTTAAAAAAGTCCTGAGGCGCAGGCGCACCCCATGGCAATTAAATCAGAAACTTTGGAGGTAAAGACCACATATCATTGTTTATTGGTTTTTTTAACTTCCCAGGTGATTCCAGTGTGCAGTCAAATTTGAGAAGTGGTGTTTGGAATCTTTATCGCTTAAAGTGTGGTATGCAGACCAACAGCGTCAACATCATCTAGATGTTTCTTGGCCATGCAGAATTTCATGTGCCACCCCAGACCTACTGAAACAATATTCATTTTAACAAGCTCCCAAGTGGTTAATATGCATACACAAGTTGGAAAAACACTGCCTTAAGTAACCAGAAAGCAAAAAAGGTCAGTGACACTATCCCCATTTTATAAATGAAGATATGTGTTCAGAAAGGTCAAGTAATATGCCAAGATTCTAAGATAGGGCTAATTAAAAGTTCTTATATTTTTAATTCCACCAGTTTAAACTGGACAGGGGGAGTCACATTTTTGAAAATTGATGAAAGCTTTGAAACCTCATCCACGAATTAACACAAAAGATTTTTTTATGTGTATTTTGAAGGATTTCTCATACCAAAAGGCTTCCATGCAAACCTGCAGAACCAAGGACCACAGGCCCCTCCCTCTGCTCCCTACCCCATGACTCCATGACCTATATGATATAGATATTTGATTTCTAGTCAATATAAAAAGAGGTCTATAAAGAAAATAAGCTTTGTCTTAGATGGGTAACCACATATACATATGCACACAAAGCATTTGTTCTAAACAGTCCAAATACTCTGGGAATTTAACAACCAAAAGTCCTTTTGGAAGGCACATTGACAGAAGGTAACATTGTACATGGGCTCTTCCACACACCTGTTAGCAGTTGAACCTAATTGTTCAGCAGCTGGTACTGATTTGGGATTCTTTCACTATATCTCATTATTTCTCTTCTAAAATTTTTTCTGGTTTGGAACTGCTGCTGCTGTTTTTGCACGATGTATATATTTTTAAAACTAAAAAGACGTACTTTGAAAGAACTCTACAGAAAGAACTTCTTTATTATCCATTTTGTAGTCAAATTGATTTAAACTGACAGTGGTGATTATTAGGTGTGGAAAATCTAAGGGTAAGAAAAGATTTAACTAGTTGGCTATCCTTCATTTCCTTATATCTCTTTCTAACATTTAGGTAGTCTGGCTAAATTCATAAATATCTGGTTTGCAGATATTTGTGGATTAGAATTGCAAGGAATATTGTCATGAGTAGAGAAAGATGCCTTTCCTGGGTTGGAAACCCTCTGGAGTAGAAGTACACATAATATTATGTACACATAATATTCGCTAGATTTTAAAGCAAGATACCCTTGATGGAGAACTAGATAAACTAAGACATTTTAAGAAGCAACATGAGAGAGATGATAAAGACAAGATATTTAAAATATATAAAATAAAAAGAAAGTAATTGTGCATACAAAAAAAATACACACATAAATGATCACAGATCAAGTGATTATTTAAGAGTGTTTATTTGCAAGTCCAACGTGGCTTTTCTTGAGTGTGTTCATACAACATCAAGACCACTGGCTATCTTTGAAATCAAAATGCCATGTGAGATTGGGCTATTGGAGGTAAAACACAGACCAAAGCATTCAACAAGCATGAATCACAACTCTCTCTCTCTCTCTGTCTCTCTCTCTCTCTCCCTCTCTCTCTTTTTAAGTTTATTTATTTTGAGAGAAAGAGTGAATGAGAGTGTGCAGGAGAGGCAGAAAGAGAGAATCACAGGCAGGCTCCACACTGTCAGTGCAGAGCCCGACACCGGGCTCGAACCCGCAAACCACCAGATCATGACCTGAGCCAAGATCAAGAGTCAGACACTTAACCAACTGAGTCATCCAGGCACCCCAAGCATGAATCACATCTTAATAATAACATAAAATAGGATTTTTAAACTATATTTAAAATAATCCATAGAGAAAGGAAAAAGAAGCTATTCCATAATTTTAAAATTCTTAAAAGCATATGATTAATAATTTGGTTCTTTAATAAACCTGGAAAATATAATATATTCTCCTAATTATTCTGACTTGGAACATTCACTAAATGACGGATGCTCCTCTGAACCCAGCAGATGGTCTTACAAGTACTACTCAGGTCATAACAAAGACTATGGGTCAATGGCATTGAAGGTTCTTGGAAAGTATTTGTACTGCCTGTCCTTAAATCTAGTTGGTAGTGTATACTTTTTCACCAATAAGAGCACATATGTCACTAGAAGTTATAGGTTTCATTGAGATCAGAATATTTATTCTGTAGGTGATAGTTTGCTTTTTGTTATGATGGCAACATATATTTGCACACATATTTAGAACATGCACGATCTGTGTTTATTATAACAGACAACTTGCCTAAATATTTATAACCCTGAGTTGAAAAGTAGGAATTACATTAATCTGCATCACTATTGATGGAGCTAGGTTTGGATTTACCTGTTAGTGTTCTTATAAATCTCACTAATAGATGTAATAGAGGTCCCCTTAGCAATGTGCCCTCAAGTAATTCTGCAACCATAGCAATAGAAAGCATTAAAGTGTCTTGAGACAATTTTCCTTTAAAATAGTGTCTCTGTGGCTAGCCAGATATTTATTGTAACATTGTGCTTTATGTCTTTATCTTTTTTAATGCAGAATTAGCAATGATATTGGCTTCAGAAAGGAGTTATTGTATAGAAAGAATGCCCAAACGATGAAGAAAGAACAGATTTACTCACTCTTATTAAGGCAAGTAGCATATTTACAATGAATTAACAGAATAAATACATACTCATTTAAATATTATGATCTTCTATAGAATTAGATAAATGTTGACTTTAATACAATCAAAGTTGTATTTTTGGCAGACTCTTCAGCTGTTGCTAGCTTTGTGGAGCATATATGTTAAAAGACTGAATGAAAATAGAAGGCCAATGACATAAACTATAAATTAGAATCCATACTTCCTTAATTCATCACTTGTATCACATTTTCCTCCCAAATCAAACATTTGAGTGGTGATGAACCTAACCCCGACCAAGAGACAGCAATGTGTGGTGGAAGGAGTATGAGTCAGACTAGATTCTGATCCTGCCTCTGCCACCATCTAGCTGTATGACCTTGGACAGGAACCTCAGTGATTGGGGAATTCTGTGTCCTCAGTGTGAAATGACGCTTGTAGGGTATGATGATCTCTTCAGTCCTTGCCAGCTCTGTTCTTCCAAGCATAAGCAGCTTTGTAAAGTCTTAAGAGAAAAGAACCACAGCAGCCATTCTGCCCCCACTTCTCACCTGGTGTGTTACTGTAATGCTCATCTGAGGCAATATTTGTCAGAATTTTTGGAAATATTAAAAGTATGGATCAATGCAAGACAATGAGAGATGAAGGCAGAGATAACATCCTATAGCTAACTATCTCTGACCCATTAGTTTTATGTCTTTGTCCCCTGCCCCTTCTATCTAGGTCTTTTTTCTGTATCTTATTTATCTTTCATTTATTGACCCACCCTCAGAGTCTCAACCTCAACCCAAAGGAAGGCACCTTTTTAACATTATAAAATTTCAAGGGGCAGCACATGATATTTGTAATTCCTCAACCTGTTGGTTGAGAAAATATACTTAATCAACATTTAACAAACGTTCTTTGAGTACCCAGGGACTTGATGGAGTATAAATACAGATTCCTGGAGCCTACATTCTGGTGAGGAGAGACATGTAATAAAAGAATCACACAGGCAAAAGTAAAATACAAAATGATAAAGGGACAATGAATTTGGTAACTTTTACTAAAATACAAAATGCTTTTGTATTTTATTAATCACAAAAACTCCTACATTTACAGAAGGGTAGCATATATATGTACAAGGATATCATTTGTTCAGACTATATTTGGTATATTATTGCAGGCCCTTTACAATAAAACTGCTGTCCCATGTTAGGAGTTTCTATATTGTGTGACCATTGTGTCCCTAGCTAGAATTTAAGCTCATTGAGGACAGAGATCTTGCTTATTATATATTTTCCAAATAAATGTATTGAGATAATTAACTGTTTGCTGATACCTCAGGCAACCCCCAAGTTTATTCCTCACTTCTGTTATCTTCACAATGCTGGATGCTGACCAGAAGCAGGGTGGAGTGGGGGTGGAAAATGTGTTCTACAGGGGTCAGGCTAACAGAGTCTCCACCATCTTGTGGCTGTACTCTCTGGGACACATAAAATTGCCAGGTAAGAGGACACAGGTATGGAGGATATATTCCAACTCTAACTACTTCAGCCCAGAACTGTATCGCTACGTGATGTAATTATTCCATGGCAACTTCCCAACCACACTGGCCTGTATCTCTAGCACCCAGCATGGTGCCCAGTCAACGAATTTTCATTGAATGAACCAATGGAATGTGAAAAAGCATGTTCTTTGCAATCCAGTATCACAAAGGGATTTTTAATCCTTTCTACTATGATACAACAGACTTGGCAAAAAATATTTGCTTTCAGCCGCCACCTGGAAACATTGCAAATACAACTCAGAACCTCACATCAGTTGTCTGCAAAGTGTTCTCATGACTGTGGGAATGGGAGATGACTAGTGGCAGTCAATGGCTGCCACCTCAAGCACCTCCATTGGATTAAACCTCCCTAATAAATATCAGTCTTGTTCTCGGTTCTTTGAAGGGATAAGAGAAGCCTGCTCTCCACCAGCACTGAGACTGTCTCCTGCCAGTTTCAGAGGAAGGGTAACAAGTCCCTTCAACAGGGTAAAATATGCATGCAGACTCCCATTACACACAAAAGAAGGAAACATTAATTTTTTCAAGGTAAATACTTCTGTCAGTCGTCAAAATTCTGGAGTTTTGGAATAAAACTGTCTTATATTTCTAAAGGTCTCTGAGTTTTCAAAGCACTTTTATATTAGTGATCTTAGTTGATCCTCAAAACAACACCATGTCATGGAAGGATACGAGTTTTCATCCACACCCCAGAGGAGAGTGTTCACCAGGTTAGGTAGCCTGCCCGTGTCACGTGGTGGTAAAGAGCTGGAACTAGAGAGCACCCAGACTTCTGACTTCACACCAGCGCTCTTTCAGCATCATATCTGATTCTTATCTTCAGAAGGATGAAGGTCCTTTTGACCCTAGGTTGTGGTTTGGGCACAGTTGCTTCCACCTTTGCAATTACTGTCAAACTTGGTTATTGTCTCCGATGCTTGCTATATAAAATGACCACAGACAGCAAAATCTGAAGGGAGCAGTTAATAAGGAGAATGCTGAGAAAGACGTCCATCTTTCTATATTCCCTCCAATGAAGTCAAGAGCAATTTCAGACAGTGCTCAGATAACTACTTTTTTCAAGCTACGGTACTAAGCTCCCTGTAAAATAATTAAACAAATAGACAACCTGATCACAGTTCTCAGGGAGAACTAACATTTTAGCAGTCTCCTTCTAAATCTCAATTTTCCTAGGCTCTTCTCCACCATGTAACTGTTCTGAGAATGGCCTTAATTCCCACTATTTTTTTTTAACAGACATTGAAACTCAACGTCTTCTTTTACCAAAACATTTACATAAAACACAAGAAATCTATAACTCAGTACAATAAACAGATGGAATTCTCCTTGTCTTTCCTAAAATGACACTCTGTATGTAATAGAACTTACAAAATTTTCTTTTGTTTTTAACTTCTTCAGTTTCTAAGAAAAGAACTTAAAATATATGAAATTAATCATGTGGTTTACATTTAAATCAGGCTCTTTATGTGAAATAGTTGTGTATGAGCACAGTGTCATGCTAATATGAGTGTTCAATAAATATTTGGTGAAGGATTGAGAGAATGATGCACTGCCCTGTGAGTACACATTGTCTTTGTTGTGCTGGATGACTTTCTGTAGAGCATTAAAGAAGAGAATTATAAAGCACGGGGTAGAGAATTAGGCCTTTGAAGACAAAGATTCTAGTCATTAGTACTAAATAATGAAATGACTTAGGGCAAACTGCTTGACTCACCAGGCCTTTGGATTTCTCAACAATAGAATGAGAGTGTGGATAAGAATTTAGATGGTCTCTAAGGTTACTTCTAATGCTAGTATTTTCTAATTCTAGACTGAAAAACTATCAGCCAGAGAAAAATATCACTCTCATCAGAAAATAAATATGGAAGAAAAGGGTAATCTCAGGCAAGGTTTCTAAGTTTAAATGTGCCTGGGGGGTGGGGGTCTTAAGAATCATAAACAGTCTAATTGAAGACAATAAGGACTTCCCAGAGTCTTACAGACAGTGCTTTTAGCATATTATCATCTGTTACAGAGCCCTATGAAAGGAATATAGTAGAGGGCATCAGAAGTGGGCTCTGAGGAAAAAGGAAGGGTGCTAAGGAAAGCTAATGTTTCTCCTCCTTTTTCTTTTTTTTAACAAAGCAGTTGAGGAAAGGGAAAAAATTATGATGAACTGTTCTGAAGTCCCAGAACTTGGGGGAATGGCTAATATATATCCCTAGGAATACAAAAGAGAAGAAACTTAAAGCAAATGGAATTGATAGAAGGAGAATCCAACACAGAACTCTAATTTTTGAAGAAACTGGCAGCTTAAACAAGAACTTCAACCTGACACCAAAGGGCTAGATCTGGGATCCAAATAAGAAAGGACTGTGCTCTACCAAAGACCATGAAGGAGCTGAAGAAGGTACCTTAGCCTTGGAGGAGAGGAGAGGAACAATGTGAATAGATTGCCTACAGGACCCCTAACCATGAGGGACAGTATCTTGAAGCTCAGAGAGTGAGTAATAACCTCCTAGAAGGAACTGAACATTTAACTCAGTACCAGATAAGGGAGCTTCATCTGCCTCAGCCTATCATCCTGACAGTCCAGAATTCTCTCCCCCTGTTGTACAACACTTGAAATAAAACAACCATGCAACTGTGTATGTGAGAATTCCGTAGGCAGGCACACCACAGGAGAACATGAAGCTGGGAAGAATATGACTCTGAAATATGATCTTGAAAGAACTTCTCTTTCCTCTTCTCCCTACCACAGCCCCTCCCCTTTCTCTGTTTTCTCAGAGAAGGCAGAGAAAAAAATTCTCTTTTCAATGTTTGTTTATTTTTGACAGAGAGAAACAGAGCATGAGCAGGGGAGGGGTAAAAGAGAGGAGGAGACACAAAATCCGAAGTAGGCTCCAGGCTCTGAGCTGTCAACACAGAGCCCAACATGGGGCTTGAATTCATGCACCAGGAGATCATGACCTGAGCGAAAGTCAGATCCTTAACCAACTGAGCCACCCAGGTGCCCCAAGGCAGAGAAAATTTAACTGATACGGAGGCTAAAGACCACTCAGGCCTGCCAAGGAATCCCTTGGCTTTCCCTCTGAGGTTGGTGTCACACCAGCTTACAAAGCTGTCCATGAAGAAAAGCATAGACTCCACCTGAACACTCACTGTGCACCTATCATACCTAAGGCTAGGTTTTTTTAGAGGATAAAAAGATAAGCAAGATGTAGGTCCAAGGAGAGGTAACAGGGTCTCCACTACATGAGTCTGGAAGGGTCACATCCATTGGGCACATATTTCCTGTGTTGTAGTAGAATTTGTGGAAGGCATCTGTGGAAGGGGAAGTCCCCTGGAAAAAAAAAAAGATATAATTACTATAAGGCTTCCAACCCAATGGGGGAAATAAAACAAGGAATAACCAAGACAAAGTAGAATAAACATGTGCCATATGTGAGGTTAAAATAAAGACCGAGTGCAGGAAGAGTCAGGATCACCTCCAGGGTGACTGGAAGGATAGGGTCACAAGGAAAGACATCAGAGTCAAGCTTGGAAGGATGGTCTACTTCCATGATCTGCCACGCCCACACCCACTAAGCTCTACTCTTTTCTTGCCTAGAAATCCTAACGATGCCCTACTTGTGTTTCCACTGCCTCCTATCAATTCCCTTCTCAGAGGGGTAGGGTGACCTTTTAAAATGAAAGTCTCATGCTTCTCCACTGTTCCAGACTCTCTAATTATACTTAGCGTGTAGTTCAGGGTTCTTAACTTGGCTTACAAGGCTTCACCTTGGCCTCACTACCTCTGCAGCTTCAGTTTTGTTTTGTTTTGTTTTAATGTTTATTTGCTTTTGAGAGAGAGAGTGGGGGGGGGGGGAGGCAGAGAGAGAGGGAGACACAGAATCTGAAGCAGGTTTCAGGCTGTGAGCTGTCAGTATTGAACTAGACATGGGGCTCAAACCCACAAACCATGAGATCATGATCTGGCCAAATTGGATGGATGCTCAATCGACTGAGACACCCAGGTGCCCCAGTTTTTTGTTTGTTGGTTGGTTTGGTTTTTTTTCTTAGAGAAAGAGAACTTGTTCAAGGGGCAAAGGGAGAGAGAGAGAATATTAAGCAGGCTCAACCCTTGGCATAGAGCCCGACACAGGGCTTGATCTCATGACCATGAGATCATGACTGTGAGATCATGACCTGAACCATAATCAAGAGTCAGACACTTAACTGACTGAGACACTCAGGAGCTGTTGCCGCCTCATTTTAAACTCCTGATCCCATTGTGGTCTCTGTCAGCCTTGCTGGTCTTATTCATTTCTTCCCATACTTTGCCCCCATCTGCTATAGGGAGTTTACATTTGCTATTTCCTCAGCGTGGACTCTTCTGTCTCTTCTTCCTTGTCTAATTAATCCCTGCACCATCCCCCTCACACCTCCCCATATTCTCCTGATACATTCCCCACCTCTACTCCCACTGCCTCTTATTAAGTGTTCCTGTGACATGCTATGCTTATCCTTCATAGCATTTATAATGGTTGATAAATCCATGCTTATTATGGAATTATTCATTGACAGCTGATACCCCCATACACTGCGAGCTCCATAAGGGCAGAAACTATGTCTTTGTTCTTGCCCTTGTATCTGCAGCACCTAGCTCAGGGCAGACATAAAGTAGGCACTCGTTAACCATTCCTTGAATGAATTAATAGACATTAGAGATCAATCATCCAGCCCCCTTTTAGAAGAGGGAATTGAGGTTCAGAAAGGCAAACTGGCATGTTCAAAGTCCCAAGTTGCTGAACCAGGAAAAGTACTCTTGTCTCCAGACTCTCATTCCATAGGTCTCATCTAATTCTACCACATGGCCCTGAAGCTTGTTCAAGGGCCAAGTCACAGCCTCCAATTTTATTCCTGGGACAAAAGGTGATTGAGAAGAGAGACAAAAGGAATTATTCATTGAGTCATATGAGCAGTTGAACATAAATGAGAAATTGAGAAATGAAAGACTGAAACTCAAAAATGGATGAGTGGGTGGTGTGGTTAATGTATTGACACCCAGATGAGAGATTGATCTGGGTGACCAGCCTGAGATGTATATGCATACAGGCACAGGGCATGAGGTTTCACAAAGACAGTACATATACCTGGCCAACAGCTAATTAAGAGAAAGAATTTTCAAGGGAACATGTGGGTGTGCTGGAAAGTACAACAGGATCGAGTTTTGTTCAATTGGTTTTGGATCATGAATTCTTCCTGAGGGATAAGGGAGTGGCAGTAGAGGGAAAAAGGAACAAGGTGGAAAATAGACAGTCTATTGATGTTTTCATATTTGAGGAATTGTACTTAATAAATAATGAGGATGCTGTTGAGTTTTAAAATGCCAAGTCTGGGAAAAAAAATAATAATGGAAGAATTGGAAGCCAAAGAAATAGCTTATGTCTGATGAAGTGATGGGGGCTGGAGATGAGAGAGGGGCTCCATGCTGGCACCACACCCTTCTGTTCAGCCAGATCACATCTTGGCCATAATCCTTCCTTTCAACCAGTGCCAGTCACAAGGAGGAGGTGTGAATCTGGGGCCAAGGCTGAAGCACAAGGTTCATGAGCCACAAAGGGTAGGGCTGCCTCAGCCTAGGCAGAGAAGGCAAGTGCTCTTTTATATTTCTGCTGATAGAAGCACAATGTTTTAACTCAAAACTGGAGGGTTATTAGTTTCCCAACCAAAAGAAAGAGTCTCAAATGTGGGATTCCACATAGCAAGGCTTCTTTTGAACTCCCCAGCCCTCAACATCTGCAGCCGTTTCTGTTCTTCAAGCGTTGCCAACTTCTGTGTTAAAGACTGATATCTGCATGGACACGTGGGTTCTGGCAGCCTCTGTTCAGTGCAACAGGCTGAGGGAAGCAGAGGCAGCAAGGAAAGGGGCAAGGGATTCTTTGTGCGTGGCTCTACTCTAAATCTCCACCTACAGAACAACTTAAGATTGGATAAATATAAAGTGCAGGCTATAAGTGCATTTAGTCTTTTCGTGTGAAACTGCCTGAGACTTACATACGGGTAAATAAATAACAGGAATTAAAAAAATAATAATAGTCCTGTGGTACTCTAGATAATGTTATTTTCAGATCTTAGAGGAGTAAGAATACACTTTAAAATTAATTTTTACACAGAGAATAATCAGAGTGGCAAAGAGAGTACAGACTTGGGCTTACATAGTTTTGAATCCTGGCTGGGTAACTGTGAGGAAGTTGTTCAACCTCTCTGAGGCTCATTTTCCTAGTTTTCCTGCTGTAAAAGGAGAGTCGCAACATTCCTTTGGAGACTTTTGGAAGGATTGGAGATAATATCTGAAAGCACATATGCAGAGCATGAAGTAACAAGGCACTGGTTAAATGGCAGCTGCATTTCCACAGAACTATGAAAGAAAACAAGGCAGTGTTTTTCAGGTCACTGTTTTTAACAAATCATTAATGAGGTTATGAAACTTCAGTTAGTAAAAATAAACTCAGAACAGATATACAGAGCTGGACCCTGAAAAGCCATTCTTCATTCTGGTTTCAGATCCCGGTTATCAGCCATTCCCCCAATTTCCTTTCATTCATGCAGAGGCTGTGAGGCAAGGTTCTATATCCCTAAAAATGTAGGAAGTTAACTATGGTATGATTTTAGTTACAGCAAAGTTAAGAAGTCCTTAAAGTCCTTGCCTCTTCCACCACGACTTTGCTTTGCTCGCTTGCATGCTCTTAGAGTTGCTGAAAAATCGGCCTCAGAAGGGAACCTGGGTGGCTCTGGACACTCAAGCACCCAACTGTTGATTTTGGCTCAGGTCATGATCCCGAGGTTGTGGTATCCAGCTCGTGGTGGGCTCCCCGTTGCCAAGTGTGGAGCTTGCTTAGGATTCTCTCCCTCTTCCCCTCTCTGCCTTCTCTCTCTCTCATATTTAAACAAAACAAAACAAAACAACCTTAGAAGAGAAATGTATTTAGCTTAAGGCTTCAAATCCTGTTTAAGTACCAACACTTGCATATTATTAGCTATCACTTCTCTGGAGAGGAGTCCCACTCCTCTCTCTGCATCTCTCTGCTAAGTGCCAGCCACATAGCTTCAGTGCCCCAAAAGACAATTATTCCAGCCCATTCTATAGGTTTTTAGACTTGAGCAACTAATGGGAAATTATAAAGTACTTAGAAACCGTACAATTCCATGGATAGTGTCCACACTGCAGTGTTTCTTTGTTAAGAGTTTTAGCGCCTTCGCTCCAGTCACAGATCTACTCATTTTTCATGAACACACAGTAACCATGCCTCCTTATAACTACTCCCCACCATCCTCCAATTGAGAATGCTTCCCCCCTCCAGCTTTATTGAAAAATAATTGACCAATAAAATTGTATGTTTTTAAAGTGCACAATACGATGATTTGATATATGTATACATGTGAAATGATTAACAAAATTAACATACTCATCACCTCACATAGTTACCATTTCTGTGTGTGTGCATGTAGGCACACGATGAGAACACTTAAGATCTACTCTCTTAGCAAATTTCAAGTATCCCACACAGTATATTATTAACTATAGTCACCATGCTGACCTTAGATCTCCAGAACTGATTCATCTAAAGGAAAGTTTAGAAAGCCTTTTAAAAATCCTCTCTCCACCTCAGTTTCTAAGCCTGAAGCAAGAGTCAGCTCAACTATTACATCTGCCACCAAGACTTTGCAGCCATCCTACCCTCAATGACATTTACTTCCTGTGAACTCACTCAAAAGGATTTCTTGAATACCTACAGTGTTCCAGGTCAGGTCCAGAGCGTTCATTATCTGCCACTCTCCTGTGACATTTAATCATCTGCTTTTGGAACACTTCTGTCATTATTTAACTCTAGTCATCTAAATGGTCGCACTATCTCTTGGATTCATTAGATAGGTTGTATTCATTAGATTTTATTTTATTTTTTTCATGTTTATTTTTGAGAGAAAGAGACACAGAGCGTGAGCTGGGGAGGAACAGAGAGAGAGGGAGAGGGAGACACAGAATCTGAAGCAGGCTCCAGGCTCTGAGCAGTCAGCACAGAGCCCAACACGGGGCTTGAACCCTCAAACTGTGAGATCATGACTTAAGCCAAAGTCAGACACTTAACAGACTGAGCTGCCCAGGCGCCCCTATTCATTAGGTTTTAAATAAACTTCTGTTCTTCAGAATCCAAGCATCAGTCAATGTGATAAAATAGATCCTTATTGGTGTTTTGAATAAAAGAGCCAGTGAACTTCTATGAGATACTACGTGAATAAGGCACTGTTTACTCTTTTGGGCAAATAAATGTTTCATACTTATTCAATATGGTTTTCACCAGGCATGTGAAAGACTCAGAACTACAGTGTTTGGAAGCCAAGCATTTATATTTGCCAATTCTCACTCTGACTGAAGCCAGTGCTGGCTCCATAGCTTCTCATCCCCTCAGCCAGGTGAGGCTTACATTTGTCAGAGATCCACGAAGCTACTTTCACCTGAGAAATTTTGACTTTGTACTCTTACAGGTTCTTAAAGTGTGTATGCCCCCTACTTATTATTCTGACCTAGGGGTTTGGTGTTAAAATTAGAGATACACTTTGAGACTGTCTACATATATATGTAGATATATAAATAAAATACTATATTTTAAAAGGTGGATTTCTCCATGTAGATAGAGGGAAGCTTGCCTGAGAGTGTCCATGTGGTGAACAACACGGGCCTGCAGGCAAGGAGGTTTTTTAGTATCCCAAAGAGGAACAGAATCTGTAAAAGAGGCTCATATAAATGTTTTCACATGCTTACAGAGGTGAACCAAGAGCCAATTTGCCTCTTCTTTAAAAGAAAAAAAGAGCTTATGAAAAAGGGAGTTGTTTATAGTCATTTAAAACTCCATATCCATAAAACAGGATAAGGAATGTCTCAACACTGTAGATAAAAGTCATTTGGAGAGCGAACACTCCCTTTAAACCAAGGAATGTATGCTGATTAGATGAGGGAAGTGAAAGAAACAGGTAAAACACCTATTATTAATAATAATAAAATGACTTTGAACTTCTCCAGTGCCTTTCATCTGGGAATTTCAATTTGCTTATATTAACTAATTAAACCTCACTTTTACTTTATCACCCTGTGTAAGAGAATAAGGCTAACACTTAGAATTTCTCCTTTCTCTTGTAGATTTAAGTACTTTGCAATCATTTGTTGTCCAAGGCTACAACCTACTGAGTAAGCTAGTGTAATTATTCCCTTTTGTACAGGTAGGGAAACTGAGACAAAAACATAACATCTTGCCAAGACCACACAGTGAGACAGATGCAGAACCACGAAGCCAACAAATATTTGAATCCAGGGCTCCTGGTGGAAAAAGTGAATCAGTCCACTTCCCCCACTCTCCCTCCAAACGAATAACCTTAGTGAAGGAACTTCAGAAGTTTTAAAAATCAATTTAGAAGTAGTAGAATCATGTGAAATCTTCTAAATACTCCAAGTCAGAAACCTGAGCAAGTCTAACTAGTAATCCACAATAGGACAGGAGGAGGAAAAGAGGATGAGGGCCACATTCATAGTTTTTCCAGAGACCCACCTAGCTTTCAGAATGGAGAACTGATGAAGACAAACAACAATCTATAACTTGTACTTCCTGCGTATGTTGTTGTTACTTGGTCCCAGCTCAATTTGCCTTCTCTTCCCTTCCCATCCCCACCAACTATTGGGGAAGGGGCTAGCAATATCTCAAATGTGTTAAATTCCAGATCCCTCCCTCCCCTCCCCCCCCCCCCCCCACGGAATTCTCAATGGCAGCATCAATGACAACTCTTGGAGACAACGGGGCATTTTTAGCCCCTTAGAACCTACTCATTAGAAGTTAGTGAACTTCTGAAAAGTAACTGCTTTAAATATCATTTTTTTTTAATTCAAATATTGTACTGAAAAAAAAAATACTTTGTCAAAAGATATTCGTGGTCACTTGACCTTTTCCAAACCTAGAATGTTAGCGTTACTAAAATCCACAGCTTTTCTGCCTCTCTCATCTAACCCCTAGATGAGTATTTTATTTAACTTTAGAGGCAAATGAAGTATTTTATTTCCTTTGTGAACTTTCCAAGCGCCTTTTGCCCTAGGCAACAAGCAAGGGGCGAATTTAAGACGTGGTGAAACAAAACGTGGCTTGGCTGTTCCTGTCAAAAAATAAAAATCAACAATATGTCCAGCAGTTGAGATAAATACCTTCCAAACTTGCATCTTGTATCTGAAGCAGGGTCAGATTAGGCCAGGCCCCGCCATCACTCCCACTGGTTGTTATTGCTACAGAGGCATAGTGTCACATCGGACCAAATATGGCCCCTTGCCTCCCATAGCCCGGTTCCCTGAAGCCAGATGGTGCACTTTGGCATAGTCTTAAGACTACAGTCTTAAGGCTATCTGTAGAAACATAAACATAAATCTCCCCTTGATGACTAATCTCAATCAGGCAAGGTACAAGTCAGATGGCACACACCAAACTGCCCATTTCCCGGCAGAAAACTTGTTCCACTCATACTTCTCTTAATTTAACATGTCAACAGAAATACTAACAGAAATAGAAGCCTCTGATTTTCTATAAATTAGAATTTATTTACTCTTCCATTAGCCCACCCTGCAGAACAGCAACAATAAAAGACATTCTCTTCCAGATGTAAATTCAGAGTCCTGCAAATATTGTCAACTTTGCCAGTGATAAAGTCATGATTTCCCCCTCTTAAAAAAAAATAACTGAAAAAAAATAACAGTTGAAAAACAGGCACACTGCAGGAAGAGTCAGAGCAAACTAGTTGTAGAAATAAAATTGTTTAAAACTTTGAATTAAATATCCTTGAAACATTTCACACACACACACACTTTCAAATCAAAAGATAATGTGTAAAGTTCTCTTAAGGAGATATAATTTGGCAAGTGACTGTCTGGCAGAAACACTGCTTTTACACCACTGGCAAAGTTATTCACTGGATGCACAACAGCTAAACTGCAAGTTCCTGGGAGAAACCAGCTCTTTAAATCTCAATGAGAGGTTAGAAGGCCTTTGCCTGTTCTTAGCTTTAAATCTGCCAAGCTGGCATGGGGGCAGCTCATTTTTCCTTAATACAAGTCTTCATTCAAAAGCAAAATTGGGCCCTACTGTCCCTTGCAATTACATTTCAGTGGCTTAAGCTGGGTGTTTGTGTTTTTTCTAGGTGATTAATAGCGCTCACATTTAAATGGTCACAGTCATCCTCTACAGTCATTAACACCCCATTAAGATGGATGAGAAGAACTTCACACCTTTTGTTTCAGTCTGCTGGCCCCTGGACTTAACAAAACAGCAAGGCACTGATTTAGGGAGGGAAGATTATCTGCACAACCAGACAGGCTAAAACTTCCTTTAAAAACAAAAAAAAATTTTAAAGCCCTTCTAAAACTTCTATGTTTGAAATACTCTTCAAATATCATTTTGAGAATGCTAACCCCAGAGTTACCCCATACCTGAACTTACATATATATTTGGCATGGTTCTTCAGTAATGTTTATAGAGCTCTGGGTTTCTTCTCTACTGTTTCCTTTGCTCTAAGCCTATAATTATGATTGAGAGACTTCTGTTTGTAAGGAAAAGCAGTAGTAACATGAATATCTAGTTACCTTTGAGGGAAAATACTTTAGTGGAAGTTCATGCATGACAATCTAAACACTGGCTCTGTTTCTCCCAAATGGTAGTAAAAACCCCATGTTTTTGGAAAATTCAAGTAAGTTAATTGTTCCTACTTAAAGGGAAAATGAAGAAAAAGTTGAGAGCAAGATGCTGCCTGAGACTGTTTAACCAGTGGAGTGGCCAATTATGGTTGGTATTTTTAATTTCTCTTCAAAAATGCATTCCCTCAAGAGAGTCCTGTGTGATGACAGCAGTAAACTTTGTAGCAAAACCACTTGTTTATAAACTCGCAAAATACTACACTTCATCTTTTTGAGTTGAAGTTCTTAGAGGCAGAGAGCAAGGCACACTCCTCTTATAAAACCAGCTTCCACTTAGCTGCCACGGTTTTTTTTCTGTGGACAGGAGGTTGTCAGTCAATCAACGTGGTATCACCATTGCTGTCATTTGACCTCGCAGTTAAGAAAGTGACTTTATTGACTCAAAAGTTATTTGTTACTATTACTTTCCCCTGAAACAGTTACCTTTCAAATCATACAGTAAAACATAAGTTTTTAATAAAGGAAACATGCCTATCTTAACCCAGTCATATCAAAGTACATAATCTACAGTATCTCACATCCTCGCAAACAATACACACACACACATACACACCACTGATATTCTTTGTCATAGTTTCATACATTATAAGGAAAGTCTTTGTCCAAGGTCACACGTAGCAACCCACCTCCAGCATTCTGACAAGTTATCTATACCTAATTTTGACAGAAGGCAAAACTCTTCCTCCTTCTAGCTATTTGAAGATCCCAATAGTTTTTAAAAATTACTAGATCCACATTTATCTGACCTCTAAAATTACCAAGTTCACTCATTTCTCTCTTTACTCTTACTACATTTGAAGAACTGTTGTGTTGCTATCAGGAGCCAGTCACTCTACTAGTGTTATAAGAAGTGCCCTCCTTCATCCCCTCTAAGATTTAACACTCTTCTTACTATGTCATTAGTTTCTTCCTTTGTATTAGCTGTTTCTCATCAGAATACAAGCATGCTCCAATTTTGCTTATGTTTAAAAAAGAAAATTCACCCATTGACCCCATATCCCCCTGTATGTATCCCTCCATTTCTTTGCTCCAATTTACAGACAATTTTTTCAAAAGAAATTCTCACATTCTTATCTCCCATATATTGCCCCCAGGCATTTGCTTTCTGTCCCACCACTGCACTGATCATTGCTATCACAACCATGCCAGCAACAAGCTCCACCTTGTTAATTATTTGAACACTTCTCTGACTTCATCTTAATTGGGTTCTCAGTAGCATTTAATGTGGTTGTCTGTTTTCTCTGTTCCTGAAACATGCTCCCTGGTCTCCACTCTGTAGTGGTTTTCTTCATACCTCCTTGACCAGCCCTTCTCAGACTCCTTTCTTGGTTCCTAGGCATCTAGTTGACCTTGGATTTTGGAACACTCCAGAGCTCGGTTCTGAGTTCTTTTATCATCTGGTGGGAGCAGTAGATAATAATTATGAGGTGAGCTAAGGAAGTTGTCCAGGAGAAATGAACCATTTGGCTCATTTTCCATCTTCTTTGCCTGGGGAGCCAGCCAAGGAAGCTAAGACAGCTTAGTGGGGCAAGAAGAAAACCTATAGAATACAGTATTTAGAAAGTGGAAGTGACCAGCAGTGCTAAATGCAACCAGAAGTTAAGTGAAATGAGGAGTGAAATACATCCCCTGGATTTTTTGACAGTAAGGTTATTAATGACCTTAGAGAAAACCAGTTCATTGGACATGGACATAAAAGCCAGCTGAAAGTGGATTGAGCTGTAAATGGTGAAGGAGCTGAGAAACAGGGAGAAGAGACAACTATTAGACAACTAGGTACCGATATACTTTAAAATTTTTCAGGATAAGTAGTGTGATTTATATGTGTATGTAAGTTAACTTTAATCAGACCCCAATGGGAGGTTAGTTAGCACTTCGAGGAATTCACAGTGGAAATTTATTTTACTTTTTCCTACAGTTTCTTTGTTTCCAGTGCTCAAAATGGAGCCAGCCATTTAATCAGTTCATTTGGGAATTAGATCACTGCGTTGTAGAAAGGAGTGTGATGTCCATTACCACATAAATACATCTGTAAAAGGGCATCATCACTCCTGCTGCCACACCCTATGTTCGAGGGGGAGAGGTGGGATGGGTCACTATGAAGAGTATAAATTAATTTCTCTCTTTTCGCTTTTCTTTCTTTATTGTATTTCTTAAGTAATCCAGGAATAGGGCCTGCTCGCATTTACCTGGTTTTGAATTTGTTGCAATCCAGCTTTGGGGTTATTGTTTGTTTTGCAGCTGTCATTCTAGCTTCTGTTATATTCTGTTTCAAAACCAACATTTGAAATCATTACCTTTTAGATGCCAGTCATATGGGAAAGCACCTGCTATAAATTGCTAGAGTACAAAAATTTTAGTTTCTATACCAACTACTTTTTTTTTTTTTTACATTCAACGCAAATAGTGCTTAGCTTCAGTTTGCTTCTTAACTTTTAATTCTATCTATATGAATCTCTAGAAAATCAATGTTTGACAGGGAGGTTATATGCAAAACGCAAAGGTTAGCAAGTACGTGAATTATCCATACATATGGTCTGGGGTTTGGGTATTACTGAGACTTGGAAATCTGGAGAATTTCATCTTGATTATAAAGCCCTGTGGAATGCTTCGGGTGTCTCTCCACATGGTGGATGAGATGGGAGAAAACTGGCGGAGGCTCTCCCTTTCCACCCAGTCTAACTGATTGAGACAGGGCAATTTTGTTGGAAAAGTCTGCTGGCAATCTGTAGGTCTCAGCTTGCTCCTCTATGCCTTGCTGAGAGAAAGAGTTGTTGGAAGAGAATCAAGGCATGAAACTTTTGCTGCTCTCGTTTAAAGCTTATGAAAGCAAATGATCTCCAGGGCACTAATCCTTTCACCTTGGTAAACATGCAACAAATCTACACGAAAGGAAAGCCGAAAGACATCCCATTTCTCCTCCTGCAGCAACTCACATACTACCTGTAGGCTCCAGACTACTAATAGGTGTCTCACGAGTCTCCACAGGAGAAACATCCTAACAAAACAAAAAGACAGAAGTCTGAGGGTAAAAAAATCACGAATTCCCATAAAGCCCCAAGTTACTCTGACAAGAAGCCCTGTGTTACTCCTTTGTTTTACTGCACAGATAAAGATAGTTTGACAGAAATCAACGTGGGTTGCTAATAGTCATTTTGCTTTATTTTTAAACTCACAACAGGATGTCAGGTTTTGTGTTGTTTCACTTTTTAATCAACCCCATTCTTGCCTATTTACTGGCACAAACTCCCTCAGCAACTTGCTGTGTCAGGGAGTGACTTTGAGAGGCAATCTATTAAACTCAAACTGAAAGATTTTCCCCCTGTAGATCTGTTTACCAATTTTAATTATTGATTGAAAATTGTTTGCAATGGATAAAAATACATGCTGAAGGCAGGGAATGAAAACATAAACACACACGATAGCCTAAAGATTTTTTTTTTCCCTGAGTCATTTTTAAAATATTGGAATGGTTTGTCAGTGTATTTGAGGACACTTGGCAATCTGTACCAGTGCTTTCATCTCCGGAAATCTAATATCAGGTCAAACTAGTGGTTTTATCAAGCCCTTATCAGCAAACAGGAGCGTGAAAAATAGCATTTGATATATAGTCCCTAGAGAAAATGGTGAGGCAACCTGGCACCAAATTACAGCAAAACTCCAATTATGGATGTTATACTAAGATTTTAATCAATAAAACTGTGACTTTTCCTCACCAGGGACACATTACTAGGTGAAATACCAAGCTTCTGAGCAGTAGGGGAAGGGAAAGGAAAGGAGGTGAGAGGGTCACTCTACATCTAATCTTATCATCTTTAAAGACAGCAAGAGAAATTCACTGTGGGAACAAAGCTAGACAACTGTCAGAATAAAAGTGCCCCACCTGAGCAATAGAAAGAAAGGCCCCTCCCCCCCAACTCAGGATAGATTTCACCAGTATAAAACACAGTTTTTGTGTTCTACTTTTCACCCTCTTCCCTCCAGTGTAATGATGAGAAATCCTTTGAAAACTTCAGCTATCACCCACTAAAAACCATTAAACAGAGGTTTGGCAATGACCATGGATTTTCTGCCATCTACAGATGAGACAAATGTAGCTGAGTTTTCCCCCTTGCTTCCCCAGAGACAGATTGGGACACGGGGGGGGGGGGGGGGGGGGGGGGGGGGGGCAGATTAAGAATGTAATGAAGTCTTGATGGGCTGTCATTTCAAAGTCATGGGAATGGATCTTTGCCTTACAGAAGGGAAGGGGGTGGAAGGAGGAAGATGGACTCTGAGATCAGACCAAACCTTACAAATACAGGGTAGGTATTCCCTGAAAGCTAGTGGAGTGACTCCGGATGGACATATAAATATTCCCTCGGTTTCACCAAAAGGCCTGAAGAAAGTAAGATCACAAATGTTGATATAAGTTGACCTCCTTGAGGGACTATGGGAACTATATATACAGCAGCTTCACACTTCCCGTGCTGTGTTGTTACTGCCTTTAGTTAACTCAATCCATATTAACATTAGTCCCCTCTACTCCTAGTATGGCAGTGGTGTGGAATATGAAGGTATGAGACATGTGGCCTTTCCACAGCCAGGCTGTCTTGGCAAAGAGCATGTGGCCATCCAGTTACCATGAGACCCGATTTAGGAGTTCAAGGGGGTAACCACAGCAAAGGAAGTCTTGGCCTAGAGGAAAGGGAAGTGACAGAGAGGGCTCTTGGTGCTGAGGAAGACAGAAAAACCAAGACAAAAACCATCCTCTTTCCCATCATATGGAAAAACGTGACCCATGAAAGAGAATATAGAAGAGGTAGATAGTTGGATTACCTATGCTGTATCTTCTCTCATCTGATTACCTAGAAACCAGAGCCTTCTTTACTCTGGTGAAGGTTTGACAGCATCTTCCAAGTTATACAATTTCTAGCCAAAATGTTCAGCCTGAAGGCTTTCTAAAACAGTGGTTATTAACCAGTGGCATAAGGACCACAGGTGGAATCCAGAAGAAAAGCTAGAGTTGAAAAATACTTCCCCAACCAAAACCTTGATATTCTCTTACATTCCCTCTCACTACTCATTCCTTTCACAAATATTTATTTATAATGAAACTGGAATGTAGCAAGTTATATTTTTTTGGAACATTGTGTTTTTCTTCTGAACTCCTGTGACTTTCCCCCTAGTCAGCCAGAGGCAAGCACATAGCCTTGAGGAGAAGTCAATTTTGGATATTTGTTTTTAATTTCTAAAATAGTCTCTAGAGGCTCAGAAGAGAAGGCCTGAGGGAAGCAAATAGGTTCAAGCCATAAAAATAGAACAGGTGAAAGAATAGAGGAATGGAGAAACATGCAGGATGGAGGTTGAGGCAGGACAAGCTGGAGCCCCCAGAAAGGAAGAGGTCACCATGAACTGTAGAGAACTGCTTTGGCCAGTGCCAGGGGCCTCATGGAAACTTAAAGGCCACCTCTCAGGATTCCAGGAGCACAGCCAAAACCTGGGAGAAAGAGTCATGTGGAATATTCTTTGTGATGCAGTGAAGTGAAGACTTCCGTTCAGCAGCCTCCTGTGCATCCCCATGAACCCTCCACAAAAGGACCTGTCTCTCTGCCTCGGACTTTCTAAGCTCATCTGAGCTGACTCTCCTCTCCTTTTACACAAATCCCAAACAAGCATGAGCCCTCAAAACAGAAAACAAGGTGGCCTACAGCCAGGAGGCATTGTTGGCATCAAAGCCTAGATGGAAACCTGGGGACAAAATGACAGTGGTAGGAGACACATTACAACCTCACTGTGCCCATGTGCTCAGCAGTTTGCTTCCTGGGACCAAAAGATCATCAGATGCAATTAAGGCTCTTAAGTAGGTGTAAGAGGTTGAAAAGGGGAGCTTGGGAGAGGGGCAATAGATAACTACAAAGAGTGGAAGGAATGTTGTGGTAGCTTTTGAAACATAGGGGAGAATCTCTTATACCAGAATTATTGCTTCAGCTGAGTCTTAAATAATTAATAGAATTTAACCACAGGAGAGGTGTATTAGTTTCCTTCTGCTGCTGTATAAAATTACAACAAATTCAGTGGGTTAAAACAACAGAAATTTATTATTCTACAATCTGGGGGTCAGAAATCTGAACTGAGTCTTCCTAGGCTAAAATCAAGGCATCAGCAGAGCTGCGTTGCTTCTGGGGGTTCTAAGAGGAAATCTGTTTCTTGCTTCTAGAGGCTACAACATTCCTTGGTCCACAGACCCCTTCTTGTCAATAACCTCACTCTGACTTCTGCTTCTTTCATCATCTTAACCTCCCTGACTCTGACCCTCCTCACTGTAAGGAACCAGTGATTGCATTGGTCCCATTTGGGTGATCCAGGCTACTCTTTGCATCTCACAATTCTTGACTTAATCACAACTGCAAAGTCCCTTTTACCATTTAAGGTAACATATTCATAGGTTGCAGGAACTACCATGAAGATGTCTTTGGGGAACCACTGTTCTGACTTCTAAGGGAGAGTTCCAGGCAAAGGCAATAGCCAAGAAAAAGCCCAGTGGGCACAGAGAATAGTAAGTGTGAGTGAAACCCCAAGCTTATAAAGCTAAAACAAAAGGGAACAAGGCAGGGAACAAGTAATGAGTGAGGATTCAATGGGGCAGGCAGAGACTAGGTCAGGAAAAGCTTTATATTCCATTTAAGGAACTGGGATTTATGAGGTCGGTAAGAAGTAGTCATTTGTGAATTTTAAACAGGGACATAACATCATCAGATTTACCTTCTAGAAAACTCATTCTAGCTAAAGTAGTACAATGTATTTTAGAAAGCCCAGGGAAGCTGTGAGGTTCAACGCAGGGAAACAAACTATTTTTATGATCCAGGTAAAATTGGTTAGAGCCTGAACTAAAGCAATATATGTAAAGAGGAGTGGGTGAGTTCGAGAGAAATCACAGTGTGCCTATCCACAGGGTGTGATGATTGAACTAATGTGGAGGTGAGAAAAGAGTCAAAGATGGTAGCCAGGTTTTTGTCTCCTGTGACTGCATATATGGGGGTGCCTCTCTCAGTGCTTTTCACTGAGTTTGAAAATGAGGGGAGGTGGCTCAGACTTCAGATGGACATAGATAACACATTTCACTCTGACCCCAATACTCTGATCCTCCTTTTCTGCCTTTTAGTTCTCCTCATTTACCTGTATAAGCTCTAATTACTGAGAGGATTGAGATGCCCAATAGTCCCCCAAATTCAAAGTGTTGGCTTGTATATTATTTTGGCTTCAGCTGGTCCAGTATTTATCTTATTCAGATGCTACAAATCATCCTTGGAAAATTTGCTGGTTTAGGGTTGATACAATTGATTTTTGGTGTGTCACCAAGATCTCCCACTTCAAGAATTGGGTGCTTACTCCTCCTGCTATCTGGAGTATTGCTTGAAGAACTCACAGCTTAGCTCCACTCCAGGAATTCCCCTAAATTGAAGGGAAGTGCCTTACTCAAGGTTTACATTCTCTCCATAGAGGCAGTCCACATCCAGTGACTGATCCACACAAGAATACAAAGGTCTAACCTCTGGCTTCAATTTGAGATTCAATATGTATTTAATGAGCCCTACTAGCTTTCCAGATCCCTATGGAGTCTAATGAAGGCTTCCTTGCAACTGAATCAGAAGTTCAACTTCTCCCTCTGCCTAACCCTACTTTCCATACCTCCTTAGAGGGCATCCAGCACTATTACAGCATCTCTCCCTCATCTCACACCTGTGACTGCTTGGAAAGTAGGGTGTCCCCTTAGGACCAGCTCATGAAGAAGAATATCATGGTGGTTTAGCTTAGTATGCAGATACAAGCCAAAAATGGTCTGCCACTTCACTTTCAGAGTGGCCCTGAAAAACATCATTAAGGAAATTCCCCCAGTGGAGTTTCAGGTGGTGCAACTAGCATCCACTTTGTGTGAAAAATCAAGTGGCCTGAGGCAAGTGTATTACCCAAAGTAGCACATGGCTTGGCTGGTTGGTCAGGAGCCTGGAACGACAAAGATGGAAAGATAAGGACAATGAGGCAAAGAGTTATGTGGAGAGAAGAGTGGGCACAAAATCTAAAGATCTTTTTATCATGTGCTAATGCCACTGGAGATCACCCATCTTACAAGAGGTACTAATGAACAAAGTAGACAAGGTGATTGAGTAGAAGCTATTACACAGCTTGTGTTGTCAGCCACCCCAATGTCAGAACAATATTTGCATGGGTATTTGTAGAGTAGCCACACAGGTGGAATGGGGGCTATGATGGTCCAAACAGCATGGGCTCCCCACTCACTAAGGCTTATCTAGTTACTCTGCTTCCAAATGGACAATCTGCCATTAATTAGAACAAAACCAAGCCCCCACTATGGCATCCTCCCTTACAGAAATAAAACATCACATGGTGGTGAGTCGGTTTACAATGGACCCCTTCTGTCCTGAAACAGTATAATATAGTTAATTCCAAGATGAGAGAGATCCAATGTAATAATAGCCTTGCCATGGAAAAATGTTTGGTTTCCCTAAGGGACTGTGCCATATCAAGAGTTCAGTGTTGGTCTCTGTTGCTGGCAGCTGTTCATCTTGCCTAGAATTGATTGAAATAGAATTCTTCCATGAATGGAGATAGCAAGATTCACACCATATTTTAAGTCACTGGCACTCTGGGCCCCTTGAAGCAAGGGACCAGCAAGTAAGGAAAGGAACCACTTTCCTCAAGGAGTCATTTATTTGGAAATGGTATACCAGTTCTGACCCGAGAAGGGTGTGGTGACCATTCTAGAGTTAAGGTCTGAGTCATCCCACCAGATAAACCACCTAGATTAGCTGAGGTGCCTGTTGAGGCTAAAATAAATCTAGAAGGGGTAGTAAAGGAGGGAGATGATAGCAAGCTGCAGCCCTGAGGCTGTGGTGGTGGCTATGGTTTATCTTGCAAATCTTACTGTAGTAAGTTTCTCCAGGAAAAGAGATCAACTAGAATCCTAGAGGAGACATTCCTAGATAGGGTGTACCTATTATGCAAGGCATATGGATCCAAGTAGTACCAAAGGTGAACTCTGGCATCCCCTTTCACAACTGAGGCACTGATTTCCCATCTGCTGCTTGTATTGTCTGATGATAGCCCTCAGTTAAGTCCCTCCTCAGGAATTCCCTTCAGCTGTGGGGAGCTGCTTCCTCCAAGGTTACAGCCACACTAAATCGCTAGTCAATGAGCAGTTAACAAAAGCTGGGACTCCTTGCTTCAACCCAAGATATCTCAAAAGAGTCATCCCAGCTTGGGAAGTCCACATGAGTTTGGCTGAGGGCTCTGTTACAACTGCATTGCAGTTCAACTTCTCCCGCTACGCATTCCAGTTTCACTCTTCCCATCAAAATTGTCACTCCCAAGACCAGTCCCGATAAACCAGATGCACACACATTGCCATTGCAGAGTCAGCTTCCCGTGGAACCCAAATTATAATGATTGGCTTCTTTTTTGGTTTGGGGCACACAGTTCAATCTATTATAAAGTCTGTTGTACATTTACAGCACTATAAAAATAAAAGCTTTGGTATCCCCAGTTGCATACATTTGAATACCACATACTTTTGATATTATAAACAAGACCAGGTTACTGAGCCTTGTGGTTCATTATTCTAAATAAGTCTAAAGCTATTTTTACAGTAACAAAATATAATACACCTGCAAGAATTCCCAAGAATATGGGATATTCTGTCTGCACCATAATCTAACATGTTTTAGAAAGAACTTCTTGTGCATCATGTACTCCTGCGAATATTTGCCAGAGTAGAATCTATTATTTTTTCCCCATCATTCTTTAGTTGGATTCAGTGCTTGGAATACCCTTTGGTCTGCAGACAGTAGCTCAAATGCCATTATTACAGAAAGAAATCGTTTCCTCTGTAATTTCCTACAACTATGTTACAAACATTTCTTAAAATATGTCTTTAAGGTATGTCTTACTGTATAATGCCCCATCAATACAGAACAATATTCTTCATTGAACTATTATTAAAGATAAGAATTCAGAGTTCAGACATGATGGTTTTCCAGGATCAACTTCTGAGTCTCAATAACCTCAGTTTCTTCAATTTAAATATCTCACATTTTCAAAAGTGACATAAAACTAGCAATTTTATGTTACCAGTTGACTTTATGTTGTTTCTGTCACTAATGGGATCTCTATTTAAAGGTGTCATAGGCTTTTTCAAGACTATCATGGTCAAAACAGGAGACTTGACTTCTCCCTACTGCCAAAAAAAGCTGTTCTTTCCCAATCTCAGAAAGTAGCATCAACCCACCTTATTGGTTAAGTCAGACTGTATTTGATTCTTTTTTTCCCACTCCAGAAACAAGCCATAAGTAAGTTCTGGCACTTCTATCTCCAAATATCTGAATCTGTCCAGTGCTACCTATCATCACTGCTGTCACCCTTGTCAAGCTACTATTCTCTCTATCATACAATAACCTCTAAACTGATCTTCCCACCTCCATTCCTGCCCCCTTAAGGACAGACATAACTATAAATAATTTTTTTTAATACAAAACATACTGTGATTCTGTTTATCCCTTCAATGCTC
Source organism: Prionailurus viverrinus (assembly GCF_022837055.1). Taxonomy (NCBI): domain Eukaryota; kingdom Metazoa; phylum Chordata; class Mammalia; order Carnivora; family Felidae; genus Prionailurus; species Prionailurus viverrinus. The sequence continues at coordinate 168,425,502 of NC_062561.1, forward strand.
CCCACTGATCACAGAATAAAATAAAAGCTCTTTTCCATAGCTTATAAGCCACTCTATCAACTCTACCCTTCCTACCATCCTGAGTTCATATCATATCATCTTCTCATGGCTCTCTAGCTCCAGACTCTTTGAGTTTAGTTGTTATTGTAGTTGTTGTTCAGATATACCGGTTTCCTTTCCACCTTGGAATCCCTGCTCTGTTCTCTGCCTGAAAACATTCTGCCCCATGGTTTCATGTTGTTTGCTGCATCTCATCTTTAGGATCTGAGCCCAACTGTAACTTTCCCAGAGGTTTCCTTGACCAGCTCCAAAGTAGACTGCTTCTCTTCCCATACATTTGTTAATAGATAGTCCTGTTTTACATTTCATGGTCTTATCACTATCTTTTATTTTAATTTTAGATTTAATGTTTCTCCCTACTACTTCATAAACACCGGGACCTTATCTTATTTCTTAATATTTTACCACACTTAGTACTTGATGCTCCATAGATATTGCTGAATGAATGCACAAATGATATGAATAAATAATAACACAAATAGATTTTTCTATGTTTGCATATTTATGCATACGTTTGTATGTATGAATATATATTTATATATAACTATATATTTTTAGTTGTATATAAAATATATTATATCTATAAATTTATAATATACAGTTACATATTTTATAAGTAGTTATATAAACATATATTTAATATACGATGTTATAATTATTAATATATCCATATTATATATATTTTATAGTGATATAGAGATATATTTTTTAAATAACGTACATAGATATATTTGTATCTCAGTATATAGGTCAAGAAGTTTAATCTCAGAGAACAAGTTTTAGGTCTAATATAAGAGGCATTAAATTAAAGATGTAACCATCAAAAATACAAAATATACACTTCTGTGTTGTTTTTAGTAATGGCAAGGGGTTATACTCAAAGCCATATTTTCCAAATCATAAAACAAATACATTTTCTCATATTTTAAATTTCTATATATTATAATCCATGGCTTTACTTAATGAATTAAGATATCTTTTATTCCTAACATTAAAGTAATAGTGCACCTTTTCAGCAGTGGTATCTGAGAATTGAGGGAATAGTATTAAAAGTTCAATAAATATTGTTGAATTGAATGCAAGAATGAAGCCCCTACTTTGCAAACAAATGGCCACACACATGGGACAAATAACCACAATCATGGTAGAGTCAGTGATCACAGAACAGCCTTCTCTTGTGTTGATCTAACTAATTCTGACAGGAAGACAGGGAACTGAGCCCCTGACTATGATCTCATTAATGCCAGGCTCCAACCAACCAATTTAAATGCTACCTGGGTCAGAAAGCGAAAAATAAATGTGAATGCAACTTCACTATTACAAATGAAATCTCACTAAATTGTAAAGAAAATTAAGATTTTCAAATAGTAGTAGCTTTCTTCTGTGAATGTTTTCCATAACCTTAATTGTGTCTCTGAAATTTTCCGTTTATACATAATTTATTTTGTTTTATTTAATTTTTTTTTTAAGTGAGAGAAAGCAGTGCTACTTAATTTTCATATTTGGGCAATGTTAACACCTAAGGAGTGTAGAGTGAATTCAAATTCACACTTCTGCTGCTGCTATTAGTCAGGTGAAGAACATTTATTTAAGCAGTGAGATTTAATAATTTCTCATAGTCCTCTTATCTGTGATCTGAACATACCTCAACCCCTGAAAAATAAAACAAAATGCCGTGGTGTCATGGGAAGAAATCAGGAATATAATTCCATATTTCTCTCATCTCCATCATTCTGAGTGGCCAATAGGAAGCAGAAACAGGTAAGTCTTTCAGAAGAATGTAGAATAGAAATGTACACCGTGTATCATTCTTACAACGCATACATTCTGTGTACCTTAGGATAGTAAGGGTTTTGCTATACATGCTTACTCTTGATTGGCATCATCGTCCTGAAACACTAGTTTGAGAAGAATGTCTAAGGTCCAGTTCGGCAGGGAAGAAGGAGCTAATCATTAATTAACAAATTGGAACTATTTACACAGACTTTAGTGACCAGAACTGGGAAATTCCAGGCATAAGTAAACCTAATATTTAACCATGGCATTTTGTGCTTAAAGATGTGGAGAAAATGATGAAGAAAATTAGAGAAGCTTACTCTCTAATTCCTATGGTTAACATAATTTTTTTAAAAAAAGATACTTTTAACAATTTTCTCAACATTAGTTTTTGAGTGCCGACAATGAGCCATATATCGTTTTAGGTGCTAAGGACTGGTCAATATACAAAACAGGAAAATCCAGCCCTTATGGAGCTTGTACTATAATGAAAACATTGAAAATAAAACTATCAAATATTTATATAGTGTTCATTACATTCCAGACTCTGTTCTAAGTGAATTTTTTAACTTACTAGCTCATTTAATTTTCACAAGAACACGACAACGTGGATGTTGTTGTTTCCTAAAGTCATGAAGCAATTTGGTGGTAGAACTGAGTTCACAACCCAAGTGTTCCAGCTCCAGAGACTGCATATTAACCACTGCTGTATATTGCTTCTTCCACACCACGCTGCTTCTTATTCTTTTAGGTACTGAGCTATGGTGGTGACTAAGCCAGAAGAAGTTCCTGTACTCACATAACTCACATTCTGGAGGAGGGAGATAGACCATAAACAGATAATGGAATTATTTCTGTTGGTGATTAGAACTGTGGATAAGCCAAAGAGTGCCTGAAAGGAGGACAGTATCATATAGGACAATCAGGAAATAATTCTCTAAGGAGATGAGAACTGAATGGTAGTATCATATGAAAGATGTTTGGAACAGAGGGAACAACAAGTGCAAAAGCCCTGAGGCAAGGGATCAGCTTAGCATATCTTTGTAAGGCCTGTGTGCCACATGCAGAGTGAGAATGGGGAGGAACCATGAGATCAGATCAGAGAGAAAGCGCCTGGCCAAATCAGAGAGAGCCTGTAGGTCGTAATAAGGAATGAGGATTTTATTCTCAGAGCAATGAGAAGCCACTAGAGGGTTTTAAACCAACAGACATACAACATAATTTAGGTTTTTAAAAGATTCTAGGGGCGCCTGGGTGGCGCAGTCGGTTAAGCGGCTGACTTCAGCCAGGTCACGATCTCGCAGTCCGTGAGGTCCGTGAGTTCGAGCCCCGCATCGGGCTCTGGGCTGATGGCTCAGAGCCTGGAGCCTGTTTCCGATTCTGTGTCTCCCTCTCTCTCTGCCCCTCCCCCGTTCATGCTCTGTCTCTCTGTCTCAAAAATAAATAAACGTTAAAAAAAAAAAAAATTAAAAAAAATAAAAAAATAAATTAAAGATTCTAGGTAAAAGAAAAAAAGGAAATATAGAAATCTCTAATCCATGATATTTGGCATTTGCCTTAATTTTCTCATTAATTAATTTTCATTTTCTAATGATCATATCTTCTAAAATAAGCTTAAAAGTAGGTGGGTTGTTATCCTACCCACACATTTCCGGCATATGCTCATTAGCAGAAATGCTCCACCATGGAACTTGAGAGCAATTGCTTTAAGTCCTAAGAAGAATTATAAACAGAGCTAGTTCCAAAAGTGGAAGCAGGAAGAATGAGGAAGGACAAACTACATCATGTTTAATACCAAGACAGTCCTTAAAGAAGCATGAGGATCTTTTTGGTCTTCACCTGATATGCTAAAGTGATATTTCACTATCTCTTTGTCAAGATGATGTTCAATATAGTGAAGAACCAGAAGCACACAGACACCGGGCAATCAGAATAGATACTGTCCACAGCATTAGAGCAGTGGCAGAGCAGAGTGGCCTTGAGTAATCGCCTTGAGTGGCTATATCATGGAGAGGTCTGGGTAGGGGTCTTCGGTCTAGGAGAAGATGGCCAGGGGTTGTTGGTGAGGAAGGCTACTCAGGACAGTGGCTATTTACTTACCAACTGGTACAGAAGTGATTCAATATTTTAACAACTTTTATGGCAGTACTGATCTTATTGTTTGCATTTCCCTCTGTCCCAGACACTGGATAACTTAACAAACAGCATTCTGTACTGGGTGTGTCCAGCAGAAATAGGCAGGAGCTGGTTTCACATAAAGTTTTGTCAGTTCTCCCCTTCTAATACTTGGCACTATTCACACAAGAACAATCAAATGTATTGGCTGGAAAGTTGCCCTCAGTGTGAGAGAACAAATTGATTCCCACAATATATTATTGCTGGAGTAACTAGCTGGGCCAAACCAGCTCTGCTAGGAAAATACCACCCACCTCAGTCTGGTCAGCCTTGAAGCAGACTGTTGTCCTCATGCAGACACCAAGCATAGTACAATACAGGATAGTTTGCCAGTGAGTGTTAGTGGGTTGGCCAATAATTAAGTAATAAAGGCATTGTACCGGCATCCTCACAGTTATTATTCTTGAACACTAAGCAACACAGCATTTACCTCAGATGTCATGTAAGAAGCACATTTATTTCTCTCAGGGAGTTTTACAAATACCTACACCCCAGTTTGAAATAATCTGTAACAAAATTTCTGATAAAAGTCAAATACATCTCTCCATCTTTAAAATCCTTAAACCATATAACTTTTCAAATGTCCTAAAGTGATTATAATTCATATAAGTAAACATATCAAAATACAGTGGAACATTTAGATTTGTAGAACACAAAATAAACTATTGTATTAATAGATGATTCCCATGGTGTTTTTGGACATATTTTTGCTGGAAGCACCTCATAGATCAATGTAATATCTAGCTTTGTGATTTCTTCAAATATATTTTAATATATTGCTGGTGTTTTTCCCTTGCAGGGAAGAACTAGGAAAACCAGTTACATTGGCCTAATTTTAAGGGTTTTATAACATTTTTCCAGCTAATATTTTTACATTAAAGTTACTTTTTCTCTAAAGAAAAGTAATTTAGTAAATCCCCTTTGTTTTTAGAATACTGTGGGAAATTCAGCACTATACACTCTTTCTTTGTGTTCATTATATTTTATGTAAATGTAATTGTAGTCACTTTTTAAAATTACAGTTTATAAAATCTTTAGTCACTAAAGTGAGTCTCTATAAAGATTGTAGTCACAAAGTGTATGTCTACAGCTTTTGTTTTGATTTAAATCATAGTTATTCCTTTTTAGCTGTCAAGCCCAATTTTTAATTCAATATAAATATCTGCTTCCTGTTGCATTAACACTCTAACATAAATTTAAGGATGAAAAATATGTTAAAAGATCAAAGCCAGTTTTAATGTTTAAACCACTTGAAAAATGGATTTTAAACATTTCTATCTATCATATTAAAATGAAAAGAACAACTGGGGTGCCTGGGTGGCTGAGTCGGTTGAGTGTCTGGCTTTGGCTCAGGTCGTGATCTCACAGTTTGTAGGTTCAAGCCCCACATCGGGCTCTGTGGTGACAGTGCAGAGCCTGCTTGGGATTCTCTCTCTCCCTCTGTTTCTCTGCTCCTTCCCCACTTGCACACTCTCTCTCTCTCAAAATAAATAAATAAATAAATAAATAAACTTAAAAAGAATTTTAATAAAAAGAAAATAACAACAAACTTTAGTTGCTTTTTAGACAAGAAGCATTCATCTAAATTAGCCTTTCAATTCTGTGACTAGCTTGAATCCAAATTTTTCAATGAAAAAGAATAAAGGTGGTCACAGCCCCTCTCACTACCTCATCTAAACAACCTAAAGCACTAGCTTAGATGCCTGAAATTAACAAAGAGTTTTATTTGTAATAACTCAATGTGGGGCGCCTGGGTGGCTCAGTCGGTGGGGCGTCCGACTCCAGCTCAGGTCATGATCTCACAATCCATGAGTTTGCGCCCCATGTCAGGCATCGTGCTGACAGCTCGGAGCCTGGAGCCTGCTTCAGATTCTGTGTCTCCCTGTCTCTCTATCCCTCTCCTGCTCATGCTCTGTCTCTGTCTCAAAAATAAATTTAGAAAAAAAAACATTAAAAAAATAATAACTCAAGGTACATCATCTCCTTATACTTAACCCAAATAAAATATATTCTTCCATTCTACACAGCTTTCTTATAATTAGTTCAACTCCTAGTTATATCAAGGGTATTTTAGGCAATGGTTTAAGATGCATTGGCCTTCAGTGGGTATTCAGTACTTGCTTCGCAAACATCCAGCCTCCTCTCTTCAACAATCCTAAATTTCATTTGGGATTCTACCCTTCCTTCCATCTCAGTCTCTAACCCACGGTGAGGCACTCAGCATGTCCTCCATTCCTGGTCACAGCCATAGGTTCAAATATAAGATGTGACCAAAACTGCTAAATCAGGGCAATTGAGATCTGTCTGATAAAGCTCTTTTTCCGCTGGATTTATCCTGAAATGACGAAGACTATGAAATCCATGCAGTCCTTTGGGCACTGCCTAAACTGAGAACGAAGGCAGCAGAGAAGAAGCAAAGGTTAAGAGATGGAGAGAAACCATTGACATTATTTGGGTACTAAATTAGGTCATTTCCCCTTGCATAAACTGGTTTCTTTTTTTTCTTTTCTTTTTTTAAGTAATTTTTTGTTTCTTTTTGAGAGAGAGAGAAGGAGAGTGAGAGAGAGAGAGAGAGAGAGAGAGAGAGACAACAAGTGGGGGAGGGGCAGAGAGAAAGAGGGACAGAGTATTTCCAACAGGCTCCATGCAGACAGCAGAGAGCCTGATGTGGGGCTCAGACCCACAAACTGTGAGATCATGACCTGAGCCAAAGGTTGCTGTTTAACCACCTGAGCCACCCATGAGCCCCTGCATAATCTGGTTTCAACTGGTTTATGTCCCACTTACAAGAGAAAATGACCTACCTGACACATGTCTGTTTAAATCATTTCACATTTCTCATTAATTAAATGATTATTAACCCTTAAGCTCAACAAGATTCACAAATCAAGTGTGAGATTCAAAGAGTAAAAAACAAAAAAAAAATTTTGACAGTTTCAACTAAAACATCTATTGTTTTAGGGGTGCCTGGCTGGATCAGTCGGTTAAGCGTCTGACTCTTGACATCCACTTAGGTCATGATCTCACAGTTTTTGAGATGGAGCCCCGAGTCAGGCTCTATGCTTGGGCTTATCTCTGCCCCTCTCTCTCTCTGCCCCTCCCTCACTATGCTTGCTCTCTCTCTCTCAAAATAAATAAAAACATTAAAAAAAAATCTATTGCTTCTAAAGCTGAAGGCCTTAGGCTCACAATCACCATGGGAAGGTTATTCCTTCTCCCATTGTACTCTTCCAGTTAAGCTAAGCCAAAAGGCAGTGCTAACACCCACAAAAATGATTGGTACTATATCTGGAGTACCATGAGATCAGTCTTGGCTGGCCCATAATATTCCTGTAATTCTTTAAAGCAGTCTTTTATTTGTCCTTTAATTTCTTAATCACTTACCACAGTGACTGTTTTCAATACTTTTTTACTCTCCTTAGGTCGCCACTACACCCTCATCTTTATCCAATCCTGTGTGAACTTTTTCAGGTTCCATTCTCCACTCCTCACCACCTGCAAGCCTCCAAACTCCATAGCTACCTATACAGACTCTGTGTGTGTGTGTGTGTGTGTGTGTGTGTGTGTGTATGTGCACGCGCCTGCGTACACGCGTGCATGTAGCTATGCGATGTTGCATATATAAACTAACATCCTGTATTTCTGGAACCAATTTCATTGTCTTCTAAATAGTATATGTTCCAAGCACTCACTGGGGAGACCTGAATGCCAGAGTTTATGGTAATCATCATCCTCAGTTTACATTTATTGAGTGTTTACTACATAACAAGCTCTATCAAAGTTGCTTCACATTTATTTTATTAATTTATATAATCTTCTTAACAACCTGGGAAATAAATGCCATCATCCTCATTTTACAGACAAGTAAACAGAGGCAATGAGAGATTAAGATCACACCTTAGTAGATCATAGAACTGAAATTCTATCCCAATGGCCTTACTCAGGTCCTGTTCTCATAACTGCTATGTCATAGTGCCTCTTAAAGTCTCCATGAAGACATTGTCCAAAAATAAATTCTTACATTTGTATATATAACATTACAGTGTATAAATGGCTTTTATATTTAAATGCCCTATTAAATTAATAGTTAAGTTACTACTATTCTTGTTTTACAAATGCAGAAAAAATTCAAAGATTAATGGACTTATTTACCCAAGGTCATTAAACTAATGAGTAGTGAATCCACATCTCCTTCCACGGAAAGAAAGAAAATTTAGATCAGAAAATTGTTTTCCCATGGGCTCTTTCTGTGGAGATAAATGTTTGAAACTTTGATGAAAATAGCTGGTGAAATGGATTCTTTGTAACTTCATACCATAAATGGCATCCTCTGGGCTATCTGAGGGACATCAGCATTAATGATCAATTAATATCATTATTTATTTTATTTTTATTCTTCAAATTAGTAGTCCGACCTCTGCTGAAATTGTTTCCTTTTCCTTAAACACACTTTGATTTTCAAAATCATTACTGCTGGGTGGGACCCCATAACTGGGTGGATGAGAATATGGAGATTACAGCACAGTGAAGTAAAGATAGAAGGGTGATTTCACCAATTCTTCAACAAACCTCTATCTTTTCCTGCTCAAGTCACAGGTAATAGAGAAGTAAACCCAGGCTTGGCTTTTTATTTTAACTGGGAAAGCAAAGGTCTGGTTTTATAAGACTCTTGATTCTATAAAGACTGACACCCTCACCAAACAAACAAAACAGAATAACCCTTGTTGTGGATTGAATTATGTCCTGCAAAAAGGTATGTGGAAGTCCTATCCCTCAGTCCCTAAGTATGTGACCTCTCTGGAAATAGAATGATTGCTGATGTAATTAGTCAGGTTAAGATGAGGTGTTACTGGAGTAGGTTGGGCCCTTAATCTAATATCACTGCTATTTTTATAAGAAGAGGAGAGAGAGACAAAAGGAAGATGACTGTGTGAAGACTAAGGCAGAGATTGGAGTTACGTGGCCACAAACCAAGGAACACCAGGACCTCCAAAGAGTGAGAAGAGGCAAGGTAGGATCTTCCCCTAGCAACTGTAGAGAGAATAGTACCATCACCTCGATTTCAGATTTTAGCTTCCAGAACTGTGAAAGCACAAATTTCTATTGTTTAAAGCCACCTACTTTGTGGTACTTCATTATGGCAGCCCTAGGAAACTAACACACTTCTTTTTCTTCACTTTCCTCCTTTTATTTCCATATTCAAAAAATTTTTCAGCATATGTAACTGTATATAATAAACATATAAGATATATCATATAACATATTGAAAATATTTATTCATGAGTATTTCATTAAGATGCATAGTATAAGTTTTCAAGAAGAAGTTTTGGATTCAGGCATGGGGAAAAACAATGAAACTTTAGAGAAATGGTTGTTTATTTATTTATTTATTTTTAAATAGAACAAGCTGGGGAGGAGCAGAGAGAAGGAGACAGAGGATCCAAAGTGGACTCTATGCTGACAGCAGAGAGCCCTATGTGGGGCTTGAACTCAGGAGCCACGAGACCATGACCTAAGTCAAAGTCAGACGCTTAACCGACTGAGCCACTCAGGCACCCCGAGAAATGGTCATTTATGATTTGACTTTGACAAAGAATTAATAGAGCATAAATCTCCATTTAAATTCACACAGCTGTCTCCATATTTTATGTAATTGATGGAAGCCAATAACAGTATTCAAGATAAAGTCTTAGATAAATCACTTTCATGACTTTAAAAGACCCCATTCTTTTCCCCAAAGCTATTTCCACTTCATTCTTACCCTGTTTGTTCCCTGTAAAATTAGAGGTCTTTCAGAGTAGCCAACTTTTATGAATGAATACTCTTTGCTTTCTTGATTTCAACAGCTTGATCTGTTAAGCAATGCCCTTTAAGCTCTAAGCCACAGACTGATTTCTAGCACCATTATTCAACTTCCAGTATCTTGACTAACCCCCTCCACTTAGCTCACCTCTCTGTCTTCAGCCTGTGAGACAAACAGTCCAAACTTGGTATGACCATTAGACTCTGCATGTATGAGTGGACATACGGGCGTCATAACAAGCAGTTGTCTAATCTGACATGACTCTACAAGAGTGCTGCATCCTAGCCTCACTGCTTTTATTTTTTTTACCTGCACAATATGGTAGAGCTCTTCAAGGAATAAACCGTATTCTCTCCTGCTATAGCAATCAAGATGCCAAACGTCCTTCTTTATGTTAGCCAAACAGTTGAATTTTCTCTGTTGATGAAACAAGCAAAGGCCTTAAGCAGTGGACTCATCAGTTCATAAAAATCAAAAGGGGCCACTTGGTCTCATTTACATCAAAATTGGTAACATCTGGTAGGTATCCTCTAACATTTTAAAGACATTTTCAAATAAAACCATTCAACAGATTTAGGTATGTTTTGTGTATTTTGCAGCTAACTCTTGCTGGCAAGGTTATCAAAATGTAAGACTGCTTAGAAACTGGACTTTCCACAGGTGGAATGAACATTTTCTAGCTAATCCCAATCCATCATGCTCCATGGTTACAACAGCTAGGCAAATAGGAAGATCTGAAAAACATATTGGCCCTATCTTCAAGCATTGTAGCTGCCCATGACTTTGCTAAAGCACGCGGTGCTTTCTGAGTGGGTGAGAATGTAAGCTGGACTTTCATAACAGAACAGTTGTGCCTCACTCCTGCCTATGGGTTTCTGGTTCAGAATTGTATCCTGAAATTGACTGTGATCCAGCACTTATTAAAGGCCTGCTTAAAGCATCTGAAATTTGAGAGAGACCGCCCAGGGGATTTGAAAGCACTTCCTTTTCTAGCTTCCCCCAGATCTATGCCTGTATTAAGCCCGATCCGCAACAAGTAGAATACTTACACTTTATTATCTGAGCCCCCTTAGGAATGCCTTCATTGAGTAATGGCTTAATAGCATATCCTCAACCTTCAAAAAGGACTGATTCAAGACGGGTCAACTTGAACAATGTTTTTATAAGATGAACCTAGAGTTGAAAACAATGTTTACTTTATTATTAAAGTCCACATACAAGGACCCTCATAAAAAAATCACTTTGAATTTACATCCTGAAATAAATTTTTTCTCCATAGACTAATGTATATGCTTGCTTTTGGATTAGACAACAAAGGTTAGGTAATCAACTTATTTCCCTCTTGCCTTAGATGCCAAAAAATTTCAAATCAATTCAGTTCAGTGACCAACTAAACTCTTATACCCAGTGACATAGCACCTCTGTTCCTTTCTACATTTGTTTTATATAGCTGTTTCTATTTGTCTCATCACGTGTTATGATTCCATTTTACAAGAGTCTTCAAGACATTTTGGATACAGGATGGTAATCAATCTTAAAAACTAGAATGCCTCTGTCTATACTTTTTTCCTTAAGAAAAGAGTTCAAAAGATCCCCCAGGGAACTACAAGTAATAGTCTACCCTGGAAGTACAGTGACAATGAAAGAACAAAAATTATCACACTACTGTTTTAGACAGCAAAGTAATAGTGATAACACTCAGTACTCTGCCCTTTTTTTTAATCTACATTTTTGGTCTTGGTAATTCCCAGAAGTATACAAAATTCTGAAAGAAACTGAAGATAAATTCATGCTTTTTGCTCTTTTCCACAGAGCATTAATAGCTTTTGGAATTGAAATTGTTTTATTAATTTGATTAGGTTGAAGGAAAATCCAAGGCATTTATGAATAATTCAAGTTTCTGTCAGATCCTAGAAAGGTTTATGGAAAATACTGTTATACCTCAAAAATGCCCTCACAGTAGACCATACATTTAATTTTCAATAACATTGATTTATAGTTTTATAAAGGAAAATAATAAATATAATGAATTACCTCCATATTTCCTGATCTCAGTCACTATAAAATAACTGCTGTAGTTTTACATTTCCAGTGTGAAATATTAAATGCATAAATCAAAACAAAATTATTTTTCATCTTAGAGAGACTGGTTCCTGAGACTGACAAATTCATTTTATTTTAAAATTAATGTTTTAAGAAAAAAAAATCTTCATTGAATCCTTACCAGCTTTAAAAAGAAAAAAAAAAGAGCTTGCATTTTACTATTTTGCCTATGATGTCTTCCACACCAGGCACTGTGTATAAAAAATTATTAAAGTCTCTAAAACTCTAAAACTCCAAAATTATCAGGAGCCACATTATACTTCCTTACATGAATCATTTTCCTTTCCCACTTCCTTTCTCAGGGCTTTTCCTTTTTCCACAATTGTTTTACCCTAAGTTGCCACCCAAAGATAAGCAATTCCCTAATGCCACCAGCCTGGCATTTGTGTAATTCACATATTCCCTTACAGCTACTTCTAAGTCATCATGTAATGAGAAGCACATTATCAAATAAGAACAATTTAAGAGAGATGCAGATTTTCCAACAGTCGGAAACAGATGCATTTACTTTTACATTTTCTCACCTTCATCCCCTAAATTTCATTGAGAGCAAGAAACAGTGTTTTGCATCCTTGATTAAAAAGAGTAAATCTAATTATAAGACTTCATTTTCACATTTAAATACCTCTCAGCTTTTGTGAGTGTTCAACATTCAACCCCAAGAAACGTTCGGAAGGAGTGATGAAGGCTGAATACTAAAGAGTGCCAAATCCTTGAATGAATGGGCAACTCTGAGCTAATAGGCCAAGAAGAAAAATTAAATCACCTAAGGACCATGATATTGGAAACCTGGAAACAACGTAAGTGAAATGCTGCCTCTAAGGTTCAGTTTACATGCTAAGAAACGATAAATTTAAATCACCTTTGTTTTCTTAAGGTTATCTATGAGCTTGCAAGATTCCTAAAACTGTCATGTACATTGCTTGGTCAATTATGAATACAGTTCACTCATTGATTATAAACCAAGTAAGCTTATAGACAGATCTTCTCATTTAAAAAAATTATCTTTGTCACGTGGCCAAATGCAAACTAACTCCTATTAGAAGAGAATTAATGTGAATAAGCCAAGGAATCAATACTTTCATTTTAATCTTTACAGTAACTCGGTATAGCTTTAATGTGGTGTGTTTTCTGGGGAAGTTTCATAAAGAATCTCTGGAGTCTTGAAATAACTGTCTGGCAAAGATCTGAACAAGCCTCTCTAAAAATAACAATGGGCTGTGGACTTCATAAACATTTTTAGAAATTAAATAGCTGCTAACTTGTTCCATATGGAAGCAAATTCACAAGAGTCCAACATGTTGTTCATTGAGATCATCAGAACACATATACCAAAGGAAGAGGCAAAGTTGTCCAGCCGTTCATGAAAAGCCAGCGGAAACAGATGATCCTGAAACATCTTTAAAAAATAAAAAATGAAAAGCAAAGGGCTCTAAAAACCACATGATGCTCTTGCCCTAGGACTCCCTAGGGTTTCTTAGGTCAGGCAACCTTTGAAGATCTCCAAATAGTTATTATTACTCATTAAATAAGGGCACTAACAAAATTGCTAACATTTTGGGCAATAGTCATATGGGCCAAACCATAAATGAATTTAAATGTCGTTATTCAGACGGAAGGGATAATATCTCATAAAATGTACTTGCATCATATACTTAGAACATGAACAAGTATAAAGATTTAGAAATGCTGATTAAATGACCGTATGCCTCAGTTACTCAAAATGCCCCATTTATCCTTTTACTCATAATTCTGAGTAGTCCCAAGTAATGCTCCCAAACCCTGTTTTTGTTTTTGTTTGTTCATTGTTTCGTTTTATTGTTTTGTATTCTCCTCATATAGTAAAAGAGAATGAGAAGGCAGAAAACTAACAGCACGCTCTCCCATCTGTTAGTCTGTTTACCAGTGTCTCAGCATCAGCTCATGTATGCCGAGGGTTTATTCATCCCAGCGTTATGTGAGTAAATTGGGAAAATTGGTTTCCTCTGGTAAAAAACACTTACACTTCAAAGTATTTTCCCTACATTCATACTCCTAATTTTCCCTTTTTGATCTTTACATCTGTTGTCGTACAGATCCAAAAGCCCCAAGATCCTGACTTCCCCTCCAACCATCCCAAACACATGGTTAGTATTTAACATCCAGAGCTTCATTTTCGTTTTTTACTACTTATAATTTTGAATGAAACTATCACAAGAAATGAAATTCAAAGAAAAGATAATATCAAATATGTCTTTAAGACTAAATTTATTCAGAGTTTTATATTCAAATCAAATTGGTTTTTCTCTATAAAAGAGGGGTTAAATTTCTGGGGCTGTTGCCTTGGAGAAAAGTAATAGGAAAATCTATAGGAAAGAAATGTAGGAAGTCTGGTGCAGCTGATTGCATTCACACTGGGGAAACACAGCAGGGCTGTGATATTATTACCTATATGATCGCTATAGCATGTTTGTTCTTGGATACCCGCAGAAGGATAGGAAATATGTGTGAAGAGAAGGGATAAGATAAATATGTAAATCTTTGTTACAATGATTAAAATTACTCAGAATTAAAATTTCCTATCAGTTAATGTTTGGATGTTTATCTCAGCAACAAAAAGCTTAAGCTATTTTAATTTGATTGTATGGAAATCAAGTGGTTGGTCTTTCGTGGGGTGCAGGGTTGAGACAACTTCTCAATGTTTCTTTCTCAATTTCAAGACCATTCTGTAATAGTTGGAATCAATGGCCATAACTCTATAAAAGTGTATAATTTGAAGAGAGCATTCTCGATCTTAAAATATTTTCCCAGCAGCTATTGGCACCTGAAATTTTGTCATTAAAGATTGATTTTATATAAGAGCCTTGTAAAAGTATTTACTTACAGGAGGTTGGAGGAGGTGATACAGAATATATACAAATTTTCTTGGTGTGTATTTTTTTTTATTTTGAACCATCTGAATGTATTATATATTATCTGTCAAAAATAAAATTTTTAAATAAAAAAAATTTTCTTGAAACTGTGCAAGTCTTCTGGAAGTTCCACTTGAAATGTAAATGCTTCAGGGGGAAAAAGGCACATTTCTTGCAAGAATTCCCTGATATTCAGCTGTGAATGAGAGGAACCCTTGACCCAGAATGACCTTTCCCTATCTATGAATTCTTCCCTTCCTTGCAGAGCTTGCCCAGCCGGCCTGATTTGTCAGAGCAACCCTGACTGTACTTAGGACTATGGATGTCATAAAGAGCACAGTTTTGAAAGTGAAATAAGAAGAGATTGGTAGTAGGCAAAGAGGACACCGACAAAGGGGTCACTGCAAGGAGAAGGAGAAAGGAAGCCACCTGCTCTACTGCCCTACCTCCTCATGTATATAAATACTGTGGGTACACAGACACACACACAAATACCATGTATAGTGCTACAGAATCCTATGGAGAACCAAAGTCACTTCCAAGCAGAAATGTATGGTCTACTTTTAGCACCTTCTGATCTCTTTCATAAGCAATCCCTTCCTTGCTAAGTGTTCACTGATCCCATCATGGTCTAGCTGCCTTCTTCCCCATCAAAGCATATTCTAAACAGATTTTAGAACAAGAGTAGAATGAATGCATTAATACATATATCTGAGTCGTCATGAGCTATGCTAGCTGCTATTAAAAAAAAAAATCACATGGGGCGCTTGGGTGGCTCAGTCAGTTGAGCGGCCGGCTTCAGCTCAGGTCATGATCTCACGGCTAGTGAGTTTGAGCCCGGCGTCGGGATCTGTGCTGACAGCTTAGAGCCTGGAGCCTGTTTCAGATTCTGTGTCTCTCTCTCTCTGACCCTCCCCCGTTCATGCTCTGTCTCTCTCTGTCTCAAAAATAAATAAACGTTAAAAAAAAATTTTAAAAAGTTAAAAAAAAAAATCACAATCCCAACAAACAATCACAAAATAAAGGTTTATTGGTTGCTCGTATCACAGTCCAAAAACGTTGGGGAACTTTTTGTGGAACTACTCTTGAGTAGTGGCTCTGGGACAAAAGTTCCTTCCATCTTTGTCATGCTGCTTTCTTCCATTTTCACCAAGGAAAGGAAAGAGAGAGCATGGACAATGATACAGGAGATTTTATGGTTAGGGCTGGAAGCTGCACACATCATATTTGCCCACATTCTGTGGCCCCTAAAATAACCTCAAGGGAGATTAAAAATGTATCTTTCTTTAGGGTTTAGGAGAATGAAACAGGATTGATGAACATCTGATCAGTTGCACAAATCCCCCTTTTGGTAATCAAATATTCATTTCAATCTTCCTCCCACGGTATGTTCTGATCACTGCATTAAGTACAGAATTCTGCATCTCTGGGCAAGCACAGTCCTTTCCCCAAGGCTAGATATAACTAATGTAGTTGCTGCCACATATGAAGGCAGGTTATCTCTTGCTGATATGTACATTCCCTATACAATGATGGAACAGGGGCAGGATAACAGCAATAAACACTCTCTTTAGAAAGAGAAAGAATAGGAATTACAGAGGAGACAGTGGTCCTTTCCAATCCCAAAGTTCTTCTAAACAGATGGGGCGATTCCTTAGTTTGGCTTTGATTCTGTTCCATGGGAGAACTTCTTTATCAACTGATCTCCATGGCCCCATGATTCCATTTTCTGGGAAGCCTGTTCTTCTCCATGTTCTCCTTGATGACATCTGATGGAGATGTTCGAGAGTATGGCCTCTTTGGAGACTGTAGAGCATCTGAAGCCTTGCCTACTATTCAGGGAGAGTGGAAATCTATCTTAACATGTGTTCCCTGAAAATAAGACCCTTGAAAAAGCACTTAGGTGCAAGTACTTTATCTGAGAGGTGATCTCAAGAAGCACTATAGACATGAAAGGAAAGTAGACATGTAGTAAGACATGAAAGGAAGGAAAGTTAGTAAAGGGAGCATTTATGAGTAGGTGGCCACTGGAGAGATTTTAGTGGAGAAACTGGAACTCAAAAACTCTGGGGGCCCTCCAGGAGGCTGTGGAACATGATTTCTGTGAGAGGTGCAGAAACTCCTGCCTGTCATTGAGTTAAGTTCATTCCTGGGACATTAGTTCCAAGAAGTCCTACAGTCAACGCCCCCCAGAGTAGAAAGATATACATACAGGATATTTCAGCTGTCCTGGGATAAGCCAAGGAAATAAGATTGGTGGAATGACAGCATCTGCTTGTTACAGGTCCCAAGGGTTACTTAAAACTCAGCCAAGGAATTTTTTAGTCTAGACTCATTGTTTCTTTGGCAATACAATTCCCTCAACAACTTAATAGGCTTCCAATACATTTGCCATGAACAGGTAAATTTTAACTTTCTTTCTGAAATACAATTCCTGAATGGGCTTTCTTGCTTCGTTTTCTCACCCTGATGCCTCTCTCCTCCAAATGAATGATGGGTGACTTGAGGCTTCCTGCAACCTGGAGGATGAGGTTATTTTCCTTATCAGTAAACCACCAGCAAGAATTAATTGATAGCTAAGGGAAACAGACATTCTTAATCTGATCTTTGCCCTAAGTTATTTGATTCAACTAACAATTTTTTAAACCCAATTTTCCCTGTTTAGGATTTAGAAGTAGCTTTCCAACCAAACATTTCTGGACCTCCATCTAATCCCTTTCATTTATGGTTGTACTCTAGACAGTTCTGTCCTGAGCCCACCTCTTTTTGTAGTAACTTGGAAAATACAGCATAATCTAGCCAGCCCACACTAATGCTCTGATTCATTTTAACCATCACCCCTAGAGTTGCAGGCTGAGCAGGGACTCATTCTGACCTCCAATTTATTAACAGTTGTACTAAATATTTTGCCACTGTGTCAACGGACAGCCTTCTTTCATTACTTACCTATCAATAGTTAAGTCAATTCCTAGTTTAGCTTTTTAATGCTGGTATTTCAATTCTGATATAAATGTCTCTGTTAGGATAAATAAACATAGCTACTATAACAAACAACC
This sequence comes from Prionailurus viverrinus, assembly GCF_022837055.1. Lineage (NCBI taxonomy): Eukaryota > Metazoa > Chordata > Mammalia > Carnivora > Felidae > Prionailurus > Prionailurus viverrinus. The sequence continues at coordinate 168,443,366 of NC_062561.1, forward strand.
TCAAAATCCCAAAGGCTTCACAATGAAAAGGTATCTTTGTCGTTTGTCACGCAGTCTGATGTGAGTGGGAAGCTTCCTAGGATGAATCAGGGGATTCTTGCTGCTTCCATTTTGTAATGGCACCTTCAGTATAACCTTCTCAATCACCAAGGTGGGAAAGAGATCTAGGAAGATCAAGCAGAGTATTTTAAGTCTGGGCCTGAAAGTGGTAGGCATCCCTTCCACTGACATTTCTTTGGTCCAAACTTAACTGCCAGGAAGATTGGAAATGCTGGTTTTACATTACCCAGGAAGGAGAAATGGGGATTCCTCTAACTATACTCTAGTACAACAAAGCAAGACTAACCTTGAAACATAGAAATTAATATCTTATCAAAGAAATTCCATATTGATTATATGCCAGATAAGGAGTTCCCTGATACCCTCTCAATCACCCCACAGTCATTTGGTTTCTCATTCAATATTTAAGTCTGTTCGTGTATAAACTCTCTCTAGTCTCATGGGAAGTAAATAATCAAGAAGAATTGAGCACAGATGCTCACTTATTTTGGTGACCTATCTTAAAAGTGATGACATATGTGCTGTTTTTTTTTTTTCTGTTAATCTAAAATGTGGAAACACTGCTGATCTCCCTTAAAAATGGATATGGATAACAATAAAAATAAGCCCAGGGCCTTACCATGGTTTTAAGAATCATATAATAGGTGCATTTAACTTAAGTGAATCTAAGTATCCATGCTCAAGATTCAGTTTTAAATATTACAAAATGCTATAAAATCACATTTTACATTTCTACAATTTTTATATACTATTTATTTTCCATATATTATAAATGCCCTATGTAGGGCTGCATGCACAAAGCCATCTATGTTACACTTCATAAGGGATAGAAGGAGGCAAGTTTTACTGTGTCATTTTTACAAGTGTGGGCTTTTGAGTCTAATGCCCTTGTAAAATAGAATTCCACGGTAATCTCGTTTATGCACATGACCTGCCTCCTGACTCAGCCTCCCTGCACTCTGACCTTCTTACCTCTTGCTGGTTCATCTTCTGTCCTGATCCTGGGCCCATCTTCCACCTAGTAACAAACTTCACTTTTGGGATAATTCTTTTGTTTGATGGCCTGTTTTTGGCATTCTGTAAGACAATATGCTAGCAAAGACTTGAACTTTGTGAAGTGTTTTCCTAGCCAGTCTTTTCCTACAGAATGACAAGATCTCCTCCGAAGCGGAAATGTTGACACTTCTATATGCACATCAGACGTGGCCCCGGGACACAGAGCAATCATGATCAGTTCAGGCCGCTAGGGAAAGAAGAGAGAGTATTCCTTTGCGGCAGCTGCATAGTCCTCATCAGCCGTTCTGCTCTTGTCCATTTTGGTCTCAGCCATACTTTTCTAGGCCCTCAAGACATCTTACCATAAACCTTCCTTTGCACGAAGCAGCCTTTGTTTTCAGCAGCAAGAATGCACTTAACCACAGTTTGTCGCCTCCCAGTTACAGCTTTACGTAAGAGTTGGATGAGCTTATCCCTTTTGAATCAAGAAAAACTCATGATATTTAGTAAAACCAATAGCTTACCCAGTACTTACTATGTGCCAGGCACTATACTAACAGCTTCCTGCATATTAACTCATTTAATCATCACAAGAACCGTATGATGTAAGTACTATTATTACCTCCATTTCACAAATGTGGACATCAAAGGAAAAGAAGTTCCGTAATTTGCCCAAGGACATGGTGCCTATAATAGTGGAGCTGGGATATGAACTCAAAACATTCTGGCTCCTGAGTCTGTGCTGTTACCCATTTCCTCCCTTATAGAAGACCCTCGTTTTATCTGCTTGTTTGTAGTAGCCCTAAGATTGCTGTTGGCAATAACAAAAATAGAAGGAAATTAGCATTTTACCTGAAGAAAAAAAAAAACAACTTCCTTTCAAGATTGATACCTTCTGGATTTTTAGACCTGAATAAGTTCTAGGATGTTTTCGCATTGATTAACTGAGGATGATCACTTAGTCTCACATTATTATTTCAAAAATTACTTACAGCTATTTACTCTGGCAGAAAATCAGTAGGAGTTGTCATTATTTAAATCTTGTTGCTGAGACACTGCACTCATGGAGCTATTTCCTGAGTGGGTGCTCAATGAGAAAAGACAGATATTCAATCACCTGGACCCCAGAAAACAGAAGTGAAAAATGCAAAGTTGTGTAAGGTCACAATGGGTAAGCAATTACCTTGGAACATCTATCCCTTGAATTGTGCTATGTCTATACAGTGCCAGGAAAAAAATCTGTTAATTTGCTCATTCAAGTAAAAAATTCAAAGTATAAAATTATAGACATAATTTATTTAGTAGCACATAATTATATAGATAGATATGTGTGTATACGTATTTACTAACAAGACTTTGTAACTATTTGAGTGAGGAATTAAAGAAACTAGAATATAATTGCAACAGGAGGTTTCATGTGTTATTGTTACATGTATGGATGATTTCATTCATGTCATTTGATGGTAGAGCAAAGCACCTCACAGAGAAGAAATTTTATTTAGAAAAAAAAGTGTCCAATTATGGAGAAAGTAAAATAAAAACAGCATAAGAACAGTGAACTGACTTTTAACTATTACTTTTCAGGAGGCAATTATCACACTGTGCTCTATTTAGGCTCCTGGGTGCTCCTTCCTGTGGCCTGCCCTTGGGACTATACTTGAACTCCCACCAACAGAGTTCAGAGACAGGGTACAGTAGGCGGTTAGCTGTGTGATATAACCTGAAAGATATGACAGGTATGTTTGTGCCAACATATCTACCCTCCCTATCACCCACACTCTCCCCATCATGAAATTTCTACATCTTGTCTTATTTTTTCTGCCAAAGTCATGTCTGAAGATGGACTTTATTAAACAAAATGCATTACTTGTAAGACATTACATCCTAAGTCAGTAACGGTCACGTTTACAGTGACCCAACGTTTACTTAACAGAACACATAACGTGCTTCCTGGCAGAGCTCAAGATCCTTAGGGAAGGTGACACTAGGCAAGTCTGTTTGATAGGGGGAGGAGGGGAGAAGGGAGAAAAGAAGTAATGGGAGCCATCCAGACATGCAGTACTGAGCTTGGGCATCGCTAAGGGAGAGGACACTCAGGATATGGAGGACAACTCCAAAAAGGGCCACCAGAAGGGAGCTAGGTGGGGGTGGGGGGAGGAGGGTTTTGCTCCTGTCTGCCAGATAATAGAGGAAGAAAGGAGAACACATGAAAAAAAAAATGTATGGTTTGCAAAAGAAAACTTTTGCATTCAAAAGTTTTACTGGGAAAGAGATCAGAATATAATGATTAAAAACATTAAAATTCATTATCCCCAGGTCATCCACATTTTTATCTTCATGAATGTATTAGTTTCTTTGGGCTGCCATAACAAATTAGCACAAACTGGGTGGGTTAAAATGATAGAAATGTGTTCTCTCACAGTTCTGGAGGCCAGAAGTCCGAAATCAAGAGGTCAGTAGGGCCAACTCTCTCTAAGGCTCTAGAGGAGAATCTATTTCATGTCTTTCTCTTATCTTTTGATGTTGCCAGTCATTGGATTAAGGCCCACCCTAATTGAGCATGACCTCATCTTAACTTAATTATATCTTCAAAGACCTTCTTTGCATGTAAGTTCACATTCACAGGTACCCAGGGGTAGGACTTCAACACATCTTTTGCAGAGGGACACAATTCCACTCACAACAACGGTCCTTTTTCAAAGAGCAAAGATACTTAACTGTTGGCTATCATTCTTCCCAAGTTCAGCCTTCCCACAGTTCAGATGGGATCATTCACCAGAGGAGTGTAGTGACCACTCCATTGATGGAGGAAATTGAGGGAAAGGCTATCACTGTCATTATGAGATTGAACAGCCCCTAGGAATTTAAGACCATATTCTCATTATGTTCTTCCATTTGGAGCTTTACTGGTGTCAGCACTTCCATAAAGTTTTCAGAGTTTCACCCTTGGCACTAATCCAACACATGAGCACAGCAGTAAGGCGTTGGCACAGAGGCATAAAGGACCATTGTTAGGATGAAGACTCGCAGCCCAGGAATAAGGAAGAAAGAGAAGAGCTAATCTCAGAGGCAAAGTAAATTGCACAGTAAATCAGTGATATCCATAATACCAAACAAAGGAAGGCTTAAAATACAGGTTCTTGTTTTTTAAAAAAGAGAGGTTTTGAATAGGATGACAACTTGGGTTAGCAACTGGATATAATTAACATGTCAATATAGTTTTAATCCTATAATTTTCCCCATCTTTGTTTTTAATTTTATTTTTTATTTTTTAAAATTACATCCAAATTAGTTAGCATATAGTGAAGCAGTGATTTCAGGAGTAGATTCCTTAATGCCCCTTACCCATATAGCCCATCCTCGCTCCCACAATCCCTCCAGCAACCCTCAGTTTGTTCTCCATATTTATGAGTCTCTTCTGTTTTGTCCCCCTCCCTGTTTTTGTATTATTTTTGTTTCCCTTCCCTTATGTTCATCTGTTTTGTCTTTTAAAGTCCCCATGTGAGTGAAGTCATATGATTTTTGTCTTTCTCTAATTTCACTTAGCATGATACCCTCCAGTTCCATCCACGTCGTTGCAAATGGCAAGATTTCATTCTTTTTTGATTTCTGAGTAATACTCCATTGCATATATATACATACCACATCTTCTTTATCCATTCATCCATCGATGGACATTTGGGCTCTTTCCATACTTTGGCTATTGTTGATAGTGCTGCTATAAACATGGGGATGCATGTGTCCTTTAGAAACAGCATACCTGTATCCCGTGGACAAATGCCTAGTAGTGCAATTTCTGGGTTGTAGGGTAGTTCTATTTTTAGTTTTTTGAGGAACCTTCATACTGTTTTCCAGAGTGGCTGCACCAGCTTGCATTGCCACCAATCCCATCTTTAACTTTTACTGTACACATACCCAGGTTCCAAATAATGCATAGGAACTAATTAATAAATCAAGTCATTGAATAAAAGGAACTCAGATTATCTATGGCATCCATTGAAAATGGGCCAGTATAGCTAGAGAGTATCATGCAAAGTGAAATAAGTCAGAGAAAGACAGATACTATGTGACTTCATTCATATGTGGATTTAAGAAAACAAACAAGGAAAGAGGGAAAAAAATAAGAGACAAATCCAGAAATAGACTCTTAATAATAGAGAATGAACTGTTGGTTACCAGGAGGGAGGGTGGTGGAAGGTTGGGTTAAATAGGTGATGGGGATTGGGGAGGACACTTGTTGTGAGGAGCACAGGGTGATGTATGGAAGTGTTGGATCACTGTATTGTACACCTAAAACTAATATAACCCTGTATGTTAAGTAATTGGAATTAAAATAAAAACTTCAAAAAATTAAAAATGGGCCAGTGTTAATACATCTACACATCCACCCCAACCACAGTCAGCAAACACAAATCAGTCTACTGCCCCTTAATATTAAAAATGTCTAGCCATTAATAGTGGAAGTTTCAGAACAACACTCAAGTGAAATGGAGGTACTATCAAAATCAGAACTGATTATTAACAATGCAGTTTCATCACACCTAAATAAGAAAACTTGAAAAACTTTAAAAGTCTTAAGGGTAGGAGTGATTTCTCAACTGCTTAAAATTGGATAGAAAAAAACCTTTAAGGTCTGAATCTACACATTAAAGGGTAATACTGTAAACACTTAGGCTGACCACCCCCCCCCCAACTTTTAATAAAGCTGGCTTTCATAATTTTTTATTTATGAACTAATTTATAAGGCCACTGGGCATCAAGTATGAGCTGTTTTCTCTGGCTTCATTGCCAGATAACAAAACTTGAGTACCTATTATGTGCCACACACAGTCCTATAAGCTGCTGATTCAAAAATAAACAAGGCAGAAAGTGCCCTTCTCTGTGGAGGTTACATAATAGTGGGTGAGACAGACGAGTATGTCTCATCTCAGAAACAGGTGTCCAATATGGTGTAAAGAGATCTGGGGGGTTTGGCTATTTTCCTTTGTACATAAGTATTTTAATATAAGCTACTGCTAGTAACTGGGAGTTCATTCGGGACTTTAACATCCTTTTATAGGTACCATGGAAATAAATGTAAACATATTACAATGTGTTTCATAAACTATATTGGAAGGCTTGAAAAATAAACTCATAAGGTCAAAATTTTTGACATGCTTTAATTATTTGGTATCAAGAAAAAAATTAGCAGTGTTTATTTTTTTAAGTTTATTTATTTTGAGAGAGAAAGAGAGAGAGAGAGAGGGGGAGGGACAGAGAGAGAAGGAGAGAGAAGATCCCAAGCAGCTCCATGCTGCCAGCCCAGAGTCTGATGTGGGGCTTGAACTCACTAGCCATGAGATCATGACCTGAGTCAAAGCCAAGAGTCAGATGCGTAACCGACTGAGCCACCCAGATGCCCCCAAATTAGCAGTGTTTAAAGTGGAAAGAGTCATAAGCCATGACCCAAGCCAACCTGTATGCTCATCTTAGACCTCTTCTGTCTTCGCAAGCTCCCTCACTGGGCTTTAATTTCATCATCCGTGTCATTGAGGGTTAATTTGATTCATCATTTTTAAAGAATTATTCAGATACTCCTCAGAGAAGCTTTGTGTTACGCAAATTTTTTGTTTAAAAACTTAATAGCTTTTTCAAATGATGTTAAAACTATTTTAAAGATGCAGTAAAGCCAATAATACAGTCAAATAATGTCTTATACCAAATTTTAGCCCATTGGAAACTACCTACCAACACAATAATTCATGCATGCAGGTTAACAAATGTTTGTACAGGCCTCATAATGATCTCTGTGCATACATTTGAACTTCTTGAAATTGGATTATTGATAAAGTAGGTTGTAGCTCTGACCTGGCCTCTCAATAAATGTGTTCCTTCCTACATGCACTTTGTGAAAAATGATTTAAGGAAGTACCTAATGCAGCACACACCGTCTGTGCTCCATCAATGGCAGCCCAGACTCAGCCAGATCCATTTGGTGTGCACTCCAGCCACAGCCTACAGTCAGCTCTGGAGTCACGGAGGAGCATAACACATACCCTGTGATATCCTAATGTAAGTCATTTTAACATCTTCTTGAAGTTTATTGCCTTCCTTTTATATTCATTATAAAGACTGCAAATATGTTATATATTGATAAAAATCCAAATTTTTAAAGAAAATTAACCATTGCTCTACTTTCAAGTTTCTAGGTCAGTTTATTGAAGAAAATCCTGAGATTTCAAGGTGAGCTGTGAAAATCGTTTACCATTTGCACCTATTTATTGGTGTGAGTCTGGATTGTTTCTTTAATATTGTGCAAGCAATGCAAAATACAAAAATAAAGCTGAAGATTGAAACTGCATCTATCATCTGTAACCCAGAGTTCACATTTCTGTGTTCATTAAAAACAGCATCATGTTTCTCCTGAATTGGGCTTTATAGCAAGAGAATGTTAGAAATACAAACTTTTAGTGTAATTTTTCAACAATAGTACTGCTCTTATCTCTTACATACGTAAGGAGTTTTACATGATAATGAGTTAGAAAAAAATGGCTCTTTTATAGCTGTTCTAGTCTGGGTTGTTGATTTTCAAGAAACAGAAACCTACTCAAGCCAGCTCTAGGTAAATAGAAACAATTATTGGACTATTCTTATTGGAAAACACAAGCAGTTTCAACTTGCCTATCCCTAATGTCCTTATAATGGCCTCTGAAGCCCTGCATACACTCCCACCTACAAACCTCTCTGATCTCAAATTCTGCCAGCCTCCTGGCTCAGTTGGCTCCAACCACCCTGACTTTCGTGCTGTTCCTCAGCACCACCTTTGTTATTGTCTGGGCCTTTTCTGTGCTCTGTCCTTGGAATTCCCATTTTCTAGTTATCACAGTAGCCTACTTTTTCGCTGCCTTTAATTGTCAAATGTCAACATAGAAATTCAAACCTTGGTAGCCAATAAAAATACCATCACCCTCACATATATGTCTGGGTCATTGTCTATCCTTTGGCCATTCTACATTTTTCTCCAAAGCACTTCTAATTCTTTTTCTCCTCTCTCCATGTATATGTAGGTTTTCCTTCCTTCTTTCCTTCCTTCCTTCCTCCCTCCCTTCTTTCCTTCTTTCTTTCAGCTTTCAAGGTACGAACTTTGTCTTGTTTACTGCTGCATCTTTAGAACCTAGAACAGTTCAACACAGAGCGCCCAAAGAGGTTGCTCAATGATTATTTGTTAATGAATAAGTAAGTGAATGAATGGATGAATAGACAAGCAGGACACTCAGTCAAGTTACAGAAGGAGTGAAACTGGGAAGTCAAAACTTAGATGATTTCTTTCATCTATTGTAGAGTCCCATGTGGTCATCATCATTGTCATTGGCCCCTCCTCCTTCCCCTCCTCCTCCTCCTCCTTCTCTCCTTCCCCTCCTACTCCTCTTTCTCCTTCTCCATCTTTCTCTTCCTCCTTCTTCTCCTTGTCCTTCTTCTTCTTTCTGCTGCTGCCACTCTCTCCCTCCATTTTTTTCTTGCTGTTCCTTCTCCAAACTTACTTTTTCTGTTTATTAGTCAGTTTGAACATAGCTGAAAATTACCTCCAAACTCAACATGACCTGCAGTTCAAGTGATTATTGTTCTCTGGTTATAATCCTGCCCTATAGTGTAAATACTCAAGTGAGATCAAACATTTGGCTCAGCTTAGCCTCTGGATTGACTCAGTCTCTCTCAGGTCCCCAAAAGAGGTACCAGGAGCTCACTATCACTTGAAACCAACATAGCCTTCTATGTCTACCACTTCAGCAGGTATGGTCAAGGATACTGATGGAAACTCAAAAGTGGATTTTCTGCTGATCCCAAATAATGTCTGCCAAAAACAACAGCAACAATAAAACATCAAGGAAGATGACTTCAACTTACCTAACCTAACTTTAGCACCTTAATATCACAATAGGGAAGTTAAATATATTTTAAGAAATGTATTGCTTTGTTTCCTTTTCCACTTATTTTCACTTGTATATTTAGGATTATTTCCATTGCAAATTATTGAAGCCCCCATTCAAATTTGCTTAAGCAAAAAAAGGAAAGAAGAGAAAAGAAAAGAAAAGAAAAAAAGAAAAGAAAAGAAAAAAGAAAAGAAAAGAAATCTGGCTCGCATAATTGCATAAGACAGAGGTATTCTGGATTTAATGAAGGAATGATGCAGAGCTTAGATGATTTTACCCATGACTTTTTTGTTGGTAGGTTTTTTTGTTTGTTTCCATCATTTCTCAACTCAGTGTTCTCAATGTTGGCTCCATTGTCATGGCTTTAAACTGCCTGCGAAAAGGTCCCATGGCTACATCCTCATAAGTATTCCAAGTATTCCTCAAAATCCTAATGGACTGATTTAGGTCACATTTGAATTAATTACAAGTGTTAAAGGAATGTGTGATATGTCAATTGGCATAGATTTGGGTCATATGCTTTACTGCTAGAACTAAGAATGCAGTCAACTCTACCAGGCTCTCATGAGCTAAGATTGGGGGAAGAAGAGGTTCTACTCTTCTCATTTTCCTCTCCTTACCTTATGTGAAGAGATATTGACTATCAGAATCAAACTATTTTTTCAGTGATTTGTAGATAAAACATTATACACTTCATATTCATGCTTTACCCTTTACTTTTGGCTGAATGACTAATTCTACTGATCAACCCTCAGTAAAACACCCCCATGACCCTACTCTCTAGACATGTGCATCAGGAGGGGAAGTGAACATTTAATCAATTAATATTTGCTGGTTAATGCTGTGACATTTACAAAGGCTGGGCACATCTGCATGAAACTCTAAAATAAAATTAGGAAAGTGATCAAGAAAAAGACTTGATGAAAAGAAGCCAATTGAACCCAAAAAATAGATGCATTTCTTAACCATTATGAAATTTCAGATAACACTCACTGTCTCCCCATTGTGTGAAAACTATCTGTCAGTTGGTTCCACCAACTGTCAACCAAATAGCTCCATTTCATGGATTTACGATCAGATGATTGGTGAAATATTTCAATGTTCGATAGATTGTCTAAGCATTTTGTGGAACTATACCTAAAAAGATAGAAAATTCAAACCCCAGTTTTTTTGTGTTATGACTCTTTTTAAAAGAACAATCAGAAATTTTTATGTAAGAGAGGAAATATGCCATAGAAGTTTAAAAGTTGGGGTCTAGTGTCAGAATGCCTGGGCTCCAATTCTAAATCTGTACTTACTTGTCATTTGGGGCATGCCTCAATTTCCTCATCAGAAAAAAATGAAGATAATAACAGTAGCTGTCTCATGGGGTTGCTGTGAAGACTAAATGAGTCAATCCATATGAAGCAGTTAGAAGCTCCTACCAAAAAGGTTGTGCCCAAGGGATGTTAACTATAATCTCTTTTTATTTTTCTCCCTCTCTCTCTCTCTCCCTTCCTCCCTCTCTTTCTTTTCATTTTTTCTTCACATTAAGAAGTACTATTAGCGTCCGACTTCAGCCAGGTCACGATCTCGTGGTCCATGAGTTCGAGCCCCGCGTCGGGCTCTGGGCTGATGGCTCAGAGCCTGGAGCCTGTTTCCGATTCTGTGTCTCCCTCTCTCTCTGCCCCTCTCCCGTTCATGCTCTGTCTCTCCCTGTCCCAAAAATAAATAAAAAACGTTGAAAAAAAATTAAAAAAAAAAAGAAGTACTATTAAATTGTTTTATGGACACCTCACTTCTATATATTGCATACTGCAAACTGGTCTGGCCATAATTGAGATATAATCACCAAAGAGATGCCTTTGAAAGAAATGGAGTAGCTGACAAGTTGCTAAACACAATGTTAAATTGTTTGTTATTGTTGAGGAGTGGGAAGCTTCTCTTTTAAAAGACTCCCAAGTTTAAAGCCCACATGATTAATATTCACAGCAGACAGACTAGTTTATATAGCCAGAGACACTGAGGTCAGCCTGGATGATGGAAGAGTGTACTCATTCCTGAGCCTGTAGTGACATATCCTTCGTTTCTACCGAGTCCAGGCATCTCAGGCTTGTCAAGCAAAGGTGTGTCCATAAGGTTGTAAAGATTGGAACCTTACAAATGAGCATCATGTAGTCATAAGCATCCGGATGAGTCACAGCCTACTTTATGGGTGTAGCTCATCTTCAAAGAAAGATTGAACTGACCATAAACATCAGATCATGGAACATAAGCTTTTCCAAAGGCTCCTCATAAAAAATACAATAAAAATAAATATAGCTATTGCCTAAAATTCAAAGTCTCATGCAGATTTATTGTGAATCAGATGCATCATTGCTCATCTTCTCTTTTTGGATATCTGTACCACGGAACTGAGTTTTTAAAATGTTGATAAAGCTATTTGTGTTAATGTACACAATCAGTTATAGGAGACAACCTCAATACAGCATGAGACATGAGAGAATTTGAAAACATTTGCATTTTCATGGTGTTTTTCAATTTTCTTCTATCAGGAATCTTGTTGACATATATCGGTTCTCGGAACCTGAACTTGTAATCTGTCACTTGAAGTGGCCGATATGCCTAAGATCTCAAGATAAAAACAAAAATGTATTTATGTAACTTTCTGAGGGTTCTCAAATGCCATAGAAATTAGAAACTTTTATTTTTTTCCCCAAACTTGGATTAGTCCCACACATTTGCCTCCTTAGGTGTTATCTTCAGCTTTCAGCAAAGAATACAGGTAAATGACTAAAATAGCCAAAGTTCAAACACACATTTTCTTCAATGTGTAGTCCACCCTGAGTTTTCTCAAACTAGACATGAAGATCATTTTCATATAGAATATAAATGCTGTTTTTGATGGCTCTCAGAAAATATGAAATCAATGCATACCTATTACTTCCCCAGCACCATCTAGGTTCTGTAGGAAATTTAGAATAACTGTGAGAGGCAATCTCTGCACTCTAGGAGTTTACATTTCCATGGGAAGATTATACTATGTGCAAACAACATCAAACATCATAAGGCAGGCAATAATTTAGTGGAGGGTTTTTTTGGTATAAATTATTGTCAAGGTTTAGAGGAGAAGAGCAAGGGCATAAGTTGGGTAAAATTCCGCAAAATTACATGGAGAAATAAGTCTTGAACTGAACTTTAATGGATTCAAGGAAAGGCGAATGGTGAATGAAGTCTGTTGACATAGGATGCCAATAGGCTAGTTATCAGTCTAAATAACAATAACATTTTCAAAAGATGAGTAAAGAATAGAGTCAATTCTTAGAAAAACTTCTAGGTTTCCGTGATAAAACAAAATCCCAAATCAGGAGTAACTCCAAGATTTCAAACTTGGGTAACCTAGAGAAGACCTGCATGAGACACATGGGGAGTTAGAAACAGAGCTCAAAGGCTGAAGAAGTTTCACTTAAAAGATATTACAGTTGAAATGACAGCAAGATGTCTCATTGTTAATGTCTGGCACACAAAGGGAAGCGATACTGAGGAGCATCATTTAGGAGAGAGACCTAGGAGTCATAAGGTGAAAATTATAATAAAAATTCTTACTATGCAGCTTACTCAGTAGTTTCCAATATCTTCCCCCATGCCCGGAACAACACTAGGGTAACTTTTTCTTTTTTTAATGAGATGCATCCTACCACTCTGAAATTATTTACATTTTGTCTGCATCAGGAATTACTCAACTCTAGTGAATTATAGCAAATTGAGCCATATTTTTCCAAGTATCACTCTTTCCCAGTACCCACAGAGTTTTTCAGTATCATGCATTAGACAGGCCAGATTTTGTTTTCTATGATGTCAGCCATGTTACTCCCAGCTGATCTAGTGTGATTCTGAAGCACTAATATTTTACATACACAATCATTTCATGTAAATATTGAAGCATAAGAAAGTTTCAATGTTTTTAGTTTTTTGTATTCTCATTTTTCTTAGTTTTAGCAGTTATGATGAAGCCATTTTATAACATCCCTCTTATTAAAATCTAGAATGTGAGCCCCCCAAATATACAGAGTTACTTAAAACAATATTGTATTTTCCAATCCTGCCTGGCCAAGTTACTTGAACTTTCATTAGATACAAGAATCAGAGATGGATGCCCTAGGTAGGAAAAAGCAAAGTAGATTTAGTGGGTGGGGGCAAGGATTAGAGAGGAGAATGTTATATGTGTTGACCATAAGTAAAGCATTTTGGCAAATAACATTTCACCACATGCTTTATAATGGAATCTTGGACTTCTGGGTTAAAGGGTACCTTAGTGCTCACATTTTTTTTAGGAAGGATTAGGCCTGGGACAAATGCAGAGAGATACTCTAGTAGAATATCTTTCCTGTGCTGTTCTGCTCCCACTTGGGGCATAAATTTAGGCTTTGTATTAGAGTATTTGTGAAAGGTAACATTCAAAAATTACCAACAAGGTCCTGGTTACTAAGCTTGACCACTCTTTCCCCTAACAAACCTCTAAATGATTATGAAAAAGTAAAAGGTCACAAAAATAGGAACAGAATCACTAAGATCATTGTTACCTTTTTTAAAAAAAATTATTTATTTTTGAGAGAGAGAGAGTCAGAGAGAGAGAGAGAGAGAGCACAAGCGGAGGAGGGGCAGAGAAGGAGACACAGAATCTGAAGCAGGCTCCAGGCTATGAACTGTCAGCACAGAGCCCAAAGCCACGAGCTGTGAGATCATGACCTGAGCCAAAGTCGGACACTCAACCAACAGCCACCCAGGCACTCTGGTCATTGTTACCTTTTATAGCTGACACTCCTAGATGGCCTTTCTAGGAACTCCAGCTACAAATGGATAAATGGAGGTCAGCTCTATCTCTGGCTAGCTGACTATTCGGCCTCTCTACATCTGTCTCCCCTCTGTTGAGCTAGATGCTCTTAAGTTCATATCCGGCACCCACATTCTATAATTCCATGCATATCCTCAGATAGTCTCATGAAGCCTCTCAAAAGGGTTCATGATGGCAGATTCCTGATTCACTTTACAGCCAAGATTACAATTTGGCAATTTTATTGAAATATTGTTAGTGAAATATTTTAGTGAAATATCGTTAATGCTTTGATGGTAACTCCTTAAACTCAGAGAAGCTGCTGTCCAAAGCACTGTTTAACATTTCATCAATTCATAAGCATAATATAATAATTCATGAAAACATGAAGGCTAACATTTTAGAGTAAAAAAAAGTAAATAAACCTAACAAAAAAGTGTATCTATTAACCTACAGATAGCAATTTTGATCAATAATATAGTCCTATGCAGACCTAGAAGGAACTTACTGCCATATATTTTAATTTCACTTTAGGTGAGGCAGTTTGATTCAATATCCAAAACTATGTCACTAACTATAGCTTGCAGGTTTCCAGGCTATTTGTTGGCGTTTAGGAAAAAAACAAATTGGGAATACATGCAATTATTCAATTTCAAGAAGTTTTTTTTTTTTTAGAACCAAAAACATTTTTGTAATTGTTAAATAAATCTCCTTCTCCCCTGCATCTACTACTATTTTATAGGCGAAATTATAGAAACCAGGGATGGCAATCATCACTAGAGGTTTTTGTTTACTCATTGCTTTGAAAACCAGATTGCCAGATTAGACCTTTAAAGTGTATTCTTATGTGTGTCAGACCAAATAAACATGTGAAAATGAGGTTCCATATTTCCCTCTCCTCAATGGTTCCCAGTGGCAATGGATCCTTCTCCAGCCTTGGAACGTTTCACATCTCTGCGGCACTTGCTGGATAGCAGCTGAGTCTGAGAAAATGGCAATGAGTCATAAGAGTGAGGGAAGCCCTGTGTCAGCACATGCCAAAAGCACCAACTTAAGTCCTGTCCACACTGGTAGCAAAGACAGACTATGCTGGAAAAGTGTTTTACCACACCCTGGTAGTTAGCCCTGCTAACTAAAGGTCAGCTGTTGCCTTCTCGTTCTCTAAACCACAGGGCACGCTATATCCAAAAAGCAGTTTCTTCCTTGGTAGTTTCCCTCAGATTCTGAAATGTTTTCAGTACTTCTTCACCAGGATAGACAGAAAGGCCACAAGCACTGTCCATCCTCTTGAGTTTTTAAGTCTGCTCGGGGAGTCTCTTTCCTCTTTAAAATAGTTGCCACAATTTTCTGACTGGTCTCTTCTCACTTAATGGAGCTTTTCAATTACTGCAACCCCTCATCTATCTGCACCTATCTAAGTTAGAGAGGGATGGGTTTAAATGGTAAGCGTGTCTCTACCAAAATCATTACTCTTCAATATTGAGCAAGAACCAATAAAGCAGACGGCCCATTCAGCCCCAGAACCAATGTCTGACAAGGACAAGCTTGCTCCATCTCAGCTCAGATGATGATAAACATGGATTTCAACATTTTAAACTCTTGAATCTGGAAAACAACTCAGCTGAAATTTATATACAGCATGTAATGTGAAGCTTGGCTAAAAGCAATGGTGCCCTTGGAAAAAGACGATTTTAAACAAGACTAATTTAAAAACCCAAATCAAAGATAAATCAGCTCTCTGAACTTAGAGGGACAGCCTCCAAAGCAGGGGTCCACACAGCCCACCCAGCAGAGGAGTCTCCCTCCGTCCCTGCCAAGAACAGACGCTGGGCGGAGGGAGGATTCCTCTGTGAGCTCTCTCTGGATGGGGAAAGGCGGCTCCGGCCCTTGTAAAAGGCATTAATCACATTCGGTTCCTTGTACCTGAGAAAAATAGCTATCTATGGGATCTGATTTTTTGTGTTTCAAACTAGAGAAAGCTTTTATGATGTCTCTTGATGAAATACAACCACTCTCTCATTCTAAGCAGCCTCTAAATTCTTAAATGTGTGTAAATGGAAAACATGCTGTGGGTCTTTATTCCACTGAACAGCAAGAAATAAATCAGAACTCCCCCCTTCTGACACCCCCACTCAGTCTCTCCCCTGATACCTCACAGATGTGCAGCGTTAGAGGGAAAAGCATAAATGCTTTATAAAATTAATATGTGGAAATTGCTTTATTTACCATAAATGCCTAGCCTGGGGCTTTCTCTACAGTGCCCAGTCAAGATATTAAGCTGAGTTCTTGCCTTCTGCCTACCAAAAAGTCTGCCTTCGTTTCTGTCAGACAAGAGGGTCTCCATTCTCCACAGAGGAGAGGCAAGTGGTGGCAGTGTGGTGTTCATCGTCAAAGGTGAGGGGGCCGCAAGTGAGAGGTAAACAAAACATTTCATCCATAATGTATGAAATGTGTAAATCATTTTAGGATCCTGCTGGGTTCAAAGTCCTAAATAAATATCCGTCGTTACTATAATTGATATTAAACTGGATGCTGTAGACCCAATAGATGAATATAAATGCTAGAACTTGCCTCCGTGGTTCATTCATATCTAAAAATATGTAGAAGCTATACCACAGAGCTCATGAAAGGCTTTTAACTGATTTTAATAGCAGTCATTACATTAGAAAATGAGACTTCCCCTTGTAACAGAGATGAACTGGGAAGAAACAAAGGAGGAGAGGTAGCTAGCGCAGCGCCCCAGTGCCCTGCCAGAATTACTGCTCATCATTCTTGCTTTCAGCAGTTAGCCAGCTCCTTTTGTCAGAGACTACCACCATCTAATGAAACAATTAGGGCTTGACAGTTTAAATATGCTATTTTGTTCTTTTCAAGCATAAGTGCCAGCCACTAAGACAAACTATACCCACCACCTTCCTATCAGCAGAGCCATTGTTATCCCAGATAGAATGCCCTAAAAATAAAATCCATTTTGTATGTGAAGCTTCATCAAGTCAGGTCATGTCTGCTCCTCAGGGCAGACTGCAGTGTACTAATTTCATTATGCTATTTTTAAATGTGGCCTCCTTGGATCTTGTAGAATGTCCTACATAGCTCAACAAGGCCCTCAGTTAACGTTCAGCGCTTTCTTGCTGATCACCTCTGCCCAGCCTGCCTCGACCCCAACCTCAACAACTCCTCCAGGCCTGGAGGGTTAACGAGAAATAGGCACACTAGTGATGGGTGTGTTCGCACTTAGACCAACATCACCAACTGGGCATCGTCCAACACGTGAGCTATTAGAAGTTCAAACTGGTATCAGTTTCTTTAGTTCATTATTAAAGTTATTCCGGCTTTTTTTTTTTAATCCACACACAAGAAAAGAGGGAATTGCTTTCTAAGAAGTCGTCTTAAGAGATTTTTTAATCTGTGTGTACCTATTTCTGTTCTGCCTCTTGTATCGAGTTTATTTTTTTCAGTTGTAAAATGAACACATTCTGAGATACATGAAAAGTGTAGAAGAGCAAATCAATATTCATGACTCTTCTGGTTTCAACTAATAGAAACTCAACTCAAACTTGATATACAAAAAGGGATATGTTGTTCATGTAATCAGAGATGGAAGTGGCTTAAGGCACAACTGGATTCATTATGGTTCAAATTAATTCCATAAGGACAAGATTTCTCTCTCCCGATCTTCAGTTCTATTTTTCCCTATGTTAGCATGTATCTCCAGAGGCTGTTCTCCTGGTGGCCCGTGACAGCCCCAGGCTTACATCTTAACAGCTGAGAAATTCTGATAGAATGACATCTCCTTATTCTCAACTGTTCTAGCCAAAGTCCCCAAATTAAGTTTCATTCACATGGCCTGGTGTGTGCCCATTATTCCTAAACCTATCAGTGTTCAGTATGGCTAGAGGAAACCTGCGATTGAGTAGATTTCTGTTACATGCTCACTCATAAAGCCAGAATTTTAGATCAGCCTCAGATAAGCTGTATGCTCTAAGATGGAGGGAGGAATGGTTCCCCAAAAGAATACCAGTTATACAATCATAAGAAGACAGAGGAGATGCAGAGCAAATAACAACAGATGTCCGTGGCAGAGACCTATGTCCTCACAACCTGAACAAGAGTCACAGGTACATATTTAATTCTGGAGGAGGTGGAAGGTCAAGAACTGTTTTTGAAAATGTCAATGAATTTGTACTCATTAAAGTAGTAAAATACTTCCCACACAAAGATTCAGAAACCGTGAGGAAATAACAATGTGGGTAATAATGAGAAAGTCATACAGGATATAGAGAGAAAAACAAATATGATGTGAAGTTACTGGAGAATAATGTCTACAAATTCTGGTCTCCTATTTCACACTTGCATGTTGAATACAGTGTCCTACTGTGGTCTTCATTGTTTCTACTGAGAAGCTAGTTATTAATCTATTTGGAGTTCTCTTTTACATGATGAGTCATTTGTCCCTTACTGTTTTCAAGATTTTCTCTTTTTCTTTGACTTTTGACATTTGGTTATGATGTGTTTAGATTTGGATCTCTCTGTGTTTTTACTACTTGGAGTTTGAAAACATAATGGCTGAAAACTTCCAAATTTGATGAAAAATGCTACATGTCCAAGAAGCTCAACAAATATTTTTTCTGCCCATTTCTCTCTCTCCTCCTTCTTTCGTGCTCCCTTTATACATGTATTGGTATATAAATGATGTCCTGCCCTTCTATCAGGCTGTGTTTATGTTTCATCCTTTTTTCTCTGTGTTCTTCAGATTGTATATTCTCTATTGATCCCACTTCAAGTTCACTGATTATTTCTTGTGCCAGCTCACACCTACTTTTCAGTCCTTGTAATGAATTATTGGTTTAGGTACTTTCCCACTTCAGAATTTTCATAGATTGATTCTTTTAAAATTGTCAGTCTCTTCATTGATAGTCTCTATTTAACAAGATATTGCCATCATACTTCCCTTAGTTCTTTAGACATGGTTTTCTTGAGTTCTTTGAACATATTATTAATAGAAGCTTTGAAGTCTGTGTCTGCTAAGTCCAGTATCTTGGCCCCTCAAAAGCAGTTGCTAATGCTTGCTATTTTTCCTGTGTATGTGTGTGTCACACTTTCCTGTTTCTCTGTACATCTTGTAATTTTTATTCAAAACTGAATATTTTAGGTAATATATTGTAGCAATTCTGAATATTGATATCTCACAAGAGGTTACAGTGGTTGTTGTTTGACTCACTATTTGCTTAATTTGTTCAGTGAATTCGTTGAACGCACTCTGCAAAGTCTGTTTCCCCTGTAATATCCCCTATAATATATCTAGTGTCTCTGCTTAAATTATTTTTCCCTTGTTTTTGCCTTTTACCTTAGCTTCCTATAGGTTGCTCCTGAGGCTACTTATATTGGTCAAAGTTTGTTTTAAACCCCCACGGTCAGATTTTAATCCTTACCATTGGATCTGTGTGTGGTTTAGAGGCTGCTATCACAATTCAGGGTTTATTTATTTATTTATTTATTGCACCACAATCAGCGAGGGACTAGAAGCTTGGAAGGTCCCTCTCCAACTGTTCCTGAGATAGTGTAGTTTGGGGCATGCCCCAAATCTTCCAAACTACTAGGGAGAAGTGTGATTTTATTTTTAAGCCTGGCTTCCTAGGAGTTGCCTCTGGACTAGAGCAGCTTATATTGTCCAGTGTTTGGTCAGAGGTTGTGCTCAAACCACATGTGCCAATAAGGCTTCCACCCTGTGTTGAGGGATCAGTGTGCAGCTTGGGGAATAATTTCAAATCAAGCTTCAACTCCTGCTCTGATTGCTGAATAGGTACCTAACATATGGGCACTGCCGTTCTGACCTGTGATTCCAGGAAGGTTATTCTTGGCTCTTTCTATGGTTCTCTCTGTAAAGCTTCTGGCTGTTCTGCTCTTTCACTTGTTGTTGCCAGAATCATGGGGTACAAAACCCTCTTAATTGTTCTCCACCCATATCTCCATTGTTTTCAACAACACCCTTAGGCCTGGAATTCTGCAAACTCTGTTCCAAATACAGTCTGTCCCTCCCAAAGAGCTATTAACAGACTGCCTCTCACACTGAGAAGAACCTCTACACTGCTGCACAGGAGCTGAACAGGGACAGTGACCTGCCTCTCTCTGAGTGACACCTCTACTCCATGATGGAGCAGTGGGTGGTAGCCCTTGGTCTTCTCAGCCTGCCACCCACCCCCACAGCATGGAACCTCCACACTGCTGGAGCAGGGGCAATTGGGGTGCCAGTATTCTTGGCTGGACACACTCAGAGTAAAGCTTTTGCTCTATGAGTAGCAGCCAGTAGCAGATGGGAACCTCAGTCCCTTCAGCCACGTCTGCCCTAAATAAAGCCTCTGCAACACAGGATGGGGAGGACAGAAAGGGGGGCCTGCTGACTGCCCCTTATAGGGTGGAGACGTAGCCCTAGACTGGGAGCTGGAGGAAAAGGGAGGCCCCTCCTCTCCACATCCTTGTCTTGGCCACACTACCTAGAGTAGAACTCCCAGGAAAGTTTTCCAGACACAGAGCTGAGGCGGAGGAAGTCATAATGCAAATGCCATGGAGTCTCCCTGTTCTTACTGAGATTTAGTAGATTTTCTTGAATAAATGTTTCTCCATTTGCTATATGCTCTTAGGATAATTTTCAGAGCTTTGTAATGATTATTTTTTATATGATTTTCATCAATTAAATGGTTGTTCTGCTGGGAAAATGGTCTGCCAGTCTCCTCAGTCCGCCATTCTGGAAGTCCCTCTATATTCACATTAACTACTGTTGCTGTTAGTTACAAATCCACGAGTCATAAGCCATTCAAGAGCTTAAAAAGTTATCTAGTCTATTCCTTCTGCCTTTGAGCAGGATAATACCTTAGCCAGCCCAGATAGATGAGAATCTATACTAGTTTTGAAAACCTCCACAGAAAAAAAAATTCACAGCCTTCCTTAATAACCTAAATCAGTGCTTAACAACCCTCACTGCCAGGAATTCCTTTCTTGCATATAACCTAAAGCCCACGTGGTACAGTTTAAAGGCCTCTGCTCTTCATCTGTCCTGGAGGAGATAAAGAACAGCTGGTCACCACACAGCACACTTCCTCCTCAGGAGGGGCAGTCTCCAGCCTCCATTAAAAAAAAAAAAAATCCTTCTTTGGCCCTGTCATTGGGATAAATAATCTTAATATTTCCACATGCTGTTTTTCACTTGGTGAGCAACCTCTGTGCTCTCTTCTGAAATCTTTTCATTCTTGCCATTATCCTCTTGAGACTGGAAATATTTCTCAAAGTGAGGTCTAAGCACTCTACTCATGGTTCTCTTAGAGCACTTGCTAGCTATGCAGATTCCCCTGCTTCCCTCTGGACTCAGTGAATCATAATCCTGACTATGGATCTGGGGGTGAGCATGCCTGTCAGATTTCCTAGGTGGTTCCGACACACTCAAGGTTAAGATCCTCTTGCTACATCATAGCCTATTTGCTACCATTGGATCATAAGTTGCAACACGTTGCCTGCACAGAAGAATCTGATGGGAGCTTTTAAAAATCCTAATGCCCACGCTCACCCTGGAGGCGGAGGCGGCACCCAGGCCAGCTGTCCTTTTACATCTCCCCAGGTGAACTCCACATGTAGTCAAGGTAGTCAGCTTCTCCAAGGCAAGGGCTAACAGTGTCTGCATCCCAGCGCCTACTAACACAAAGCCCACTACAGGGAGTGGTAGCTCTCAGTGTTGTGAAGATAAATCTTGTTACTGTTTGTTTTGGAGAAGAGGTATTTGAAGAGGGAAGGGGCAAGACTTCTAGCTGGGAAACGTACATGACTGGAAATGCTGAGAGTCGCCTGTATGAAGACTGCTGTAGCCATTGTGGGGCTGCAAAATGGGGATGGTGAGTGCTAAAATCTTCACACCGAATGATGTTAAGACTCACTTTCTGCACCACTTCTGACACACTTAGCCTATCCTGCCTCTGATTCTACCATCCCGCTGGGGGGCAACTTGCAAGTTCTACCGGCACTGTCAAGTAGTGCATACTTGATGCCCACAACATTAGCCCCTTTACTCCTACCTAAAGCTTACCCAATGACCCAGAGATAAGGGATAAGGCAGACCCCGGTGGCGATCACAGATGGGCTACCCCTAATTGTGAAGAAGTTAACATTCCAAGGGGGCAAATCTGGCTAGATAAATTTGTCCCCCTTTCTCCACACCTTCCAGGACCCACCCCTCCGCCCCCACCATGTAATGAGCTAAAACAAAGATTGTAAAGCCTCTCAACGACGTTTCTCGGAGTTACACTTGTCAGTTACACTTAGTGTTGGCCAAATCAGTAGTACTTGCTTGTATTTCTCTCCCTCTGGCCCTGCTTCCCTGCCCCCATCCCTCATTCTTAATCCCAAGTATCACATTCCTTCACAAGAGTAGGGAAGGCCCATAAGCCCTTTCTGAGCAATCCAAGTTAAATAGATGGTATTGAGACAGGTCATTCATTTTTATATCCTTAACTATCAGGGTGCCTACCACAAATTTGGTGACCAATAAATATAAACTGGCAAGGATCAGAAAACTGGACAGAGAAAGGAATGCACCAAAACTATCCATCATGAGAAAATGTGAGAGAATAACTAAAAGATTGTGACTAAACTTTCCCCTCTATTAGCTGTGAGGCCAGCAGCCTTTTGGATATTCAACTTCTTTATAAAATGGAATTCTGAATTGTATCTCAACCTCATGAGAAAATAATAGTGGTAGTTTTCTGAAAATGATAAAACTAAAGTGTTAAGTTACTGCTTTGGTATAAAAGGCTTACATGGTAGCTTCCCCCCCCCCCTTCAGACATGAGGGTAGTTCCATATGTTAGCAATTAACACACATTAAAAAGAATTTTGAATAGCTGTGTGAGAATGAGATAACCATAATAAAGATTGTGAGTGATTACCTGAGATGAACATTTTCAGTTTTTGCTTCATGCTATATTTTTTTAAATATACAATACAGTATTATTAACTGTAGCCACCATGCTGTACAACCCCAGGACTTAATAACTTCATAACTGGAAGTTTGTAACTTTTGATCACCTTCACCCTATAGCCCAATCCCTACTCCCAACCCCTGCCTCTGGCAACTACCAAATCTGGTGTGTGTGTGTGTGTGTGTGTGTGTGTGTGTGTGTGTATGTATGTATGTGGTTTCTTGGGGGGGGGGGGGGTTGGTTTTTTTAGATGCCACATAAAAGTGAGATGATACAGTCTTTGTCTTTCTGTGACTGACTGATTTCACTTAATTTAATGCCCTCAAAGTCCATTCATGTTGTCACAAAAGGCAGGATTTCCTTCTTTATTATGGCAGAATATATTCCATGTATATACCACACTACTTTATCCACTCGTCTGATGATGGACACTATGTTTTCATGTCTTGGCTGTTATAAAAAATGCTGCAGTGTACATGGATGTGCACCTACCTTTTTGAGTTAGTGTTTTTGTTTTACCTGTTTATCCAAAACTGGAATTGCTGAATCATACTGTTTTCCTCCACACTGTTTTCTATAGTGACTGCACCAACTTACATTCCTATGAACAGTGCACAAAGGTTCCCTTTTCTCCAGAGTGTCATCAACGCTTATTTCTGGTCTTTTTGATAATAGCCATTGTAACATGTGTGAGGTGATTGTGGTTTTGTTTTGCATTTCCCTGATAGTTAATGATGTTGACCACCTTTTCATGTACTGTTGGCCATCTTTGGAGAAATGTCTATTCAGAACGTCCCTTTTCTTAATCATATTGTCTGTGTTTTGCTATGGAGTTTTAGGAGTTTTTTATATTTTTTGGATGTTAACCCCTTATCAGATATGTGATTTGCAATTTTCTCCCATTCCTTAGGTTGCCCTCTCATTTTGTTGGTTTTCTTTGCTGTGCAGAAGCCTTTTAATTTGATGTAGTCCTCTTGTTTATTTTTTATTTTGTTCCTTTTGCTCTTGATGTCAAATTCAAAAAATGATTGCCTAGACAAATGTCAAGGAGCTTACTGCCCATGTTTTTTTCTAGGCATTTTATGGTTTCAGGTCTTTCATTGAAGTCTTTAATCCATTTTGAATTAGTTTTTGTATATAGTATAAGAGAGTGGTCTAGTTTCAACTTTTTCATGTGGCTGTCCAGTTTTCCCAACACATTTATGGAAGAGATGGTCTTCAATTTACATATATGTAAGTTTATTGTAAATTGATGACATATGTGTGGGTTTAATTCTAGGCTATTGTTCTATTGATCTGTGTGTTTGTTTTTAATGACTATACCATACTGTTTTGATTATTATAGCTTTGTAACATATTTTGAAATCAGGAAGTGTGATGCCACCAGCTTTTTTTTTTTTTTTTTTTTTTTTTTTTTTGGTCAAGATTGCTTTTGCTATTCAGGGTCTTTGGTGGTTTCAAACAAGTATTAAGATTGCTTGTTCTGCTTGGGTGAAAAAATGCCGCTGGAATATTGTATTTTTTTCATTTAAAGACTTTTTAATATGTCAAGACTCCTATTTTATGTTTTACTTTATTTAGTACATAATTATTACTTTCTTTATTTTCTTAAAGAGAAAATGGAGACCTGGAGCTATTCAGTAGTTTTTTCCAGATTCACAAAGTAGAAAAACCAGGATTTGAAACCAGATAGGCTGATTCCAGAACCCTCAGCCTAAACTATATGCTTCCCCTTTTTGTTTCCTCAGTATTTTTCATTTCATGATTTTGTTTTTCTTTCTTTATTGCACATTTAGACTCTTATGAGAAAATTTTAGATATGTTAAGATGATACTTTAGATACTTTAACATTTATTGTTTTTTGGTTTTTGAGTTTTCAAATTTTATTGAAGAATAATTGATAAACAATATTGACATACAATTTTGTATTTGTGATTCAGTATTTATATGCAGTACAAAATGGTCACCACAATAAGTCTAGTTACCATCTGTCACCATACAAAGTTGAGACAATATTATTGACTGTATTACCTATGTTGTAAGTTGCATCCCTGTGTCTTATTTATTTTATAACTGGAAGATAAACCTCTTAATATGCTTTGCATATTCCCTTCCATCCCCTTCCCCTCTGGGAGCCATCACTTTCTGTATCTATGAGTCTTCTTTATTTGTCCATTTGTCTTGGTTTTTAGATTCCACATATAAGTAAAATCATATAGTATCTGTCTTTCTCTGTCTTATTTCATTTAGCATAATACCCTCTAGATCTATCCAAGTTGTCACAAATGGCAAGATAGCATTCTTTTTATGGCTGAGTAATATTCCATTGCGTGTGTGTTTATACATGATGACACTTAGGTGTGTCCATATCTTAGCTATTGTAGAGGTCTTAGCATAGAGGTTTTTCCCTTCCTTGGTTAAATTTATTTTAGTCTTTTTATTTCTGATGTAAATAGGATTGGTTTATTAATTTCTCTGTTTGCCAGTTTATTATTTAGTATATAGATACACAAGTTTTGTCTATAGATGTTGTATCCTGCAATTTTACTGAACTGTGATTAATTTCAACATTTTTGATAGAGACATTTTTGTGTATCTATTAGAGGTTTTTGATTTGTGGTCGCTATAAGCTGCATATATAACAACCTATGTTTAAGTAGTTTATTTTAAGCTGGTGGTCGCTTAAGTTCAAATACATTCAAAAAACACTGGATTTTTACTCCTTCCCCCTACATTTTAGTTTTTTGATGTCATCTTTTACATCTTTTTATTTTGCATATTCCTTAGCTCATAATTGTAGATACAGTTGATTTTACCACTTTTGTCTTTTAATCTTACTACTAGCTTTTTACATGGTTGATCTACAACCTTTATCATATGTTTGCCTTTATCAGTGAGACGTTTTTCTTTCATGTATTTTCTTATGTCTAGTCATGGCCTTTTCTGCTTAAGGAATATTTCATTAATATTAATATATCGTCTAAAGTCACATTAATAGTAATGAGCTCCTTTGATTTTTACATGTTTTTATATATAGGTACAATGGCATCTGAAAATAGGTACAGTTTTATTTCTTTCTTTCAAATTTAGATGCTTTTTATTTCTTTTACTTTCCCAGTAGCTCTTCCTAGGGCTTCCAATACTGTGTTCAATAAAAGCAACAAGAGTGGGCATTCTTGTGTTTTTCCTGATCTTAGAGAAAAAACATTGAGCTTTTCACTGAGTGTGATGTTAGCTATGAGCTTGTCACATGTGGCCTTTATTATATTGAAGCCCATTCCCTCTGCACCCACCTTGTTGGAGGTCTTTGTCATACATAAATGTTAAGTTTTGTCAAATGCCTCTTCTACATCTATTGAGATGATCATATAATTTTTATCCTTCATTTTGTCAAAATGTCAAAATTACATTGATTTTGCACATGTTGAAGCATTCTTAGTCTCTTGAATACCACTTGAATCTGGTGTATGTGTATTACTAATTTTGATTTGCTAATATTTTGTTGAGGATTTTTGCACCTACGCTTACCAGGAATATTGGCCTATAATTCTCTTTTCTTGTGTCATGCTTGCCTGGTTCTGGTATCAGAGTAATGCTGACCTCATGAATAAGTTTGGAAGTATTCCCTCTTCTTGTATTTTTTGGAAGAATTTGAAAAGGATTAGTGTTAATTCTTCTTTAAATGTTGGGCATAACTCACCATAAGCCATCTGGTCTTGGGCTTTAGTTTGTTGAAGTGTTTTTGATTACTGACTCAATCTCCTCATTAGTATTGGTCTGTTCAGGTGTTTTATTTCTTTAATGATTCAGTCTCAGTGAGCTGTATCGTACTAAGAATTTAGCCATTTTATTCTAGGTTGTCAAATTTATTGGCATTTGTTCTTAGTCATCTCTTGGGATCTTTTTGTATTTCTGTGATATAACTTGTAATATCTCCTCTTTTGTTTCCAATTTTGAGGTGTTTTTTTTTTTTTGCCTTAGTGATTCTAGCATATGGTTTGTCAATTTTGCTTATCTTTTCAAAAGACCACCTTTTCATTTCATTGATCTTTTCTATTGTTTTCCCATCTCTATTTCTGCTCTGATCCTTATTTCTTTTTCTAGTTCTTTAAGTTGTAAATGTAGGTTGTTTGAGATATTTCTTATTTCTTGAGGCAGGCATTTATATTGCTATGAACTTTCCTCTTAGAACTGGTTTTGCTACATCCCATCAGTTTTGGTATGTTGTATTTTCATTTGTCTAAAGAAATTTTTTAATTTCTGTTTTGAGAACTTTTTTGGAGAACTGGTTTGCCCAATTGCTTGTTGAGTTGTAACATAGTGTTAATCTCCACATATTTGTAAATTTTCCAACTTCATCTTGTAGTGGATTTTAGTCTCATAGCACTGTGGTTAGAAAAGATGCTTGATAACGTTTCAATCTTAAATTTCTTAAGATTTAATAAATGTATAAAATTTATTAAAATAATTTTGTGTCCTAATTTATCTTTTCTGGAGAATGTTTCATATGCAATTGAAAAGCATGTGATGTTTTTGCTTTTAAATGGAATGCTATGTACATGTCTGTTAAGTTCATCAACTCTAAAGTGTCATTTAAGGCCAATATTTCCCTATTGATTTCCTGTCTGGAAGATCTATCCATTGGTGAAAGTGAGACATTAAAGTCCTGGGCTGTTATTGTACTGATGGTTATGTCTCTGTATAAGTCTGTTAATATTTGTTTTATATATTCAGGTGTTCTTATGTTGGGTGCATATGTATTTACAGTGTTATAGCCTCTTGCCTGTTGATAAACAGGTCAATCCAGTAATGGCCTTTGTCTTTTATTACAATTTTTGTCTTATTTTGTGTGATATGAATATATCTACCACAGCTTTCTTTTGGTTCAGTGTTGAACTATCTTTTTCCGTCCCTTTACTTTCAGTCCTTATATCTAAAATGTGTCCTTATATCTAAAATGATCTCTTGTAGGCAGCATGTAGTTTGGGTCTTATTTTTTATTCATTCAGCCAAGCTATGTATTTGATTGGAGGATTTAGTCCATTTATATTTAAGTTACTTATTGATAGGTATGGACTTACTGTCATTTTGTTTCTTTCTGATGGTTTTGTAACTCCTTTGTTCATTCTCTTGCTCTCTTCTTTCATGATTGGATGATTTTTCTGTAGTGTTATGCGTAGATTCCTTTGCTTTTTGTGTAGGTACTCTAGGTTTTTGCTTTCTAGCTATCATGAGGCCTCCATAAAACAACTTATAACAGTCTATTCTAAGTTGATAACTGCTTAAGTTAAAACACTATACTTTTATTCCCTCCACCCATGTTGTATGTTTTTGATGTCGTTTTTTTTTTCTTTTCCCCCCCAGTTTAATTGAGATATAATTGACATACAGCCCTCGATAAGTTTAAGGTGTGTACCATTATGATTTGATTTCTACAGTTTGTGAAATGATTACCACAATAAGTTCAGTTAACATTCATCATCTCATGATACAAAAAAAATCAAAAAATGCTTTTTTTTTCTTGTTATGAGAACTCCTGGGATATACTCTCATAACAACTTTCAAATATACCATACAGCAGTATTAACTGTAGTTATCATGATGTATATTATATTCTTCATATTTACTTGTCTCTTAAATAGAAGTTAGTACCTTTTACCATCTTCATCCAATTCCCTCTCTCTATCCCCCTCCCCGCTTCTACTAACTACATATCTGATCTCTTTTCTGTTCCTTTTTTTTTTAAGGTTGACTACTTGAGATTGTACAGTATTTGTCTTTCTCTGTGTGACTTATTTCACTTAGCAAAATGCCCTCAAGGTCCATCAAGTTTGTCATAAATGGCAGAATTTCTTTCTTACTGACTAAATAATATTCTATTATATATATGTACCACAAAGTTTTTAGCCATTCATCTGTCGGTAAACACTTAGGTTGTTTTCATATCTTGGCTATTGAAAATAGCAATGAACAAAGGATCCACATATCTTTTTGACTTGGTCTTTTCATTTTCTTGAAAAAAACACGTGGAATTGCTAGATCATGTGATAGTTATATTTTTAATTTTTGAGAAACCTCTATACTGTTTTCTAAATGGCTGTACCAGTTGACAGTCTTACCAAGAGCACACACAGTCTCCTTTAATACACATTTATACCAACACTTGTTTTCTCTTACCTTTTTGAGAATAGCCATCCTAACAAGTGTGCAGTGATACCTCGTTGCTTTTTTTATTTGCATATCCCTGATGATTAGTGATAATGAGACTTTACATGTAACTTTTAAACGTTTGTATGTCTTCTTTGAAAAAATGTCTACTTAGGTTCTCTGATCATTTTTTAATCAGACTCTTGGGTTTTTTGCTATTGTCTTTTAGGAGTTGTAGGAGTTGTAGGAGTTCTTTATGTATTTTGAATATTAACCTCTTATCAGGCATGATTTGCAAATATTTTTCCCATTTGGTAGTTTGCCATTTTATTGATGATTTTCTTTGCTATGCAGAACTTTTTTTATTCTAAGTGAAGAAGCTTACTGCTAATATTTTTTTTTTATAGTAGTTGTATGGTTTCAGGCATTAGGCTGGGGTTTTTAATCCATTTTGAATTTGTTTTTGTATATGGTATAAGAGACTGGTTCCATTTCATCTTTTGCATGTGGCTGTCTACTTTTGCCAGTACCATTTATTGAAAAGAGTATCCTTTCCCCATTGTTTATTCTTAGCTACTTTGTCATAAATTAATTGACCGTGTGTTTGTAGGTTTATTTCTGGGCTCTCTATTCTGTTCCATGAACTTTGTAATATAGTTTGAAATCAGGAAGCATGATGCCTCCACCATTGTTCTTAAGATTGCTTTGAGGGGTGCCTGGCTGGCCCAGTTGGTAGAGAATGTGACTCTTGATCTTGAGGTCATGAGTTTAAGCTCCAAGTTAGGCATAGAACTTACTTTAAGAAAATAAAAATTAAAAAGGTTGCTTTGACTATTTGGGGTCTTTTGTGATTACATACATATTTTAGGATTGTTTCTTCTATTTCTGTGAAAAATGTCGTTGGAATCTTAATAAGGATTATACTGAATCTGTAGATTTTTTTTTAATAATATGGAGATATTAACAATATTCTTCCAATCTGTGAGACAGAATATGTTTCCATTTACTTGTATCTTCTTTAATATTTTACATCAATGTCTTGAAGTTTTCAGTGTGTAAAGATCTTTCACTTCCTTGGTTAAATTTATTACTAGGTATTTTATTCTTCTTGAATTATAAACAGGAGTGTTAATTTCTTTTGATAGTTATTAGAATATAAAATTGCAACAGATTTTTGAATGTTGATTTTTGTATCCTCAAGCTTTTCAGAATTCATTTATTCTAGTAGTTTGATATAGTCTGTAGGGTTTTCTATATATAAACGTATATTTAAATAATATATTATCATCTGTAAATAATGACAATTTTACTTTTCTAATTTGTATGCTTTTTATTTAGGAGTTCTTTATAATTTTGTATATTAACTCCTCATTAGATACATGGTTTGCAAATATTTTTCACCATTTTGTAGGTTGTCTTTTCATTTTATTGATCATTTATTTTGCTGTGCAGAAGTTTAATGTAGTTCCAGCTGTTTATTTTTTATTTTTTTATTTCTTGTGCTTTACATGTCCTATCAAAAAACCATTGCCAAGACCCATATAAAAGAGTTTGTTCATATGTTTTCTCTTAGGAGTTTTTATGGTTTCTGATCTTAAATTTAAATCTTAATCCATTTTGTCAATTTGTGTGAGTAATGTAAGATACTGGTCTAGTTTCATTCTTTTACATGTGAATATCAAATTTTCCCAGCACCATTTAAGATACTGTTTTTTCTCCATTAAGTATTCTTGCCTCCCTTGTCAAATACTAGCTTACTATATTTGCATCAGTTTATCCCTGCATTCTCGATTCGGTTCCATTGGTGTACATGTCTGTGTTTATGTCAATACCCTACTGTTTTTAATTACTATATCTTTATAATATAGCTTGATATCAGAAAATGTGATACTTCTGCCTTGTTCTTCTTCCTTAGGATTTCTTTGGCTATGCAGAGTCTTTGTAGTTCCACATAAATTTTAGAATAGTGTTTCTACTTCTGAAAAAAAAAATGACACTGGAAATTTCATAGGGACTACATTGAATCTATAGGTGGCTTTGGATAGCATGGACTTTTTAACAATATTAAGTCTTTCAGTCCATAAAAATACAATATCTTTCCATTTGTGTCTTCCTTAATTTCTTTTATTAATGTCTTATGGTTTTCAGTGTAGAGATCTTTCACCTCCTTGGTAAAAATATTCCTAACTGTTTAATTATTTTTTTATGCCATTGTAAATGGGTTCATTTTCCTTATTTCTTTTTCTGATAATTCATGTTAGTGTATAGAAATATTACTGATCTTTGCATGTCAGTTTTGTATACTGCAACTTTACTTATTAGATCTAACAGTTTTTTGGTATAGTCTTTAGGATTTTCTGCATAAGATATTATCTCATCTTCAAATAGAGCCTATTTTACTTCTTCCTTTCCAATTCGGATGCCATTAATTTATTTTTCTTGCCTCATTTCTCTGGCTAGGACTTCCAATAGTTGAATAGGAGTGGTGAGAATGGGTTCTCACCTTATTCCTGATTTAAAGTAAAAGTATTCAGCCTTTCACCATTGAGTATGATGTTGGCTGAGGGTTTGTCATATTTGGCATTTAGTATTTTAAGGTATGTTCCTTCTATATCTAATTTAAAAGTGTTATCAAGGAGTGTTGAATTTTGTCTAATGTTTTTTTTTACATCTATTGAGATAATATTTTTTTCTTGAATTGTATTAATGTGATATATCATTTTGATTTTGCAGATATTGACATATTCTTACTTCTCAGGGATAAATTCCACTTGAACATGGAGCATGATCTTTTTAATGTGCTGCTGAATTTGATTTGCTAGTATTTTATTGAGAATTTTTACATCTATATTCATCAAGGTATTGGTCTGTAGTTTTCTTGTAGTATCCTTTACTGACTTTGATATCAGGATAATGCTGGCCTCAAAAAGAAAAAGAGTTTGAAAGTGTTCCCTCTTCTATCTTTTTGGAAGAGTTTGAGAAGGATTGGTATTAATTCCTCAAATGTTTGGTAGAATTCACCAATAGGCCATCTGGTCTTGAACTTTTGTTTGAGAGGGTTTTCTCTTACTGATTCAATCTCTTTAGTAGTATTTGGTCACTTCACTTGTTTTATGTCTTCATGATTCAGTCTTGATAGGTTGTATGTTTCTAAGAATTTATCAATTTCTTTTACATTGTCCAATTTGTTGGCATATAATTGTTCATAGTAGTCTCTTATGATCTTTTGTATTTCTGTGGGTTCACTTATAACATCTCTTTCATTTCAGATACTATGTTTTTCTCTTGATGAGTCTAGCTATAGATTTGTCAATTTTGTTTATCTTTTCAAAAAATAATTCTTACTTCAATTATCTTTTCTCTTGTCTTTTTAGCCTCTATTTCCATTCTTTTTTAAATGTTTATTTATGTATTTTGAGAGAGAGAGAGCATGTGCATGCATGGAAGGGGCAGAGAAAGAGACAGAGAAGGAGAGAGAGAATCCCAAGCAGACTCCATGCTGTTGGCACAGAGCCCAACATGGGGCTCAATCCCACAAACCTGTAATCATGACTGGAGCTGAAATCAAGAGTCAGATGCTTAACTGACTGAGTCACCAAGGCATCCCTAATTTAGTTTCCATTCTGATCATTGTTATTTCCTTCCTTCTATCTTTGGGCTATGGTTTTTTTCTTTTTCTAGTTCCTTATGGTGTAAAGTTAAGTTGGTATTTGAGATTCTTCTTGTTTCCTGATGTGGATCCTTCTCAGGCCTGCTTTTGCTGCTTCTCATGTTTGGTATATTACTTCCATTTTCATTATCCTAAATACTTCTTTATTTCCCCTTTAATATCTTTGTTAATTCACTGATTTTTTTAGGAGTGTTGTTTAATTTCCATGTCTTCTTGACTTTTCCAGTTTTCTTCCTTTTATGGATTTCTAGTTATTTCTAGTTTCGTTGTGGTTAAAGAAGATGCTTGGTATGATTTCAGTATTCTTGAATTTGCCAAGACTTGTTGTAGTCTATCCTATAAAATGTTTCACATGCACTTGAGAAGAGTGTGTATTCTGCTGTTTAGGACAAAATATTCTATTTATGTCTATTAGGTCCATTTGGCCTGTAGAATTGTTCAAATACACTTTTTCCTTACTGATTCTCTGTCTGGATGAGCTATTTGAGAATGGGGTGTAAAGTCCCCAATCATTATTGTATTTCTGATAATTTCTACATATTGATCTTTTATATTTTCTCTACACATTTAGGTGCTCTGATGTTGTGTATATAACTATTTGCAAATGTTAAATATTCTTGACCCCTTTATTAATATAATGTCCTTCTTTCTCTCTTTTTTAAAAACATTTTTAGTTTAAAGTCCTTTCTGTCTAACTATCCTTGCTTTTTTTTTTTTTTGTTAATATTTGCTTGAGATATCTTTTTCCATCATTTACTCACAATCTGTATGTGTCTTTAAAACTGAAAGGAATCTCTCACCGGCAGCATATCTTTGGATTTTTTCCAGTAATTTCAGCCTTTGTGTTTCTTTTGTTTCAAAAACTTAATCCATTTGTATAAAGTAATTATTGATAAGGATTTATTGCCATTTTTTGTTTCTGGCTATTTTGTAGATCTGTTGTTTCTTCTTACCATATTTTTTTGTATGTGTGTGTTTTGTTATCTTTTGGTATCACTATGCTGACATATTTTTTTAACATTTATTTTTTTTTAATTTTTTTAATGTTTATTTATTTAATTTGAGACACATAGAGCACAAGCAATGGAGGAACAAAGAGAGAGGGAGACAGAATCCCAAGCAGGCTCTGCACTGCCAGTATGGAGCCTGATGTGGGGCTCAATCCCATGAAACGTGAGATGATAACCTGACCCAAAACCAAGAGCTAGATGCTTAACTGACTGAGCCACCCAGGCACCCCAGTATGCTGACTTCTTAATCTTTTTTTTATGTGTGTAATTATTATAGATTTTTCCCTTGTGGTTACCATGAAGCTTACACAAAACATCTTAAAATACATAACACCTTGTTTTAAACTAAGAACTTTGATAACAATTCTAAACTTTACACTTCTACTCCCCTCCCTCTCACATAGTAGGTTATTGATGTAACAGGTCACATATTTTTTTATAGTGTGTCTAATAACAGCTTGTGATAGTTATGGCTATTTTTACTACATTTGGTTTTTAACTTCTATTTTTTTAGTTATTCTTTTAAGGTTTATTTATTTTGAAAGAGAGAGAAAGAGAAAGAACATGAGTAGGGGAGGGGCAAAAAGAGGGGGAGAAAGAGAATCCCAAGCAGGCTCCATACTGTTAGCTCAGAGCTCAGTGCGGGGCTCGAACCCGTGAACCGTGAGATGATGATTTGAGCCAAAGACAGATGCTTAACCAATGAGTCACTCAGGCCCCCCTGGTTTTTAACTTTTAAAGTTAAGTGAAGTTGTAAGTGAATTTCACACCACCATTACCTATTATAGAATCTAACATTGACTATGTATTTATCATTACCAGTTTTATGTTAGCTTATGTTTTTATGATGTTCATTAGTATCCTCTTAGTTCTATTCAATGAACTCCCTTTAAATGTTTTTGTAAGGCAGGTGTAGTGGTGATGAACTCCCTCAACTTTTGTTGGTTTGGTAATCTTTATCTTGATTTCACTTCTGAGGGACAACTTTACTGTTTAAAATTCTTGGTTGACAGTTGTTTTCTTTCAATATTTTGAATCTGTCTTCCCATTCTTTCCTGGTCTGAAAAGTTTCTGCTGAGAAATTTGTCTGCACCCTTATGCTGGGTAGGGGGATTCCCTTGTATTTAATTTTTCTTTTCTCTGTCCGCTTTCAAAATTCTTTGTCTTGAATTTGATGTGTGTGAATTGTAATGTGTCTCAGTGTAGCCCTATTTGGGTCCAACCTATTTGGAGTCCTTTGGGCTTCATGAATCTGGAAATCTATTTTTCCCCCTCAGGTTTGGGACATTTTTAGCCATTATTGCTCTAAATGTACTTTCTGTCTCTTTCTCTTTTTCTTCTCTGTATGGAATTTGATAATATGCATAGTATTTGTCTTGTGTCCAATAGGCCCCATCAGGTTTCTTTACTCTTTTTCATTCTTTTTTCTTCTTGCTCTTCTGACTGAAGAAGGATTTGCTTTCATGTTTTCCGGGTTTTTTGTTGAACTTCTCATATTCTTCATGCCTTGTTTGCTAATTTCATTTCATTTTCTGTGTGTTCTTGTAGTTTTCAAAACTTTTTCTTTATTTTTTTTAAATGTTTATTCATTTATTTTGAGAGAGGAGAGGGGCAGAGAGAGAGGGAGAGAAAGAATCCCAAGCAGGCTCCATGCTCAGCACAGAGCCCAACATGGAACTTTGTCTAAGGACCACAAGATCACAACCTGAGCTGATACCAAGCCAATATCAAGAGTTGAATGCTCAACCAACTGAGCCACCCAGGGACCCTTACAAAACTTCTTTTTAGAAGATCATTTTGAATTCTTTTTTTTTTTTAGTATGTATTCATTGACAACTAGAACTATAGTTACAGCTATATAACCATAATTTTTTTACTACTTTGTCTTTTAACCTTCATAATAGATTTATAAGAGACTAATCCACCACTTTTACAATGTCAAATTATTCTGAACTTGACCATCAATTTACCATTACCAATGATATTTATATTTTCATATATTTTCCTGTTACTAATTAGCACCCTTTTGTTCTAGCTTAAGAAGTCATTTTAGCATTTTTGTAAGTCCTGTCTAGTAGTAATGAGTGACTTTATCTTTTGCTTGTCTGCAAAACTTTTTATCTCTTTTTCAAATGAAGGACAGTTTTGCCTGGTAGTGTATTCTAGGTTGGCATTTATTTTATTGGAGTCCTTTGTAGGCCAGAGGGAGTGATAGGGTATATTCAAAGTTCCTGCTGAAAGTCTGTCCATAGTCTTATGCATTTCCCCTTGTATGTAACCAGTTATTTTTCCTAATGCTTTTATGATTATCTCCTTGTCTTGAGCTTTTGACACTATAGTCATAATATGTCCTGATGTGTCTGTGAGTTCATCTTATTTGGAACTCTCTAGGCTTCCTGGATCTTGATGTCTGGTTTCTTCCCCAGGTTAGGCAAATTTTAAGTTTTCAGCCATTATTTCTTCAAATAAGTTTTCTGTCTTTTCTTTCTGTCTTCTCCTTCCGGGAGAGCTGAGTTTGGATCCTCCTACATCACCATCTTGAATCAATTCCTCCTCCACTCTTCTTAGGCTGATAGAAAAATGCTAAACAATAACAACAACAACAATATCAGGACATGGAACAATTTCTCTTTATTCTTTCTTAAATTAAAATTTCAAAACCTCAGATAATAAATATCCACTGGATTAAACCTGTAAATGGGACTACATCTTTGTAATTGTACTTGGTAGCAATGCCTGCTTGCTTTAGTTTATACTTACTATATGTCTATTGACTAAATGAATAAATAGGTTGAGCAATTATTTGATGTTTGTTTGTTTTTTTCTGGTTGTTACCAAATGCTTTTTACAATCAGGAGCCATTTCATTAAGTGGCAAAGGGATGGAAACAATGTTGAGTCAGAAGTGTGCAGAAAGGCATACAGACATGGCAGAAAATGCTCCTCAGTGCTACCAAAAATTTGGGACACATACTCCTCCTCTAATTAAAGATGTTTCTAAGTGGTAGATAGACCTGACATTGAATAACTTTGAGTGCCATATGAAGAAATGCATTTCCTTTACAAAGGTCTTTCAAGCTTTTAGAAAAACAGATGAGACTATCATGTTTCTTCCAAACTTGCCAGTTTATCTCTCTCTCTCTCTTCTCTTTTTTTTTTCTTTTTCCCCACTCTCTCCCTCCTTCCCATCCCCTTCCTCCCTTCCACTTTCTCTCTCTCTCTCTTTTAACAAATAGTAAGGCTACAGCTCAGAGCATTTGGCAGCAAAATTACCCAGCTAGAATTTACAAAAATTGGTTTGGTTTCATTATATTTATTTTTATAGTATGTCAAGACAAGTGATAGTGATTCATCCCTTTATAGTAGTGACATAAATTTTCCTTTAAAAAATATATCCAAAGAATGAAGATATAGATATAGATATAGATCTCCAGAGTTTTTTAACTGGGCCATTTAAGGAAAACATAAGCAAATAATACAGATGGTATGTAGATTTTAAAAGTAAAAATATGAAAGAAGTCCAGGACTGAAGTTTGAGAATCATTATGCAGGCCTCAGTAGAGTGCCTATGCTGTCTTGTTCTCTGGACTATAAAGTAAATGAATGAAGTCTTCATTATTTTCTATGACTGTTTCAAATTTTAATATTAGTAGTAAAAGAAAAATACAGTCTTTTTTTGTTGTTTTTTTGTTTTTTGGGTTTTTTTTTTTTTTTAGCCTTCGCTAATAGATTTTCTCCTCAAATCAGTCTTAGCTTTCAGTTAGATCTTTATAGGATGCATCTGTTAAGGATAGCACCTCATTAATGTGCATCAGAGAAAGGTCAGAGCAGGAATTCATCTGGCACTCTAGGCTTAATTCAGTAAGATTACCCATCATATTCTTTTAACCATAAGATTGTGCCTATATATACACCTAAATTCATATTATCATTGTTCTTTCTATGTCTTATTTGCACTCTGACAATTTACATACAGAGAACTACAGAGACTAATATGAAATAATGATTAAAAGAAATTTTCATGTGGAGTGTCTGGATGGCTCAGTTGATTAAACCTCCAACTCTCCATCTTGGCTCAGGTCATGATCTCACAATTCGTGAGTTTGAGCCCCATGTCAGGCTCTGTGCTGATGGTGTGCAGCCTGTTTGGGATTCTCTCTCTCCTTCTTTCTGGCCCTCACTTGGGTGTGCTCTCTCACTCTCAAAATAAATAAATAAACTTTAAAAAAAAAAAGAAATTTTTACAAACTGTAAGCTGATTATAGAAAAACATGTTAGGCAGAGGGGATTAATTCAATTTTTTTTCAGACTACTAATGAAATGACTATGCAAAACACCCATATAAAATAAAAACTTAGTTTCTAAATCATGCATGTATTTATTTGTTTTATTACCTTAGCTGCTTTTTTTTTCTCTTTTGGTTTGAAATTTACATTGTTTCTTATTTGTCATGTATCTTCTGTCTGGTTATTTAAATATGCCAGATATCTTTAAATAGACCAGAATACATGGCAAATAGTTATTCACATAGCAAATAATTGCATATTTTTATAAAGTGCAAAATCGGTCTGAACTAAATAACTTTTTTATCAATAAATCTAGACAACTCTATGAAGAAAGAAAAGCATTTTTTTGAAGTATTTATTTTCAGAGAGAGAAAGAACATGAGAAAGGGGCATGGAGAGAAGGGGAGAGAGAATCCCAAGCAGACTCCAAACTGTCAGCATGGAGCCAGACAGGGGGCTCCAACTCATGAACAGTGAGATCATGACCTGAGCTAAAATCAAGAGTCAGATGCTCAACTTGACTGAGCCACCTAGCTGCCCCAAGAAAGAAGCAATTTGGTCAATGTTATGAACTAACACAGAGATGGCAAGATGAAAGGATAGACTGGTTATTTGGAAAACCAAAGGGAACAGTTGAAGGAGGCAAGTAACAGAAAAACTGCCATCACTTAGAAGACGATGAAAGATAGAGTAGGGAATGACATTTTTGGCCTGATTATTGTGATCAGTTATTGACAGTGATCAAATTCACTGGACAAGTGTTGACATCATTTTTCTGGTACAGATATAATCACAAGTTCCAATGAAATCATGAGTAAGAAGACATACACTGAGCCAGCTTTGACTTGAATGTTCCTACTAGTGGTTTCCACTATCCTCTTTATGACAATTATTGTGGGATTCGCATTTTGAGTTTAAACCCCTTTGGGATATAAATTGGAATCATTTATTTAAAGTTATGGAAATGTGGCACAAAAACAGACACATAGACCAATGGAATAGAATAGAAACCCCAGAACTAGACCCATAAACATATGGTCAACTAATCTTTGACAAAGCAGGAAAGAACATCCAATGGAAAAAAGACAGTCTCTTTAACCAATGGTGCTGGAAGAACTAGACAGCAACATGCAGAAGAATGAAACTAGACCACTTTCTCACACCATTCACAAAAATAAACTCAAAATGGATAAAGGACCTGAATGTGAGACAGGAAACCATCAAAACCCTAGAGGAGAAAGCAGGAAAATCCTCTCTGACCTCAGCCGTAGCAATCTCTTACTCGACACATCCCCAAAGGCAAGGGAATTAAAAGCAAAAATGAATTACTGGGACCTTATGAAGATAAAAAGCTTCTGCACAGCAAAGGAAACAACCAACAAAACTAAAAGGCAACCAATGGAATGGGAAAAGATATTTGCAAATGACATATCGGACAAAGGGCTAGTATCCAAAATCTATAAAGAGCTCACCAAACTCCACACCCGAAAAACCAATAACCCAGTGAAGAAATGGGCAGAAAACATGAATAGACACTTCTCTAAAGAAGACATCCGGATGGCCAACAGGCACATGAAAAGATTCTCAACGTCACTCCTCATCAGGGAAATACAAATCAAAACCACACTCAGATATCACCTGACGCCAGTCAGAGTGGCCAAAATGAACCAATCAGGAGACTATAGATGCTGGAGAGGATGTGGAGAAACGGGAACCCTCTTGCACTGTTGGTGGGAATGCAAACTGGTGCAGCCACTCTGGAAAACAGTGTGGAGGTTCCTCAGAAAATTAAAAATAGACCTACCCTATGACCCAGCAATAGCACTGCTAGGAATTTACCCAAGGGATACAGGAGTACTGATGCATAGGGGCACTTGTACCCCAATGTTTATAGCAGCACTCTCAACAATAGCCAAATTATGGAAAGAGCCTAAATGTCCATCAACTGATGAATGGATAAAGAAATGGTGGTTTATATACACAATGGAGTACTACGTGGCAATGAGAAAGAATGAAATATGGCCCTTTGTAGCAACATGGATGGAACTGGAGAGTGTGATGCTAAGTGAAATAAGCCATACAGAGAAAGACAGATACCATATGTGTTCACTCTTATGTGGATCCTGAGAAACTTAACAGAAACCCATGGAGGAGGGGAAGGAAAAAAAAAAAAAGAGGTTAGAGTGGGAGAGAGCCAAAGCATAAGAGACTCTTAAAAACTGAGAACAAACTGAGGGTGGATGGGGGGTGGGAGGGAGGGGAGGGTGGGTGATGGGTATTAAGGAGGGCACCTTTTGGGATGAGCACTGGGTGTTGTATGGAAACCAATCTGACAATAAATTTCATATATTGAAAAAAATAAAATAAAATAAATAAAAATTAAAAAATAAAATAAAATAAAATTATGGAAATGTGGGACGCCTGGGTGGCTCAGTCAGTTGAGCAGCCGGCTTCAGCTCATGTCATGATCTCAGGGTCCATGAGTTCGAGCCCTGCGTCGGGCTCTGTGCTGACAGCTCAGAGCCTGAAGCCTGTTTCAGATTCTGTGTCTCCCTCTCTCTGACCCTCCCCCATTCATGCTCTGTGTCTCTCTGTCTCAAAAATAAATAAACGTTAAAAAAAATTTTTTTTAATAAAAATAAAATAAAATTATGGAAATGTGAAAAAAAGAGACCCTAGAAGTAGTGGGTTTTTGTTTGTTTGGTTGGTTGGTTTGGGGGTTTTCGTTTGTTTGTTTTTGTTGGTTTTTTTTGTTAAGCCAAGCCATCTTGGCTTTTGTTAAGCCAAGCCAACCTGGAGAGTCCAGCTAAGGGCTGCCATGAGCTCACAGAGTACCGTTGTGTAAACTGGAAAAGGCATTTTTTCGTTTGGGCTTATGCAGCTCCGTTTCACAGCATCAAGCTAGGCAAGTGGAGTGTAAACTGGATTTCAGCCCTCACTTAGTCCCCCCCTTAGCCAGTAACATGCACAACTATATGGACAAGCCCTGAACAGAACCAAAAATTTCTAAAGCATCATACAGAATATATACTTGTGTGCCTTTTCTGGACAACTTGTTTGAATGTTTAACAACCAATTGTATCAAAAAATTTTTTTTCAATAGTTAACTACCTTAACCAACTAGGTCACTTACCTATCTCTATATACTAAAAACCCTTCTAATTTTGTTTACAAGAAACCCACTGCTGGTCTCTTTTGTGAAAAAGAGATGCCCTGTTATGGTAATAATCATTGAAATTTTCCTCAAGGAAAGCAATGATTCAAGACTTCAAATAATTTCATCATTGACCCAGTGGCGGGGGAGCACAAAGCCTCAGATAAGAGCAGAGCTTATATGGCAATTCAATTTCTATCAGGTGGAATTATACTATAAATCCAAAAGACAATAATAGTTAGATCCATCGAATTAACATCTATGACAATAAATACAATAAAAACGTCTTTTAATGCAG
This sequence comes from Prionailurus viverrinus, assembly GCF_022837055.1. Lineage (NCBI taxonomy): Eukaryota > Metazoa > Chordata > Mammalia > Carnivora > Felidae > Prionailurus > Prionailurus viverrinus. The sequence goes on from NC_062561.1 coordinate 168,484,675, forward strand.
TTTGCTCCTCCAGACCAGGATTCAGATGTGATTGATTTTAAACCTAAAAACATCTTTAAAATTAGATTTTAGGACTACATTCTATAGTTCTCTAAAAGTAAAATGGGGAAAAATATATTTAAAATATTTTGAGCTGGTTTAGATGTCATTGAGTTTATAATGGGTATATTTTTCTTTGTTCCAGATCATTAGGAGTCTCAAAAACATTTTTTTCTTAAGCATGGGGAAAAAAACAGAATCAGGAAGGGAGGTGACCTTTAATTTAAGAAGGCTAGAATTACCATATCATGTGGTGTATTAAACTTGCAAAAATGCAATGTCCTCATCTGGCTTGCTTTTGGGAAACTAGTAATCTATAAATTTGACATTATTTGTATAAAATACATTAAAACAAAAAATGTAAGCTGAATTGTTATTAAATTTGTGCAAATGCAGTCACTAAATTATAACAGTCAAGCATTATTATGCAAATTGGAGCTAATTTTACAATATCTCTATCTAATTGTTTACAGAGCAGTAGAATTATGGTACTGTTAAGCAGGACAGGATGTTGTGTGAAAGAGTGTGTTTTTAATTTGAACCATTTTTACTTCCTGTGATTTTTTTGTTTTTAATAGTGAGCATGGAAAAGGTATTTAGCATGGAGAAAACAAGGGCAGATGTCTCCTACATTGTATACTCAAGGACTTAGCTAATTAGTATTTTCTATGTACTTTATATGCAGCCATGGAGATGGGCTCTCCTCAGAGGTGCACAAGCTTCCTCTTCTCAGGCTTTATGAGATGTCAGATAGAACAGTCTACAAAGACCACGCCAAGAAATAGTTTTAAGAGATTTGTTTTGAGATGAAGGGCTACTTGAAGGTGCAGCATCCTAAGTGGTCCTAAGCTTCCAGCTGTGTTCCTTAGCAGAAGGGGTTACAGAAGGCTGCTCCGATGTGACAGCATGGAATTACGTCTGAAACAACACTTAAGGAAAGGTTTAGAGAAGAAAGCAAGACCATTCTCCATCCAGTGGAGAAATCACATTGAATAAACAGTTTTAGCAAGAGGTCAATGAACACTGCCTCAAAGGAAAGACCCTTCATCTTCTTAGATAAGCAAAAATCAGTGTCTGGAATTCATTTGTGGAGGGTATTCTGCTTCCTGTTTCTCTTACAATCCTTATTTTATCCTTCTTATTACTCAGCGATTTCAAATAAGCTAAACTGTCAGCATATGAGAAAGCTCTCTGCCAATGAGATGACTTTTTTTCTTTTTCCAGAAAGCCTTGCCAAGTTTATGAGCCAAGAAATAGCTGAATTATAATGGCTGGAACTTCAAAGAGAAAGAAGAGTGAAAGGTATTATAATATTTTGGTAAAATTTCCTGACTCTTAAAATCAGCAGGGGCTGATCGATAGGAGAATAACAGTAAATTTTATGGTTGGGAAAGGGAGGGGGCTTAATATCTCATGATAAGAAGGTGCCCCCAGGTGGAGCCTTCCTGCCTAGTTATTCTTCATCCCTAGAGGAAAAAAATGTGACTGGGGAATTCGAGGAAGAAACATATCAGGAACAGGATCGCATTGTATTCCTTTTGCTTAGCACGATTTGTCCTGCTAATGTGATCCGCATTTTTAAATTTGTTTTGGAATCTTCCAAAAATCTTAATGCATATTAAAATGAGCCACTTCATTAATTATCTTTTTAGTTGTTTACTTAGTATGCCTTCCATGACATCTCCAAGCACCTTTTATTCACTCTGAAGATTTTTATCTCCACTTTTGTTCTCCTCTGCAAAACCTGTAGTATAGAAATGACCTTAAACTGAACAATGTTTTCTCTCTGGGGACTTGGCACTTCAAGACAGATCAAGCTTAAGACTAAAAAGACCCTTTGCCTCCTAAATTTAGACAGTAGTGAGTATTTTACTTCAGATCTCAATTAGGAATTGCATTTGACTGCTAGTAATAGACTAGAAATAACAATGCCTTGAATAAGTGAGTTTCTCTCCCAGAAAGAAAGTCCAGTGATAGGCAGTTAAGGGCTTTGGGTGCTCCACGGTTACCAAGGATGGAGTCCCTTCTTCTTTTCTACACCTTTATCCTGAAAGCATAAGTTTTATCCTGAAGTTCACCTCATAGTCTAAGATGGGTGCTGTTATGATTGCACATCCAGGCAAGAAAGAAGACAGGAAGGGTGTTGAGCTATAAAGGAGTCCTAGCTGAATATTCCCTTTTATACTGACTAATCCCTTTTATGCTGTTTCCTGGAAGTTCTCCCCCACCCCCAAAACATTGGCTTACATCGTTACCAACTGTAATTTTTAGCTTCGGAGTATCTCTGCCATAAATAAATCTGAGGGTTTTGCAATTAGGAAAAAAGGGAAGTATAATTATTGGATAGGTGACGGGAAGTTTTTGCTGTGGCACTTAACTGCAAACTCCTGGACAGTTACCTACCTACTTCACTTATGTCCAAGCCCAGTCCTCGTTGTTGGTCCATTCCATATCTTTTTTAAAAGACCTGCATTGTAGTTAATCTATGGAATGAAACACATAATCAAGAATGTGGTTCATTCCTTATTCTCAGCTATATCAAGAATATCCAATTAAGCATATTTATTGCTCATTAGTCTTTCATGATTAGGCAAACCTTAATTTTTCACAGTAATGGGACACTAGATTATCATAGATAACAACAAACAAAGGCAGCTGGAGAAATGCCCAAATTAAACTCCAATTTTCAGAGTTAAAAAAAAAAAATTTTAATTGTCAATTGAGTTTCACACATATGAAAGTAAATGAAGAAACCAAGTAACTTTTTTTTTTTTTTTTAAGTAGGCCCCACACCCAGCATGGGGCCTAACACGGGGCTTGAACTCAGGACTGAGATCAAGACCTGAGCTGAGATCAAGAGTTAGATGCTTAACCGACTGAGCCACCCAGGTGCCACAGAAACCAAATAACTTTTTTAAATAATCTCAAATTCTGTGCTTGTAGACAAACCTACACATGGAAAAAACAAATTAGAGGTTGTGAAAATTTTAAGTGCGGAAGACAGAAGGAATTTGTGTTGTTTAAAGGAAATTATAAAGAAATGTGTCGTAATATTTTAGTGTGCTGATGTGAAATATATAGCAGCTAGGGATAAACAACCAAAGTGGAATTAGAGAGGGGCCAAATGATAAACTCTGAAGAAGGCCAGTGTCAAAGACTGCCAGAAAAAACATGGGTAATGATAATCTGAAGGAGCAATGAGAGGACTGACTTGAATCCACAAAGTGTTTCATTAACAGCCACGAAGCTCTTGAATTGGCCACATCGTATTATAGCCTCTTCCCCTTATTCAATTAAGACCTTTCTAGAGGTCAGTTCGTGGCTTTGGCTCAGCCCAGTTTGAGTCACTGGAGCCTTTTGGTAGTTTCTGGATTTCTGTATATACACAGCTGGCTTCAAGTCATGGCTTTACTCCTTAGGAGACTCTGGGCAAAGACCCCAACTTTCTGGGGCTCAATTTCCTCATCTTTAAAGTGTTGTTATGGAGATGAGGGAGACAGCGTGAGGGACAGACTTGGCTTGAAAATAAGTTAGGTGCCAGGGAGACAGGGAAAAAATAGAGGACAGTTGGAGACTTTTAGACAAAATCATATATTCTTGTGCTTTTTATAAGGTTCCCAGGAGGAACATGATTGTCAGTCAAACATGTGTAATGATTGAAATTAGTTCTACATACTGCACATGAATCATCAACATGAAGGATCAATTGTGAGAGACTATAGTTATTATACAATATGGTTAATGCCACAGCTATAATCAACATCACTTTAAATTAAGCTATAACATATAATCTAGGAGTTTCAGGTGTACAATATAATGATTTCATATTTGTATATTGCAAGATGATCACCATAAGTCAAGTTAATTCTAGTTAACATTCATTACCAAATATAGTTATAGTTTTTTTCTGATGACAAAAACTTGTAAAATTAAGCAACTTTCAAATATACAATACAGTATTTTTTTTTATTTTTTTAAAGTTTATTTATTTTGAGAGACACAGAGATAGTGCAAGTGGGGGAGAGGTAGAGAGAAGGAAACAGAAAATCCCAAGCAGGCTCCATACTGTCAGCCTGGAGCCCGATGTAGGGCTTGAATTCACGAAACTGTGAGATCATGACCTGAGTTGAAACCAAGAGTCAGACGCTTAACCGACTGAGCCACCCAGGCACCCCTACAATACAGTATTATGAACTACAGTCACCATGCTAGACATTATATCCTTGTTACTTATTTATTTTAAAACTGGAAGTTTGTACATATTGACCACCTTCACTCATTTTACCCACCCCCAACCCCACCACTTCTGGGAACCAACCTGCCCTTTTGTATCTCTGAATTAGGTGAATGATTTTTTGGTTTTGTTTCTTTTAGGTTCCACATATAAGTGCGATCATAAGATACTTAGCTTTCTCTGACTTCTCTTATTTCGCATGATATCCTCTGGGTCCATTCATGTTGTCTCAAATGGCAAGATTACATTCTTCTTTAAGACTGAGTAATATTCCATTGTATGTGTGTATGTATATTTATATATAAATCTCTTTGTTTCTTCATCTATCAATAAGCATTTAGGTTACTTCCACACCTTGGTTATTATAAATAATGCTGCAATGAGCATAAGGGTGCATATATCTTTTCAAATTAGTATATTTTGGGTAATTTCCAGAAGTGGGATAGCTGGACTATATAGTGGTTCTATTTTTCATTTTCTGAGGAATCTCCTTACTGTTTCATAGTGATTGCACCAGTTTATCTTCCCACCAACAATACACAAGGGTTCCTTTTTCTCCATAATCCTTTCCAACACTCGTTATTTGTCTTTTGCTACTAGCCATTCTGATAAATGTGTGTGAATATTTCTTTGTGGTTTTGATTTGCATTTCTCTGATGATTAGTGATGTTGTGCATCTTCCCATGGGTCTGTTGGCCATCTGTAGGTATTCTTTGGAAACATGTTTATTTAGGTCCTTTGCCCATTTCTCTTTTTTAACACAGTGAGCAAACAATTCTATACATTATTCATTGTTCACCAAGATAAGTGTAATTTTCATCTGTCACCTTACAATGTTATTACAGTATTACTGATCATCTTCCCTATGCTATACTTTTCATCCCACTGATTTACTTATAACTGGTTTTTGTTGGTTGGTTTTCTTTTTTGATCTTACATATAAATGAAATCATATGGTATTTGTTGGTCTTTCTCAGTCTGACTTATTCCACTTAGCCTAGTTCTCTTAGTCCATCCATGTTGCAAATGGTAACATTTCATTCTTTTTTATGGCAAAGTGATATTTCATTGTATGTATATGCTTCATCTTCTTTATCCATTTATCTATCAGTGGGCACTTAGGTTGCTTCCATTTCTTGGCTAGTTGCAAATAATGCTGCAATAAACATAGGATAGGAGTGCATAGATCTTTTTGAATTAGTGTTTTTGTTTTCTTTGGGTAAATACCAGTGGAATTCAGGTCCTCTGCCCATTTTTGATTGGGTTATTTGAGGGTTTTTGTTTGTTTGTTTGGGTTTTTTTGGTGTTGAGTTGTATGAGTTCTTAATATATTTTGGATAGTATCCCTTATCAGATATATCATGTGTAAATATCTTCTCCCATTCAGCAGGTTGCCTTTTGGTTTTGTTACTGCTTTCCTTCACCCTGCAAAAGCTTTTTATTTTGACATAGTCCCAATAGTTTATTTTTATTTTTGTTTCCCTTGACTAAGGAGACATACCCAGAAAAATATTGCTAGGTCCAATGTTGAAAAGATTATTGCCTATATTGTCTTTTAGGAGTTGTAGGGTTTCAGGCCATACATTTAGACTTTTCATCCATTTCGAGTTTATTTTTGTATATGATGTAAGAAAGTGGTCTAGTTTCATTCTTTTGCATGTAGTTGTCCAATTTTGCGAACATTAATGAAGAGACTGTCTTTTACCCAGTGTATATTCTTGCCTCTATTGTCATACATTAATTCACCATATAAGCATGGGTTTATTTCTGGGCTCTCTATCCTATTCTATTGTCTATGTGTTTATTTCTGTGCAAGTACTATACTGTTTTATTATAGCTTTGTAGCGTAGCTTGAAATCTGGCATTGTTATACCTCCAGCTTTGTTCTTAAGATTTCTTTGGTTATTCAGGGTCATTTATGGTTCCATACAAATCATAAAATTATTTGTTCTAGCTTTGTGAAAAATACTATTGATATTTTGATAGAGTATACTTTGAATCTGTAGATAGCTTTGGGTTGTGTGGACAGTTTATTAATCCGATCCATGAGCATGGTATATCTTTCATTTGTTTGTTCATCTTCAATTTCTTGGAATGTCTTAAAGTTTTCAGAGTGCAGGTTTTTCCACCTCCTTGGTTAAATTTATTCCTAGGTATTTTACTATCTGGATGCAATAGAATTGTTTTCTTCATTTCTCTTTCTTTTCTTTTTATGTTTATTTATATTTGAGATAGAGAGAGACAGAGCATGGGCAGGGGAGGGGCAGAGAGAGAGAGAGGGAGACACAGAATCTGAAGCAGGCTCCAGGCTCTGAGCTGTCAGCACAGAGCCCAACGCATGGCTCGAACCCACGAACCGTGAGATCATGACCTGAGCCGAAGTCGGTTGCCCAACCAACTAAGCCACCCAGGCGCCCCTTAATTTCTTGTTCTGATAGCATATTACTAGTGCACAGAAGTGCAACTGATATTTGCATATTGATTTGGTATCCTGAAAGTTGACTGAATTTGTTTATTATAACAGTATTTCTTGGTGGAGTTTTTCGAGTTTTCTGCAAAATGTCATCTGGAAACAGTGACAGTTAAACTTCTTTCTTTCTGATTTGGATGCCCTTTATTTCTTTATCCTGCCCAGTTGCTCTGGCTAGGATGTCTAATAGTGTTGTTGAATTAAAGTGGCAAGAGTGGGCATCCCTGTCTTGTTCCTGATCTTAGAGGAAATGCTTTCATCTTTTCATCATTGAATGTGATGTTACCTGTGGGCTTGTAATATATGGCTTTTTTTTATACCTACTTCTATACCTACTTTGTTGAGAGTTTTTATCATAAGTGAATATTGAATTTTGTCAAACATTTTTGTACCCATTGAGATGATCGTATTATTTTTATCTTTCATTTTGTTAATGTGATGTATTACGTTGATGTAGGAATCCTTACATCCCTGGAATAAATCTCACTCATGATGTATGATCCTTTTAATACATTACTGAATTTGTTTTACTAATACTTTGTTGAGGATTTTATTATCCCTTATATTCATCAGGGATATTAGCCTGTAATTATCTTTACTTGGGGCATTCTTGTCTGATTTGATAATGCTGGCCTCATAAAATGAGTTTGGGGGTGTTCCCTCCTCTTCTATTTTTGGAAGAGTCTGAGACTGATAGGTGTTAATTCTTCTTTGGGTGTTTGGTAGAAACTTACCATTAAAGCCACCTGGTCTTGGAGTGCCTAGGAGGCTCAGTCACTTGAGTGTCTGACTTCAGCTCAGGTCATGATCTCACAGTTCACAGGTTCAAGCTCCACATCAGGCTCTGTGCTGACAGCTCAGAGCCTGAAGCCTGCTTCAGATTCTATGTCGCCCTCTCTCTCTCTGCCCCTCCCCTGCTTGCTCTCTCTCTCTCAAAAACAAATAAAAACATTTAAAATTTTAAAAAAATAATAAAAGCCACCTGTTCTTAGACTTTAGTTTGTTGGGAGGTTTTCTTCTTACTGATATAATCTTGCTAGTAGTTGGTCTGTTCCATTGTTTTATTTATTCATGATTCAGTCTTAGTAGGTTACATATTTTTAGGAATTACTCATTCCGTAGAAGTTGTCAATTTGTCAGTTATAACTGTTCATAGTAGTCTTTTATGATCTTTTGTATTTCTGTGGTATCATTTGTAAACATTTCCTCTTTCATTTCTGATTTTTTGAGTCCTTTTATTTTCCTTAGTGAGTCTAGCTAAAGGTTTGTCAATTTTACTTATTAAAAAAAATACTTCTTAGTTTTGCTGATCTTTTCTACTGTATTTTTAGTCTCTATTACATTTATTTCTACTCTTATCTTTTTTTTTTTTCCCATCCTTTCACTGTCTTTGGGCTTTGTCATTTATTTTTCTAGTTCTTGAAGTGTAAAGTCATTTATTTGAGGTCTTTTTTGTTTTTGTTTTGTTTTTAATGTAGACATTTACCACTATGAGCTTCACCCTTAGAACTGTTACATCGCCTAAGTTTCAGTATGCCTTATTTTCATTTGTCTCAAGATATTTTTTTAAATTTTTTGATTTCCTCTTTGATCATTGGTTTATTCAGTAGCATGTTATTTAATCTTTACATATTTGTGAATTTTCCATTTTTCTTCTTGTAATTGATTTCTGGTTTTATACCATTGTTGTCAGAAAAGGTGCTTGATATGATTTAAGTCTTCTTGAAATTATTAAGACTTATTTTGTGGTCTAAAAGGTAATAAATCTTGGATACTGTTCCCTGTGTGCTTGAGAAGAGTGTGTATTCTGTTGCTTTTGGGTTAAATGTTCTGTATTTATCTAAGTCCATCTGATTAGCATGTCCTTTAAGATGAAATGTTTTCTTACTGATTTTCCATCCAGATGGTCTATCCATTGATGAAAGTAGGGTACTAAAGTCTTCTATTATTGTATCACTCTTTGTTATGTAATTATATATAACATACTTGTATAATAAATCTATTAATATTTGCTTTATAATATTTAAGTGCTTCTATGTTGGGTGCATATATATTTACAAATGTTATATTTTCTTGTTGAGTTGACCCCTTTATCATTATGCAATCATATTTATTTCTTAGTATAGTCTTTGTTAAAAAGTTTATTTGTGTGATGTTGAGTATAACTATCCAAGCTTTGTTTTGGTTTCAATTTTCAGAATTACCTTTTTCCATCGCTGTATGTCCGTATGTCTAAAGTGAGTCTCTTGTAGGCAGAATATAGGTGAGTCTTGTTTTTTTGTTTGTTTAGTTGTTTGTTTATTCATTGAGCTGCTCTGTATCTTTTGATTAGAGAATTTAATCCATTTACATTGAACTTATTGATAGATATGGAGTTATTGCCATTTTATTGATTTCTGGCTGTTTTGCAATTCTTTTGTTTGTTTGTTTCCTGCTCTTGCTGTCTTTGTGGTTTGATGATTTTCTGTAGTGGTATGCTTAAATTCCTTTCTTTTTCTTTTGTGTATATACTGTGGGTTTAGGCTTTATGGTAACCATGAAGCTTACATAAAATAACACATTTATAACAGTGTATTTTAAGTTGATAAGCTGGATTGCATTCTAAAGCTCTACATTTTCCCTATGTATTATGTTTGTGGTGTCACATCTCTTTATTCTCTGTATCCTTTACAAATTATTGTAGTTATATTTTTTACTATTTTCTCTCTTAACCTTCATACTAGTTTTATAAGTGATTAACCCACCACTTTTACAACTTTGAGGAAAGAAGAGAGTACATTCAAAGTACTGAAAAAAAAAAAAAAAGCCAACCAAAAATAATCTACCTGGCAAAGTTGTCCTTTATTTGAAGGAGAGATAAAGGCTTTTTCTGACAAGCAAAAACTAAAGAAGATCCTTACTCTCTTCTTTCCTCACTCTCTTCTTTCCTCAAAGTTCCTGCTAGATAAGGTGCTCATAGTCTTAGAGGTGTTCCATTGTATGTTACAAGTTGTTTTTCTCTTGCTGCTTTTAAGATTCTTTCCTTGTCTTTAAGTTTTGACATCTTAGTTATGATGTGTCTTAACATGAGTGTCTTGCAAACAATTTTGGTGTGGGTTTATTTGAAAGTTTCTGGGCTTCCTAGAGGTAGGTGTTTGTTTCCTTCCCAAGCTTAGTGAGATTTTCGAACATTATTTCTCTAAGTTTTCTGCCCAGTTCTCTTTGTTTCTGGGACTCCTATGGTGTGAATGTGGATCTCTGCTGTCTTCCCATGAGCCCCTTTAGCCATCTTCATTCTTACACATTCTTTTTTTCTTTGACTGCTCTCATTGGGAGAAATTCACTGCCCTGTCCTTGAGTTCATTTTTCCTTTTCTTCTGCTTTGACTATTCTGATATTGAACCCCTCTATTGTATTTTTCAGTTTAGTTACTGCGTTCCTTAGTTCTATTACTTCTATTTGGCATTTCCTTGTATTTTCTCTCTTAATTGAAATTTTGACTCCTTTCATCCATTATTTTTAAGGGCTAGGTAAACCTCTTTATTAGTTATTTTGAAGTAGTGTCAGATAAATCACTGACCTTTGTTTTTACCATTCTTTGAAGTCTTAGCAGATTCTTTTTAAGGACATTTGCTGTTGTTTAATTTTCCTTGACTCTCTGTGTTGGTTTCCTTGCATTGGATAAAACAGGCACCATTCCTAGTCTTGAAGGAGTGGCCTTGTGTAGGAGATGAAACTTATCATTCAGCCTTGCCATAGCTCTTGGTTGTCCCTCAAATCTTTGTGACTGTCTAAGCAGCCTACTTTATTTTTAGTGGCTCCCACTATTTGAGGGTGTGCCAAGACCTGTTGGTGTCCCAAAGGCAAGGATTTCAATCAGCACCTACATACATTCAGGCTAATTGAAAACCAGACCCTCAGGCATCAGCTTTTTAAGTGTGCAAAAATACCTCTTTTAGGGGAAGACTGAGAGATGGGCATTTCTTTCTAGTCCCTCTGCACTATTCCATGGCATAATCACCAGATAAGAACTGTTTCTTTGTTACCATTCCACTGGACTCATGAGCACTAGACCCACTGGCCAGGTGATCAAGGAGATTTTATGTGGTGCACAAACACCAGGGCACCATATATAAAAATTGGAGTACCAGATATACATACAAGTTGCCCTCTGGGCATTACTGATACTCTAGAGCATGGCAGAGGGACAGACCAAAGATAGTACTTGCCTTCTGGGGTCTCTAGAGAGGATTATGGTCAGCCTTTAGATGTGTGTTAAATTAGAAGCCTCTCAGGACACAGCTATGAAAATAAGCTAATAGGCCTTTTAATAGAAGGACTGGGTGCCTTGGTTTGTTGCCTCTGTGATATACCCTGGGGGTAGTAGCTTATAAAAACGTTATCCATTTTCTATAGTCTTGTGAGATGTGCATGGACAAGCCCTGCTAGCCACGTAAGCCAAGTGATCTAGAGGTGCCCCTGGGTGATAGTGCAAAAATCAGGGTGTCAGATGAGGGCACCATTCCCTTCTAGGCAACATGGAGTGAGGCACAGAGAGTGCCAAGATGGCTTCTGTCTTTGGAAAATATTTCGGTTGGTCCTTCCATGTGTGTTACATTAGATGTGTGATAGTCAAGCTAATACTTTAAGAAAAGCAAATAAATCTTTTTTATAGAATGTCTGGATGCTGTTTAGTCAGCTGCCTTTGTTGTACTGGGTGCTGGGATCGGTAAGTCCACACATGTGAGCCCTTTAAGAACTATTTCTCAGTTCACCAGAGCCTTATGGGTCTTGTGGACATGAGTCCCATTGGCTTTTTCAAAGCTAGATGTTTTGGAGGCCCTTTTCTCAGATGTAGGTTCTAAAAATCAGTGAGCCAGATATATGCTTCAGAGCTTTCACTCCTCAGGGAAAAGCTCAAAGTTGAGTTCCCTTCTGATTTGGAGTCACAGCATCCGGCTGGGGTTTATGATGAGATTGTTTCAGCCTTTCTTACCCACTTGGATATGGGTCTTATTTGCCCAATGTGTAGGAGTTGATCAGCTAGGTTTTGGATTTTGTTTTCATAGGAAATCGTTCAGTGTCTACTTTAGATTCAGTGAGTCTATCAGGATCCTCCTCTGCTGCCATCTTAAACCAGAATCTATCTCAATTTATTTATTTACTTACTGAGGATGGTTCATAAAGTGTGTTATCCTGTACAGCCTTGGGGTGACTATGATTATAGGAGATTTTCTCTGTACTTGCCAAAATATAGTGGTTAACAGAAAATTCTGGTTGACAAGTTGCCCTGGAATGGAGATAGAGAGCAAGTTTGGTATGTTCAACTCTATCTGCCTTCCCGTGCCTTGCAGGTATTATTAATTAGTTTCTAGGCCAAGATATTTTCACTAGGTCACAAGTGCTTTTGCACAACATGTAACATGCACATCTTGAGCTGATGAAAACAAAAAGTCAGATCCATTCCATAGTAAATATTCCTAATTGCTAAATTTTCACACATTTTTCATGACTTGGTGTGTTACAGATGAGAAACATTACCATCTCTGCGTCTATCAAGAGTGGCTATAAAGTGATGACTGATAACCATATACATATATATATTTTAAACACAAAGGGAGTTAAACAGCCAAAATAGTTGTCATTCAAAGGAATAACTTTTGAAACCCATACTGATCCCAGAAATACTGAATTTATTCAAATATCTTTGGACTTCATCTCAGGAATTCTTAAAATCCATGCAAGAAAATCATATAGACGCTTTGCAGATTACATCTCATTTTGCCTAAAAACAGTACTGCCCCAATAGGTCACTCTCTATACTTACCAGTTTTGGTCTCAAGGACTTCAGGCTCTTTCTCAAAATTAAATGCATCTCCAAAGCACAAAAATTTATCATCACTGAGGACATTGAAAAGATTTGTGAAGCAATTACAAAAGGAGAATGTTTTAAAAAGTTTTTTTAAAAGAAAGATAGCAACATTCAGAGTATGGCTAGGGCCTCCAGGGAACTGGGAGCAAAAGACTCTACTTTGGAGGGATAAATTCCATTGGTGTTCTTTTTATAAAGCTGTCATCTCATTTGTACCATTTATTGAGCCTTCCTGATTCTCTCAGACAGGAACATTTTCATCATTTCCTCCATTCTTAGGGAGTATGAGAAGTGATAGAAACCAGGGTAGAATTTGGGAAAGTTATACATTTGCATCTCAGGTTAAAGAAAAGTAGAGAAAACAGGAGAAGATATACACTAAAAGGCAAAGGAGCAAGAAGTAGTTACTGTGTTCAAATATTTCAGAGGTACTCTTTTAACTCTTCTTGTTGATGACAGTTATTGGGCATTTACCATGAGCATATACCCATGCTTATTACTTGACATAGAATAACTTAGATAACTCTTCCAATAACTATATGGAAAGGAGGTGTCCTTACCAGTTCTTTATGGATGAAGAGACAGAGAAATTTTTTCTTGTAAGTTAATGGGCTAGACAAGATTAAACCTTAAGTTTCTCTGATTCCAAAGCCAGTGATTTCTGCAATTGTACCAAGAATCTAACCAAAACCAGCATCTCACTCATGATTTTTAGGAAGATGGCAAGTTCAGATACAACTAAGACAGTCTCACAGGGGATCAGGACAGATTGTCACTCTGAGCCTAGCTCAGGTGTCATTTCTATTGATTCCACCAGGTACATTTATTTTAGACTTGGTCTATCTGTTGAGATCTCAAAGCACATGTCTGAGATCCAGGGAACCACAATCAGGTTGTAACAAGTTGGCCATTGTGGTACTACATGGTACTATTTTATTTTATTGATTAACTTTCTTTTTAAAACTGCATACATTTTTTCCACATAGGTTGTTGGTCCGTGTCTGTTCTTCCCATGACCTTAATACATCTATACCATGATAGGCCATCATTAGGAATTTTATTTTAGAGAGAGAGTATTAGCACGCAAGAGGGGCAGAGAGAGAGAGAGAGAGAGAGAGAGAGACAGAGAGAGAGAGAGAGAGAGAGAGAGAGAGAGAGAGATTCTCAAGCAGGCTCCACACTCAGCATAGAGCCCAACACAGGGCTCAATCCCAAGATCCTGGGATCATTACCTGAGCCAAAATCAAGAGTCTGACCTCAACTGACTGAGCCACCCAGGTGCCCTGGGAATTATCTTAAATGCCTGTCACAAAGAGTTGACATAGACTAGCACTATTTCTCTACCAATCTTTATTGTCTTGGGTTTTCCATTCTTTTTTTTCTTCCCCCTCTCATCCCACACATCCTTTCCTACTCTTCCCTTGTAAACTGAGATGAAAAGGACAAGAAGGCAGGAAGTCTTCTTTTCACTTGACTTTTGACCACATATAACCACACAAACAGCCTGTTTTAATTGTTCAGTTACCTCCAGTCTCTGTTATGGCTTTAACTGTGTATTTAGACATCAAGTCCTTGATAGAACTCATGTCCAACTAAGCATCAAACACAGCTCTTGACAAAATGCAAGGACCTCAACTGACCAATTGTAATCATGCTAAACTTGTCAGAAGCAAAAGCTGGACTCAGGGTCTTGCTCTTTGTCTCAACGTTGTGATTTTTTTTTGTCCTGTCCACTATCACCGGACAGGGTGGCCAAATATACTGTTGTCACTCCTGATCTGTTAGAATTAGGTACGTTGTAATGAGACTGTACCTACATAGATCTCAGCTTTTGTTTGTGATTTAGCTTTTTGAACTGGATGATCAAAAATAGAAGACTGCTTATTTTCACTAAGAGACTTGAGTTTTTGCTGTTAATGAGGTAGCATGGGCAGGGATTTCCTTCAAAGTCTATTTCTTAGTCTCCTTTCTGTTAGTATTTCCTTCCTCTTCTTTTCTTTATTCTGCCTTTGTCCCTTTGAGCTCTTCCTCCTCTAGCTCTGTTACTAATTCCCTGGGGAGGCACTATAGGGTGAGAATCCAGTTTCCAGTGATTCTTTTTGGTCTATGAAATACCTATCATCGGTTCTTCAAATTTTAATATCTAGACAGATGTATGTGCTCTATTAAGGGAGAAGTGCTGTGGAATGTGATGGGTTGTGTGCCAAGACTAATCTTCTATTCCGTAGATGTTGGTACTCAGTTAGTCTTGGTTGACTGGGCAATTCCCATGTAGCTTTTGCTTAATGTCTGAGTAATTGGAGGGAGAAGGACTTTGGTCTTTGTCCTTTTGTGACTTCCTCTTTTTGCACTTTATTTGAGATTACGAGCGGGTGTGATTTCAGATGAGAAACACTTAACAGTGAGTCAGGGAGATGAAATTTCACCGAGATGCAGAACACAGGAAGAGAAAATGTGTGAAAAATCACGTTGACGGGGTTGTCTTGGTAGCTAGTAAAGTGGAGAAAGGAAATTCCCGCACAGCAGGCTTTAATAAAATTGGCAGGCAGGGATGTTGGATTGTGTGAGGAGACTGGTGAGGAATATAGAGATGGAGAGCAAGTGAAGCAATCATGGGGGCCTATTGGACATTCTTTCTCGGCACCTAATTCACTCTTTAAATGAGTCTCCAGATAAGAATTGTTTTCCCATAAATTTGCATCAGTAGATTTAAGAGCATGGTTGTGTACTTACTTCCCAACACAGGGGGTAAGCCAAATATCAGGCAGTATTATGGTTTGGTATTAAAGATTTCCAATCCCAAGGATAGGTTATGAAGAATGGACATTTATGTGTGTATAAGCCAAACTGGGTGTCTAGAAATTCAGATTCCCAAAGGAGCTAAAGAAGGACATGGTCATTACTTAAGGGATTTATCATGTAATGCTTTTAAAGACACATAAAGACACATAAACACTGTTCGAGGGCTTGAAGAGTATCATTTGATTTTCATGTAACTTTTCTGGAATATTTATCTATGACATCAGGTAAGCCTATTACCAAGAGAAGTGATGGAAGCCCTACGCCCTTGTCGCCTGGGTCCCTTTCCTAAGGATCCAGAAGTTATTTGTTGGACTTATTTTTTATATTCTCCTTCCACCTACCAGTGTGTAAAACGCTTGACAAAAGGCCGTTTGTTTTTTTCTTCAAAGATGTACCCTACGTGCTTGGCACATTTTGTGGCATATAGTAGGTGGTCGGTAAATATTTACTAACTGAATGAATGATCCTGGGATATCAGAGCAAGTTCACCTCACATGAGTAAATCACCTAAGCCAAAGGTGACAGCTAGCCCCAGAGGTCCTTGATCTAACCCCCCATTATGTCAGTGGCTGTCCTTTGAGGCCCTGCCAGGCTTCTCATGTGGGAGGGTGGTTTCCTCCCAGGGCCCGGCTTCATGAGAGCAGGACCTGGGACATAGAGTGTCCCTACATGCCAGAGTCTGGCAGGCTCACATAGGCAATTATTTGCCTTCGATGCATGAAATATTGGTGGGGATAACAACTTTAACGTTTACCTTTTCGGAACTTTTGTTAAAGGCTCTCCTTAAGCTGAGGTTGGTAGTCCATGAGTTAGTCTGCAGCCTCCAGAGCAGGCCCAGCAACTTGGGCCTCTACCAACTGCTTTTTAACTAGTAACTGGCTTAGAAATGGCAAAGCAGCAAATTCTGCTGGTGACCCACGGCTGAAATCAATACTGCCATTATAAGTGGAAGGTCACTTGACAGCGGTATCTGTCACTCTGAACTTCCTTTGCCTCCAGAGGAGACCATGAGCTTAGGCACAAAGTAGGGATGAAATGCCTACTTTAGCTGATGAAATCTGTTAAAGGGAGGGAGGGAAACAGGCTAACCCTCATGCCCCTGCTTTGCACTTGGTTCTGGGAGAGAGGGAGGAGAGGCCCTTAGCCCCTGCTGTTCTCAGTGGGGTCCCTCCAAGAGCAGTTCTTGTATTAACCACTTCACTGTTTTGTCCCCTTCTCGTTATCTGTTCTTGTTAGAATCTTTATTATTCATGGATGCAAAAAAAAAAAAAATCCCATCATTAAACCATCATAAATATTCATAACACTTTGCAATTGTGTGCATTTCATTTAGCCACTTGGCAAAACTTCTCTGAAGTACCAGAGTTTTAAGAAAATCTGGCTAATGAGACCAGAGCCCAGGAAATGCAGGGTGGCTTTTCTACTTTCTGTTATTTGATTTTCACCTGAAAACAAATGCAGAGTATAAATAATAATTAAAAGAGATAAGCAGGGGAGGCGTTCCCTTGCAGTGAAGAGCCACACATTCCTTGGCTTTGTCTTGATTGTGCTTTTGTGTTGAGCAAAAGATAAGGTAAACACTGTACTACAAGAGAGGGAATCATGAGGCTGCAATGCTAATGGATTTATACAGGAGTCTACAAAGGCCAGATAAACCCCCTGCTTTGGTTAACGGGGACCTCTCTTCTCATGTTCTGTATAATTACTGACGTCAGGTTGCAGCTGAGATAAGCAGGGCCCTTTTCTTGGACTTACTATGGCAGACAGCCACCCCATTTTTAGTGTCTAAGGAAGAATTATATACATCTCTCTCTCTTCTTCTAATCCAGTTTATCTAAACTGTGCACTCTCCATCAGTACTGAGAGCTTCTCATGGGAGTGAAAGAGAACCCAGCAAACTTCTGCAGCAGCCGAGAGGAATTGCAATACGGTGCTTCCCCACTGCCACTGCCTCCAGTCCAGAGCACACAGATTTAAACCCGGGGGGGGGGGGGGGCATTTTTTTGTTTTGTAACACAAATTCATGCCTTGAAATGTTTCTTTCCTATCTTTTCATCCTGAGGACTGTCACCACAAGAAAGGAATTTTTAAACGGTATGAGCTTGTGGAGAGAAAATATTTATACCCGTATGTTTTGTAGCCCTTGCCTGCACTGGTTTAGGGTTCCTCCATGCCATTACTGACAGCATTTATGTTTGATAACGAGATGCCTTCCCTGCACAACAGCTAACAGGTGCTAGAAAACACTGGTAACATTCAAGGCTGCTTTCAGCAAGTTCTGCTTTCCCTGAGGAGCTTATACCAAGTAGAAATAAGTTACCACCAATCCAAGTGTTAGACTAGCTGTTCGTGTACAGCACTTTCTTAGGAAATGTCACATGTTAATGGGAGAGCGCTCCAGCTTCCCAAGCAGAGGACCAATTAAGGAAAGTTTGCCTTGGTCCCCATTTCTGTGGAATTAGAGTGGGCCCTGTTTTTCCAGTATTGATCCTTGAGCTCATTTGTGGTGTTTGGCATTCGTCTCCTCGTTGGTGGGCCCATCTCAAATACTCTCTAATTAGTCTTACTATGGTACCCCTCCCTGTGCCAACTGATAGGGGATATCAGCAGGGAGAAGGGGTTCCTCTCACCATTTATTTTGTATTTCACCCTGTCAAGAAAAAAAGAAGTCTGAGTCTTCAAGAAAATCAAGTGTGTCATTCTATATAATTCATTGTGTCAATTTAGATGTAGTGACCTTTGAAATATGGCAAATTTCCTCAGTACTGTAACATATTGAAATTCAAAATCAGGTTTTCAAATTCTAGCGGTGTTAATTACTCCCTCTGTGCTTCCATTGCACTTTCTTCATAGCCCTCTTATCCTATCATATTTGTTTAATGGACTATTTTGCTTGCAAACAACCATGATTCACTCAGCCTAACTCAAATAATGAGGGCTTATTTTAAGGATGTCAATGCCAATAATGGAGTGGGAGTGTCATGAAAACCTCAAAATAGAAGCCAGATAACGACCAGGCATTATAGTGACAGGAACTAGAGAGTGCTTCTGGGTTTAAGAAAACAGCGCTATGGAACTGAGCAGGTACAAGTTACGGCTTTGCTAAGAAGAAACAGGAGTAAGAGGATTTCTGTATATCTGTTCCTTTTGTTTGTTTGTTTAGCCCCCTCTCTTCTGACTCATTCTATTTATATTACCTCTCAAGAGGGACACATTGATTGTCCTGGGTAACGGCTAAATAGCAAGTAAGAGCAAAGATACTTTCTCCTTGCCAGAACACACACAGGGCCCTGACTAGCCTGTGGATTGGCTGCGTGTGAGTCAGGTGCCCAGTCTCTGTCCAATCAGCTGTGAGCACAGATGTGACGGTGTGATATCTTACATGGCTGCCAGGACTGCCTCCTTTCCTTTCCTCAAAAGGGACTGTGTGTTTGACAAGCTCCTTAACTGATTTGTACAACCTCATAATGACTGGAAGCTTTAACTGGATGAAGCCGGTCTCCTATTAAAAATGCCTATAGTGTTTAGCACAGATTCTGGCATATAGTAGGTACTCCATAAATAAATAAATTAATTAATTAATTAAGAGAGAGGACACACAAGTGGGGGAGGGGAAGAGAGAAAGGGGAACAGAGGATCCAAAGCAGGCTCTGCTCTGACAGCAGAGAGCCTGATGTGGGGGTTCAGGAACTGTGAGATCATGACCAGAGCCAAAGGCAGCTGCTTAACAGACTAAGCCACACAGGCTCCCCATGCTCCATAAACTATAGCTAAAAGAATAAGTGAATCTTTATATTCTTCTTTCCTGAGGCTGTGGGTGAATTGAAGTAATGGAATCTGCATGTGATTTGGTATCATTTACTTGCCAAAGGCAGGGAGTTCCAAAGTTACATAATCCGTTTTAAGACTTGGTATATCTTACTTTACCTCTGTTGTTTCTAGATTTCTTTTCTTGATCTTTAGGAATCTAGCCTTTGTGGTAGAGTCAGCAAGTCAGTATTCTGTGAGGCTGTCTTAGCTTGAGCTGCTATAACATAGATCACAGACTGGATGGCTTAAACAATAGAAATTGCTTTCTCACAGCTTAATTGCAGGCTTGCTAGCCTCCAGGTGCCAGAATGGCCAGGTTCTGGTGAGAGTTTCCTTCCTGGTTTACAGAGAGCCATTCTCCTCATTCTCTTGCCGTGTCCTCACGTGGTAGAGAGCAGGGAGTGGGTGTCTCTGGTGTCTCTTGTCTCCTGTCACAGACTCCATCCTTATGACCTAATGACGTAGGGTCACCCAAAGGCCGTATCTCTAAATATCATCACATTGGGGATTAGGGTTTCAACACATGAATTTTGAAAGACACAACTATGTAGTCCCTAATTTAGTATAACTTTCCTTTTCAGACGAGAAACTGGCTGTCATTCCCGCTATTCTCTCTAGCACCCCAGAATCATTCTCTGTAGGACACTATAGAATAAACCCACTAGCTTCCGCAGGAAAAAGCTATTTTGAAGAATATAGGTTAGCATTCTGGTTTCTTGTGGATCTGGCACTATTTCTGAGAGGGAAGGCTAGAGATCCCACCTCAGAATATGAACTCTTTCTGCTACACTGTGAGCTCCTCAAGGCCATGGGCAGACATCACAGGTGTTCAGAGTAGGGATTGGGGCAGGAAGAATATGTCAGGTCCCTCTCAAAGGGATTATAGGCACGCTGCATGATGGCTTTCGTCCCTCTATAGATTTGCCAGTAGGATCGTCTCCAAGTGACAGTTGCACCAAGATTCTGTTAGGCAAAGTGGGCAGTGCAGACATGCAGCACCAAGTACAGGATTTATTATGCTTTGACAGAGGCCTTTTCATGCCTGGGAATTCCTCTGATCACATCATTATCATTCACTTGCTCCTTCCTCTGTATCCATAAACCTGATCAGGACAGAAAATGGGCTTAGAAGCAGAGGAAATATTTTACTGATTGAAAAATGAATCTTCCCTTTTACTTTGAAAGGAGAGCTTTCCAGTACTTGGAGGTCTTCCGAAAGACTGTATATACCTGTTGCATACAATAACTAGGTTTCCTGACAATAATTACCTTTGCTTCTTTCTCCACTACCATGTTTGCTTCCCTGAAGCCTTCGGAAGAGTCGTGGTCAATTTCTGTGGAAACGTAGTGCTCACCCACATTTTATTCCTCCTCTCTATGGAGCTGTCAAAGCTTGGGCTAGAACAGTGTGGTATGTGAGCCTGCTGTGAACAACTTAGCAAAGGAGGTTGGTGTCCTCAACTAGACAGAGTAGATAATAAGTCTTGTGGGCAGGATCGATGATAAAAGGAGGGGGGGGGAAAGCTGAACTAAGAGATGGGGACAGCCAAACAGATTCCAGCTAAAACTGGTGCAGCCTGCTAATGAATCCACTAGCCAGTACTGAATTCTTGATACTCTCCCCATTTCTCAAATCAAGTTAAAAAATTGATTCCGTGCCAGTTACAAGGGGCAGAGCTGTCACTTACCAGGGAGATTAACTTGCTTTGTTGAATACTGACAGGGACTAGAGAAGGGCAGGACCCACACAGAATGCAGGGCACTCTGATTTGTGGTAACCTCGAAATCTGAAGTAGAAGTAAATTGAGAGTTTGTAATTTGCACCAGCATCCAGACTAAGGTAAACCGACAGAGGGAATTTAAGGAAGTCATACACCAACATGAATTTTTGCCCTCTCTATGGATCCTTTTCCCAGACTGGCCAGCCCTTTGAAGGTACAGATCCTTGTCCTCCGGTGTTCAGAGTCTGCACTTTCATATTTAGCCATCTATACTGATCAAGAGAGGTTGGGCCCCAAACACTGGTGAAATGATGGCTCTGCCCAGCTCTGGAACATTGTGGAACTCTTGTGGGTGGGGAAGTCAACTGAGTTGAGGAAAAGACACCAAGGATTCCAAACACCAAGTGTTGCCTCTCACTAGTGTGGGCAGTTTTTTGTTTACAAATGGGGCCCTAGGAGATTCTTTACACTCTAGTCACATCCGTGAACACCACAGGGCCTGGCTGGCCATCCCTTAGCAGGATTTCTTTAACCACCACATTTTTGCTCTGTGGCTTTAGATGTTAAGTCAGACTGAATGTATCTAAAGTGACCTTCAGTGTCCTTTTAAATATCACCCTGCTTAGCATAGACAATGCCAAGTAAAAAAGTGCTGTGAATACATAAAGTTAGAAAATATGTAAGACTGTGAATGTGTGCATGTGGCACAGGGGGAAATTACTGAAAGAACTGACAATACAAATTATTCTTCTCTTAAGTTCTTCCTAATTTTTAGAGAAGTTTTAATATGCACAGAAACTGGGGCATCCTGAGAAATTAGAGAATTCAAGTTATCCTTTATAATAAAACCGTTGACTCACAAAAATCTGGGAAGCTGCCTAGTGCCCCTCTCCCAATTACACTGCATTTGAAACTTGAAAGGGGGATAAATGCGTTGTTTGTTTTTCTTTAGCTCTTAATCAAGCTCCTAGGAATGAAGAGTAACAGACTGGAGGCCTCTGTCCAAATCTCGGATCAACTTGACTTTGGTTCTTTCCCTGGGCTACCTGAGTTAAGTTGCTTTCTTCTGTTCCTTCAGGGAAGCATGATGACAATCTTCCTTTCCATTTAATTCTTCCCAAGCTTGTTGGAAAGAGCCATTAGTTTATGTTTTATTCTTTATGCCTGTGAGATGTTGGGATGAAATACTCTCGATAAACCACAAAGCCTATTACTATTTTAAGTACCTGCATCTTCCAGGAGAAGGAACACGCTGGCTCCCTGCAGGAGAAATAAATGGAGTCAGCTTTCTGGCTGGCACACTGTCTTTAGGAAAAAATAAAAAAAGACACAGATCTTCTTGTTCTGTCTCCTGCAGAAAATGTGTCTAGATCTAGTAAAGCAAAGCACAAATTTCAGAGGTGTTACGTGTCCCACATTCTGTGCTACACAAATCGGTTTTTTGTTTGTTTATTTTTTGGTCCAAAAGAACAAGCTTTGAACACAAAAAGGAGAGGATACTAAGGTGTTGATGAAATGTGTTTTCTAAGATGGGTATAGGAAGAAACATGTTCTTTCTCATTTTAGTGTCTTGTTTCATGGCTGTGAAGGAAAGAAAGCGATTTTGGCTATCTGCGTCTCGAATGTTCTGTGCGGTTTGTGGGAGCACCTGGTACTTCTGAACAAAACAGCATGCAGAAATATTTTGTTCTGTTTTCCCATTGTAATCACTCTGAGTTGGGTGTGTGTGTGTGTGTGTGTGTGTGTGTGTGTGTGTGTGTGTTGGTTCCTCTCTTTGTGTTCTTGTCAAGATTGACAAGCATCCATGTGTTACCCAGTGACATGGAGTTCTTGCTTGAATAATCATGACTAAAATCCAGGATATTTCAAAACACATTATTGACTCAGAGGGCCACCTTCTAGATTGGATTCTTATGAATTAACTCTGACAGCATCAGTGAGGTGGTACTTGGACCCCAAACTGTCAAGTCATCCCATGCTTCTACTATAGCTCCAATGTGGCATCCTTGCTCCAGGTGCTAGGATATGCTTTGTGTTGCTTAAAAGGTTTCTTTAATTAATGTTGCAGAAAATCCCACATTGAGGGATTAAATTGAGTCAAAAAGTAGACCATGAGAAGAGTAACTCAAGGTTCTTTTTATTGGAACTAGGTGACACTATCCTATTGACTCTCCCTCAGGGTGAACCCTAACTAATGCCTTTGCTGGGAGGAAGATGGCAGAACTCAGGGGACACTTGGAATGGAGCTGGGGATGGTTTTTAATGAGAAGTAATGAAATTGTGTTTCACTCTTAGCATGTACTCGGCATGTACTGAGGTTCTGGGGAGGAGAGCATGACAGTCTTTGATGGAAATTGTCTAAAGGGTCATTGCATTGGGATATGCTGTGCACGAAGCCTTCCGACCCTTGTCTTCTGCCTATTAGTAAGGGGTGACTCCAGAAATGCTGTATGGGAAGGGTTTAGAAGCTGTTTTCCTTTGGAAAGGAGAGGAAGAGAGGGGACTTGCCTAGAAGTAGAATTTGTGCAAGCAAATTCTTTTGTTTACTGAGATGCTCTCTCTTTCTATTTTTCTTTTTTAAATGAGTGGTTTGACTAACCACCCTTCCCCCAAAGCAAAGAAGCCCATGGGTGATGCCCTTAACTGATTTCTTGGGCAATGCAATTCCATGCCTTTTTTTTTTTAAAGCTTGTGCATTAATTTATCATCTGTATAAAAAAAAAGAAACACAATTATTGCAAAATGACTGCTCACAGGGCCCATCAGCAGTAATAATTCCATTTTAATAGGCATATATGGGGGCACCTGGCTGGTTTAGTTGGTAGAGCATGTGACTCTTGATGTTAGGGTTGTGTATTCGAGACCACGCTGGGTGCAGAGCTCACCTAAAAAAATGAAAAGAGTAAAAAAAAAATGGACACAAATATGGATTTAACCACTGGTCTCAATATAGCAGAAAGTATCAAACTAAAACTGATGGAGGATATTGACTTGATTAGTTATTTATAATCATTTCTGAAGCACTTGTTTTCCAAAGGGGAATCAAAATGGGTTTGCAAAAATCATAATGGGTTTCACAGCATTTTTGCCAATGCTTTCTTGAAGGATGCTTCTGTTATCAACAGAATATGAGAGTAAGCTTTGCAAATAATCTCAAAGAAAATGTTTGGCAAATAATTCCTAAGAAACCAGAACAATCTGCATAATCCGTCAGAATGATCTTGAACATTTTATGACACCTAGATTTTATACATTCCCATACTGAGGTGATCCAAATCGTTATCACTGAGAAAAGAGATTCAAATACATATGCGTTTTATATTCACTAACATTTCCCCTATGATTTTTTTTTGTTTTTAATTTGGTGTGCTAGAAGACTCAAGTTTTCTAAATACTTTGTTATCTACCAAACAAATAAAGTGTGGTTCCTGCAACACTGCTGCTCACGGTACCACCTCTGGTCCAGACTGCTTTCCCATTAGAGTGGGTAACATTATCTGTTGGGAAGTGGCCTCTTCGTCAGGGATTCACAGTCACTTTAAAATTATATTAGCCCCCGATTTTGCATGTTCTGCACTTTATCCCTCTTCTCTAATCTGAGTGTTCTGTAGCCTACCCCTTCGCTGAGGTCCTGGACATCTCACAATTTGGTGTAGTCTCAGGTTCAGGAGCAGCATGAGTATTAAGGCAGAATCTAAAATTGTCATCTTTTCATCACTTCCCCTACTTCTGTAGGGCACTGTGGTGATTTCCCCGAACTAACAGCTTCATAATTTCCTTCCGTGCCCGTGCCACTCAGGTGTTGTCTTGGGTTTTCTCATTCCCACGGTCGCCTTTTAGCTACTATGAAAACTTAACTCCACGCATTTCACCATTCTCATACAGCCCACAGTTTTTAAATCACAGAGTTTTGTTTTGTAAGAAGCTCCTAACCCCGTTTTGACAATTTGTAAAGATAACTTACTTTCACTCCAAGCTTCCTAATCTTAAAATCCCAGTCTCCTCTTATTTATGCGCAATATAAATGTTTGAGCTTTAGATTTCCTCCATAAATAGTTACTATGTTACGCTTATACATGTCTGCCTTTTGTAAACTTGGTAAGTACAAATTGTAAACATTAACTTTATTCTGCGCAGCACTGAGCACAATGTCATGATCACTTAAATGCTTTTGATGATGAAGGTGAAGATGATAATGACCATGTAATGCTGTTCTGGTTTGAAAATATCACATAGGTAGTCCGGTACAGTTTTTTTTTTTTTTTTTCTTTTAAATGAGTTGTTCCTCATTCTGTAAAGCTGTCATTCTTCATTAGCAAGAAAAGGTTACAGTAAGTTATAATTAGTGTTTAGTGCCCCGTCAAATAATTAAGTATAATAAAAGGCTTTCAGTGAGTTTAATGTTAACATGGTATAATTAAAGCCAAGTCTTGAAATGCATTAGTTGTCTATTATGTCAGATATTTGATGCTTTTTCCCTCTACACATGTGATTTTCAAATTGTGCTTATAGTAATGTCATCAAAGACAAAAACTCACATGACTCAGATGCAAAATGGGCTTTGCAGTGCCCAGCAAGGGCAGTATTCAGAAAATGAAATCACTTAAAGAACTCTTTTATTTACTGGTAAGGAAACTGAGTCCTAAAGATACTGTGTGACTTGCCCAAGGTCACACACTGGTAAGTTAATTCTTCCTGGATAGTGAGAATTTGGCATTCAGTGTTGTACTGAAGTGATTGTTATTACTGCTATTATTTCTCTGAAGTATGGGATGTTTGCTGGAAAAATGCCCATTCTGTCTCTATTTTGATGGGGTGAAAAACTACACGAGGTGAAAGAACATAATTTTTGTACTTAGCTCTTCATGTATTTAAGTGGTTTTAGGATGCAGGGCTTTGCCATAGCACCTGTTTTAAGGCTTAGATACAGAGACAAGGCTTGAATCTCACCATTTTCTCATCAGAATAACTGGAATGTGCCCAGATAGTTGGCCATTTCTAACCCTGCATTGTTTGAGCTTCTCAGGCCTTCTCTTGTGCGTATCATATAATCTTTTCTATCCACAAAGATTTTGAAAAATCAGCAGAGTACAAGTAGCCCCTGAAATAAAGGCGTCATTCAAGGAACAAAGTAGAAGGAGGGCTCCAATTAAAATGATGAAAATCTTTAATTTTTATTTAGGTATACTTGTACGGACACGTGTATATACAAATACAGATTGTATGGGTTGGTTTGTGTGTGGGTTTTTTTTTTTTTACATTTTCTTTTATGTTTATATAATGTCAGCATTTCAAAACAGCACTCGATGAGTAAGTGCAAAGGAACTGCAAAGCAGGGCAGTACAAGCACAGGACCACACGGAGCTGGACTTCACACCCAGACGCACACACAATGAGTGGCTTCAATGGGGTGTCAAAAGTAAGCATGGAAAGCGGATTTTGACTCATGGGTAACCTCCAACATGCCAGCATCTATTAAACTGTACAGACAATGGGAGCAAGCCCATTGTAGGGAGATTTGTCTCACATCCGAGCAGCTCTTGGGCAAATGCATGGGAAAAACTCAGTGATGCCAAACCAGAGACAGACCTGCCCATTCACGGTTCTGAGGGAAAATAAAATGTGGGCGGAAGGAAAGAGACAAAAAAAAATAAACATCTAAAAGGGGGGGGGGGTGGTAGGCAAACGGGGGTGTTGGTGGAGGTGGTTTTCAAAAGAAAAAACGACTGACCACAGCTCTGAGAGCAATGAATGGAGGGGAATTTAAACTGTTTTATTAATTTTGGAGAAACTAATGAAAATGGCTGCTGCCGTTGCTAAGGCACCAGAGAAAAACAAAGTCCCTGAAAATCCACAGGTACTGTGCGACTCTTCCTTTCACAATGACACAGGGAAACAGCTCCCATTTAACCTTCCTAAATGGACTGGCTTGAAACCCTTCCCATGCTTGAGCCACGTGGGATTCTGGCACCTCTTCCTGGGGAGAAATGAAACAGTCTATGAAAACCACCACAAACAGAAAACCAAACCAAAATCCAGAACTGTTACTAAATTCCCTAAACCTTTTTAAACCAACATGCTGGGGGAGGAAGAACACCACAGGGCTCCAACATCAGACCTTGAAAACAGTGAGGATAAAATATTGATCAAAAAAGTCATGTTGTTTCAGGTCCCGAGATGATGGAGTCTTACGACTGGGCGGGTGATGACCACACACGAGTCCTGTATGGAGCAGTGTCTCAGCCATTTGTGACTCTTCTTAGCCACGTATACATTGGATGTTTCAAAGCCTCAATGCATGTTTTGTATCCTGAAAGACTATTGTTCTCACTTACAAAAGACATAAGAATCAAATTAATACTTTATTATCAAACACTATATACAACAGAGGTCGCTAAGAATACAGAATTTAAAGAACGCAGTTTTTTTTTTTTTTTAATGTTTTACTTTTCTTTCCTCTGCCACCCAAGAAAGTACAGTACAAAACAATAGTCTAAACTAACACGAACTGTTACCTGGTCTATTAAAGGATACACAGTATCCACTAAACAGACAGATCCTTATTTCCCTGCTTCATGTTGCAAAGCCCTTGGCAACCAGGGGCAAAGGTCGCTGGGGTTTGACTAACTGGGGCTGAGAGGCAGCTCAGGCTGCCCTTCAGACTTCTGAGTTGTTTTTTGAATTAAAAGCTGCTACAAAATTGCATCGACATCCTCCTAAGCCCCCAGAGGGTTGTAACACTACCATAAAAGGCCACCAGCACTTTCTGGACAAGATGAAAACTGTCTGATACCAATCATTTTCTTGGAAACTCCGTGGCAAGCATTACCTACAATTACATCACTTAAAGGTAGAGAAGCACACTGTCTACTGGTGTGGATAGTCTTGCTTTTTTTTTCCTTTTTAAACTTAATTTGTAGTGGCATGATGAAGTAAAGGGGTCTAATTTCACTGTGAAAAATGAAAGACAATGGCAGAGAGGGCCATGAGTAATTATTTTATCATTTGTTAGAGACAAATGCTAGCAAAACCACAGAAGTCACCATTTCTAAAATGAAATTAGCACTGCTAATGTAGTTATGACTAACTGGAATCATTATAGGATCATTTGATTTCCTTGTGGTTATAGAACATGCAGTATTATTTTGGTTCTGACTATTGATCCATTTTAGAAGGTATCCGCCCCCCCACCCCCACTCAAATCCCACTGGACCAACAAGCCGGTTAACTATTAATAAAAAGAAGTATTACTGGGTATTACTGAGAGTGCTGAGCATATATAGAGTTAAAGGAAAAAAAAGAATCCAATGCTGTGAACTTTTGTTTCAGTGAAATGGTGGCTGCCTTCTGTGACAAGACTCTGCCACTCCACAGAAGCTCCTGATGTCTGGGGGAACAGCACTGACGGTATCTGCAAGGCCAGCAGCCTCACTGCCATGGTTCCAAGTGTGAACAGACCCGGCAGTAACATCCATTCCACATGGATCAGGTAAGCCCAGATTACATTTCAACATGTGTACAACTCTCCAGGGTGCAAGTGCCTTTACAGCTGCCTTTCATTCACATATTTTTCTAATTCAGAGTTACTCACAATTTCGTAGCCAATTCCCATTCATAAAGTCTGTCCATACTGTGACCCCTCTCTTTTTTCATTTAGACATTTTAAAAAAACAAATACATATTTTTAAAAAGCCTTATTTCCTGGACCGCTTCCAACTTTTCACCTATGACATAATCATGGCATTTATTTTTGTTTGTTTTATTTTGAAAGGCATGGTTTCTATTGACATGCCGGGCAGTTAGTAAAAAGGCTAGATTTTCTTTCATTGGTCTGACACTTTCCCCTGTCTAGGCTTTGGAGCTCAGTTTGTGAGCCTCACCAGTAGTAACCCCAAGCTTGTATTTCCTGGTAACCAACTGGAAATGTCCCTTGTTGGCCATGCTAAGATTCCTCAAACAGGGTCATCTTGCGTTTATTCTCCTTCTGCCCCGCCCCCACAATGAAACAAGATAGCCCCCTAAATTTCTAAATGTATCAAGGGATACCACTTTTTTTCTCACAAGTTTAAATAGGACAAGCATATATACTCACTCTCAGCATAAAGTATATCTAAATAATGTATTTTCTATTCTAGTGGATTTTTAAAAAAATATTTTGTTAAAGTCTTTGGGACTCCATCTTGTTTATCTCCCACAGATAAACACATGTTCCCCCTACGCTTCAGGCTGTGTCAGAAAGGGAAAGAATATAAAATCAACACTTGAAATTTTTTTATTCCAAACTTTGGAATTTTTATTCCAAATTTCCCTTTAGCCCTCCCAAGTAGTGCTGACTGACTCTCCTGGTGACAGGGGTGTGTGTCTGAGCCCCTGCAGTTGTGGAGTGTGGAGCAAAACGTGGGTACTAGGGTGGGAGTCGGGGAAAGGCCACAGCACACTGGCGCTCCAGCAAAGCCAAATCACATCTCCTCTGGCCACTGACCTCCTTTCCTTGGTACATATTGTCCCCCAGAGGAGTATCCAAAGCTATTCCATTATACACTCATCAACCCTGGCTTGTCAGCCTTGGGGAAGGTCACTTTATTCATAAAAATGCCTCTTTGAGTTTCTTTAAAAAAAAAAAAAAATTGTAGCACCATGGTGATCTGTATTCAAAGGAAAAAAAAAATCTGGTGTGCATTGCCCAGTCACCAAAAAAATTAGAGGCACTCACACATACACACCCCCACCAAACCTAATTTTCTCTGTTCTCACACTTGCTCTGTGCTAACATTCCCGCACCTGACCTGCTTTCTAGAAAAAAAAGGCTTCTTTCATGGAGCACAAGTTTTGCCGTCAAGAATGCTTTAAGACAGTCATCTTAAAACAAAACAAAACAAAAAAACCCCCAGTGTCTCAACCTTTTAGAAGCCTGTTCATTTATGTACTCCTAGAGGAAAGGGTGTAATATTATATCTATTCTTAATACCTCCCCTCTGGACTCGACACGGTGACACGATGCCCCGCACGATCAGCTTACAGTCCTGAATGAGAAGGCATAAATATTGTATGGGAGAGCACAACCCTCCTGGGCCTTGCTGTTCCTGGCTGCATCTGCCACTATTCTTCCTTGTCCGTATACCGCTGACACAGGACGCTAACGGAGGTGGGCTCTGAGAGGAGAATGCACAGGAGCTGACGACCACTGGTGTCACTGTGACAATTTGGCATTTTCATCTGGAGTCCATTTAACTTGGAAGGGGTGAGAGAAAGTCAAGGGCAAGGGCTAGGGGTGGGATGGGGTAGGGGAGCAGCCACTACTTTAGCCCCTCCTGGCCCCAAGTTGTTGCTTAGAATTCAGGCTGAAAGAAAGAAAACAAAAATCTGACATCTGCCAAAAAACCGATAACAAGTCCCTTCTTAGGATGAGCAGTTAGGTGGATCTCTGGTGTTCCAAGACCCTGATGTTTTCTGTGACAGGTGACGGGAGGAGACTGTGCTATAACGTCAAAAGCATCGCCAGGAGGAACAGTAGGATTGCCAAAAGGCGGCTGGGTATCCTTGGTGTTTGTGCCGCGTTCTCACCGCGGGATGGCTCGGCTGACTCATGTACGGTGTCATCTGTTCAAATAGAAAGCACACATTCCAATGAGATTTCACATCCTTAATAACTCTCTTGCAGCAGCCTGCTGTTAACAGACCTCGCCACCCTCTGCAAAGTAGGGTAATGAACCTTGTGCCACCATTGACTTTCATGTCTGCATAATCACTCATTATTTACAGCAAACAAAGGAGAAGCAGAGAAAATTGGACTTTTTCAGCAATATTATTACTTTCCTTAAAGAGTGAGGGGAAAAATTGTACACAGACTGTAACCTCTGCATGTGATCTCCTTTGGTTTGCTCACTAACACACCTTGCACAAAGCTGAGATACCTGAATGCACCTTTTAAACCCAAGATGCCACGGAGAAGCAAGTAACATGTTTGGCAAGGGAGGCTGTAGTTATATTGGCATGTTGGTGGTTGACCAGAATGGGCTGCCCGTTTCCTGCTTTCTAGCTGTTTCAGAGGATTAGTGTTGAATGCCTGGTTGTTGGTTACCTACGTGAATTGTCAGATAAGAAAAATTAAATGCCAAAACCGCATTTAAATTAACTACACATAATGCCCACTAAACCTCAATAAATGGTGCCCACTAGTTTGCCTACAATTGGGAATCAATTACGGCGCTATTTCCATTACAAACCCTGTATCTCCAGGATTAAATTACTTGAACTTGACTGTTTTTATTTTTATCAGGCTGAAGCTTGGCACATAAATTATCGGCGTGGATGCAAATTTTCCTCTAAATAAAATGGATTAAGTGAGGTAAGCTTCTTTTATTTAGCTATAAAGTGTTCTACGAGGCTGCCTCTGACTTTGGATAGCCTTCCTGATCTGCATGATTAACAGGCTTAACTTTGAAACAGGAACTTTGCAGCAATTAGTACCCAAAGATAGATTGGAGGCCTGCCTGGGAACCATGCTCTGCTCCAGTTTTGGTCTTCTTCCTTCCTCCTGGCTTAACTTGTGCTTTTAGACTACATGTTCTCTGAATTACACGTTCTTGGGGCCAAGGTGGGGGGGGGGGGGGAGGGGTTCAGCTGTAGATTTTATTTCAACATCAGGGGGCCTTCCTGTAAGTGCAGAGACTGTCATCTTGTATTCACTCCAAGTGAGACTCTAGTAATTTGGGTCAGTTTTGTAGACCTCAAAGGATAATTCCTAAATATCCCGGCAGGACCCACGTACAACCCCTTAATGGACTGTTAATTCAAACTCCTGTAGATTGTCACAAGTCGCAATGAGGATACTTTCTTTTTCACTAGGTATCATCACCATCACACTCCCTATTCTTGGTCCTGCAATGACCACTTTTCAGGCTCACAGGCTGGCCCTGCTTCAGACATGCTCAGGTAGGCCGTTCCCGTTCATCACGTTCATTGCCACTCTGAACTAGGCGATAGATCCTGGCAGTGTCCAGGCTCTGCCCTGCAGTGCTCTTAGCACCTGAGCCTGTCCTCACGTAGAAGCTCCTGCAT
This sequence comes from Prionailurus viverrinus, assembly GCF_022837055.1. Lineage (NCBI taxonomy): Eukaryota > Metazoa > Chordata > Mammalia > Carnivora > Felidae > Prionailurus > Prionailurus viverrinus. Next base: position 168,516,663 of record NC_062561.1, read on the forward strand.
CTCTGTGTCACGTCTGCTCCCCTTTCCTGGACCTCAGCAAACCTGCGTGGAGTGGCTCTTGGCTTAAAAGACCAGAGAAGGTTAGGAGGCAAGAATGGGAAGTTAAATGGATACAGAGGAAAAAAATATAAAGCCCCACATGGTGCAGCCAACGACTTGCGGTCTCTTCTCCTCTGTTCTTCTGTCAGCCTTGCAAATGTATTAAATAGGTAGTGAGCAGGACTTAGACATAAGTGCCCTGAATGGCCCTGAAATTAAAATCCAGATCACTTCAGGAGCATTGATGTGTTGTCCATCAGAACAATAGAGAGTACTTCAGGTTTAATTTGTACCAACCAGAAACCCTGAGGCTTCCAGATTTCATTTTGAGATACCGTTTATATTTATACACCTGAAATTACATCAGCTGTTGGGTTCTTCTCCATCGTGTTTTCACTACCATGTTACCCAACCCTCTTCCTTGTGAAGTGTGGATGTATACTGATAAAAGGTACTTAGGTAATATACAGGTACTCAGCATGCACTGAAAGGAGAGTTGCCCTCCCTGTTCCTCCAAGATGCTCCGCAAGGTCTAGCCAGTGCTCCAGGCAGCACAAGACAGGGTGAATGACCTTGCGGACATTGAGAGGAGGAAAGCTTTTGTTTTACCTACAAGTGAAGCATGAGGTTACATGTACATTTCAGTCTTCTAATTGTGGATCGATTTTTGGAAGTAACCCTTTTCTAAACAACTAACCAGGAAGTGCCACTTTGCACTCAAAGGGGGAAAATCTGTCCCTTTAGGGCATCATGGTTCTTCTCTTCTCTCTGTAACAGGCTGGTCCTGGCTCGGGATTCTACAAACCATCCTTTGATTATAGCAGGGCCTCACTGTTGGAAGATTCCATGGCCCCTGCGCAGCAAGATGAAAAACTGGCTGTCATTTGGGTAAATCTGAGCAATTCCAAAATTCTAAGGAAGGATTCTTAAGCAAAATCTATCCCAATAGAAATCACATCTAAACATCAGAGAATTTCTAACACTCATAATGGTGAGTGTAGCTTAAAAGCAGAAAATATTCCTCCTCTGAAACCAAATCAAGCCTTGCCTCCTGCCTACCAGGATTCTACAATATGAGGGTTTCAATGGTTAATTGAGAAAACACGAGCGATATTTTGGAGCATATTATGTGGCATATGTCTGCCCTGAGATCATCCTGTATCCCTGATGATAGGAAACTGGCAGGCAGAGTGTGCAAGCAAACAAAAAAGACAAATACATTCCAAAGACAGGTGAATTAGTACACATTACCGAGAACATGCAGTGGGATCCTTTCAGGCTTTCTGCATTCATAAAGTCTAGGTCTATACTCAGACATTCAACACAGGGGTGCAAAGCCACAAGTCTGACTGAAGTTTATGAGGAATAAGATGAACTACTCAAAGTTATTACTGCATTCATATAGCCAGGGATGGTAGCTCAACCTTGTCATAACTTTTTTAGTGAAGATGCTCGCCAGAAAGCCCTTAAATACAGTCACAACTGACTCCACGAGCTTTTCTTGCACAGATCCCTATACGTGTGCACCCGCATTTCCACTCTCCAACGTATGCACTCACACACACCACATTCTGTTGAACTTCAAACTTCTATCAGTTATATGTGCGTAGGTTTGGGGGCCATCATGGATTTTAAATGCTCAGTGAAAAAACCTGTTTCCCAAAGACCGTGAAATATGCTCACGTATGAATGCATCTTAATATCTTGCATTTTACCATTATTTGAATTCAAAGGTAATTTTCCTAATGCAGAGCAGTCCTCAGTGTAGCTACTGGTTACCAGAGAAGAACACGCAATCTATTATTTCTAAATAGTCTCTTGCTCTCTTGATAGGCAATGGAATTTACCTGGAAAAAAGATTATTGGAAAGATATGCCTACATCTGCCACGATATGCATTAAAAAAAACCCTAATTCAGAATAACTTACGCTTACAACTTATGCCTGACTCTGCTGGTCATTCTACACCTGACTTACTAAGAAATGCAAGAGAGTAAAGTTCTCTTTATGAACATCTATGTTTCTACTGACGGTAAGCAAATCCTACTTTTACACTCACGTTGGGATAGGAGTTGAGAAATTTGAACATTAAATTTGGATCAGTCTCAAACTAGTGATGCAGCCTGGGCAAGTCTCAGTTATCAAGGGAAGAGTGTAGACTTTGTGGTCCTTAGGAGACAGCCCCTCTAACTCATACATCCTATGAGGGACCAAGTCCGCAAGCTTGTGAGGAGTCTCGTACCATGAAAAGCCACAGTAATGCTTCCAGATTTCCAGGACACAATTAAAATGTCTCTGTGTCGGCATTCATTCCTTGCAACTTTCTAAAGCAGCTAACTGATCCCTGGGGAGCCAAGAAGGCCTCTCAGAGCTTTCTTGTACACACCTCCCATTTGTGCTGGGGTAAGATGCCTGCCTTAGAAAAACAAAAACCTGACTCTTAATGTGAAAGCTGTTTTATGTCCTGAGGCACCACATTTACTCAGGGTAAGTTTCCCTAAGGCTCACTGACTGTCCTAGTAACAATATTCCAAAGAGAAAGTGGACTACACAACACTTTAATTTCTAGGACCATAAAAAAAGAGAAGTTCCACTATAAATAGATGAAAAAAAAAAGTCTCTGTTCACACAAGGTGGGGCGGGAGGGGGGCTCCCATCTTTCTGTGAAGAAGAAATAATTTTAATTCCATTAAACTTTGAGAGTTGGGTAAGGAAACCAGTCAAGATCTCCAGCCAAGTAGGACAAAGAGAGGAAACCACAGGAAGGTAGGCATATGGGGGCATCAAGGTACAGTCCTCACTGCACAGTGGATACAGGACTCCTATCCGTCCAAATCAGTCTAGTTACATTTATAACCAAATGGATAGTATACAGCACCATTTTATACTCAGTACACTACAGTGTAGTTACAGTGTAAATACTTTGATGAGTGCTTTTGTGGGTTTTATTTTTCTTCAGTGACAGGAAAGTTTGGGTGTGTGGAGATCAGCAGTAGAAAAAATGTATCCTTAATACTTATTTTGCCTCAGCCATCAAGGATCACATTGCACTGGGTCGATGACATAAATTTGGAAGAGCCACAAGTGTGTGATTTGTGTTGGGCAACATGATTATACTTCTCCAGACCAATTGCTACTGATAACAATAGCACAAATAATATTTGAAATGAAGGTCTTTCGATCAGTTCAATGACTGCACGTGAATTGCTAGAGAAAATGAAATATGTTGAATTAGCTGCAATTTTATGTAACAGTCTTGATTACTTTCATCCATAGATTTGGAAATAATGTAAAAAAATTTATAAGCATACACGATAGAATTTTTTTCTGTCTTAAATGAAAACAGATCCATTAATATTCACAGTGATTCACCAGCATGCTCGGAGGATATGGTAAAAAGTAGTGAGATTTTAGCATTCTGATGGGGCTTCTATATTAGGATACTGCATTACATCAAACCCATGTCCAAAAAAGAAAGGTCATATTTTATCTAACATGCATTACACGAGGATACTGGAGAATGAAGTAGAATATAAGTAATATTAGCATTGCTAGCAATGAGCAAAAAGCAGAGCAACTATAACGTGCAAACATGCGGAGAAGAAGAAAGGAAAAAAAGTACGGAAGCACCAGAGAGAGATGCATTTGTTAAAAGAGATTCTCTAAGCATACTAACCTGCTGGTTCTAATGAATTTTCTACTTTGTCGTTAACATCGAAAACACGATCATGAACACCTATAGTTTTCATACAGCTATCTATAACAAAAATAGAGATAACAGCCAAATATGTTAGTGAAGACACCCTTAAACTCCCATTTCTTTCTTTTTTATCTTTCTCTCTATTTTTTTCCTTTAATTTATGTAGAGATCGTTTTACAATCAATGGCATGTGTCCAAATGCCAATATTGTTCCCATTTGCTGTGCACGTACAACAGTCTAAGAAACAACAAGTTAGCAACTGCTGTGTACTTAAAAATAAAAGCATCATGAAGAATGATGAGAAAAAATTTGATGAAAACTAAAACATGGATGTTGATATACAAAACAGATACCACACAGGATTTAACAGTAAAAAAAAAAAAAAGTTTTACCGCCGTGAACCAGACCACACAATAAAGCATGCGCAATGAAGCCACCCTCTGACGCTCATTCTGGTCAACTTACTTGTTGGTCTCACAAAGACTTTGAGCTTTAGACAGGACCTTCTTCCATTATCTGGGATTGCAGAGGCTGTGGATAAGACAAAATGAGAGAGAAAGGAGAGAACAACAACACATTATTCTTCATTTTCAAATGCAAATGGTCTACAAGAAACTGTTTCCTCAACAACAGGAGCATACTCTACTTTTTCCCAGAAGTTAAAACAAAAATACTTTTCAGATTGATGGAGACTGCTAGAAAGAGCTACTTTCCCATCCCTATCTTTTCTTTTCAATACAGTAAGGACTCATGCAAGAATGTTGGTAGTCTACAGGAAAATACTTTGGATTTTTATTTCAAAGCCTCTTCCGTTTAACTTTATCTGTTATCAATTTTCTTTAAAATAAGAAGATAATGCTTGAGCCCTCCGGCCTTCATAGAGCTCCTCCGCATCTCCTGCAGGAAAAGGGGCCCAAGGTGAAAGTGCTGGCAAAAACCAGTAACAAATAGTTACAAGGCCAACTTAAACATGACCTATTTTTGCTGGGGAAAGCAAAGCTTTGTCTGTCCTGAAAGCCTGTCTGTCAGTGCTTTGCAGGTAATTCAATTAGAGGTTTTACTCAGAACTTGGCTCTGCATTCTATATGACTAAACCGAGCCCAGCAACTTCCATCATGCTATTATAAGTACAATATGCTATTGAGAAAGCACACTGGTGCAATGGTACATTTATTTTAAGAATTTTGCCACAGAGAAGGATGGAAGTAATAAAGTGGGCTTACCAAAACATGACAACATGTTTCAAGTTATAATTCATTTGAGGAAGAAACTTTCTTCTCCTCTTCAAGATAATAAGACTGTAAACTTTCTCTGCATTGGAAAGATTATCTCCCCTCAGTACACACAGCATAATGTCAAAGGGATTTCCAAGGGCGGTAAGACCCTTAACAATCTCATATGTTCACTAATGCATTCTAGAAATGACAGAAATTACAGAAACGAGTGCTGCATACTTTCCTCCCTGTGTGTTTGCTTCAAGTGGTTTCTTCAGAAAATGCAGATGACAGCAATTAAAACTCACATGGCTTACGGTTATTTGGTAATGCCCTCAGTGACAAAGTCAGGACCAGTGTTTGATATGCCTTCTCTCTCCTTTATTTTTTATTTTGATTCCTCATGGGAGCCCAGAAATTGAAAACGCTTAGTGCATAGGTGAGGGGATTCAAGATGCAAACTCCAAACTAATTTTACACCAGTCTCCTCCAGTAACTCCAGATCCATGTGCTGGAGAACTTATAAATTCACCACCTAAAAGACATCAAGCTGTAAAGGACCCCTAGTGTCACTATTCAGCACCTGTTGAAAACTCTTAATTCTAAGACTAAAGTATACAGAAAAGAGGTTTTTGTCTCTCCCCTTCTCCCCTCTGACAAGCAGTTAAGAAGTGCTAACAGCTGGCTTTGCTGTAAGCTTTCATTAAATCAAAGTCGGAAAAACTCCCTCTACTGACATTTACAGTAACTAGTGTGTTATTTAGGGCACAATATTTGCACTCTGTGGTTTGATCCAGGAAATGGTGTCCTTCCTCTGGACCCCAACTGCACATGTGCATGTCACAAATCCAGTCCGCATAGGTGACTCCAATTCATTAGAAAAACCATGGGTTCTTGAGATGGTTTATATCTTATTCACGAGAGGTGGTGTGAAAAGGTGACACGTGGATATTTACACTGCCATTTTATGGACTTTGGAGCTGAGATCAACTCACTGCAAGCTTCCTGAACTTGATCTGCCACATGCAAGAACGGATTGAACCAAAGACCCTGCAAGACACAGTAGGCTTGCGGCAGGATCAAGTGTTTAATTATTTTAGTGGGGGCACTTTCTGGGAGTTGGTACAGGTCTTTCAGATTTATATGTCAGAGAAATCCTGTATATTCAGGACAGAAAAATCATTGTAGGGCACACAGGAATAACCAAACAGCAACAGATGATAAGCTGTCTGGGAAAAACTGAAGAGCGATCTCTCACCAGCTCTGAGAGATGGACAGTTGGCCTTAGCTACAGGCTGCTACACTCTTCTGTGAATTAAGGATATAACACTTAAAAAAACACATAATGTACTTAAAACAAAAACCTCTTTTCCGATCTAACTTCTCCATCACATCCTCCTCTCCCATCACCAGAAAATCTGTAACAATCATGTGACCTACACGTTATACTATAACTATTAATTACACTCTAATCCTGAGAAAAATTGATGAACAAAGAATAAAAACATATAACATGAGTACACAACACAGATGACATAAATCAGCTACCTCTGCAACCTCTGACCTGAACTCATGCAATCAGTTCTTAACCCTTACAAGCTAACCTGAAAATGTAGGACGTGCCAGGTCAGCGATAACTTTGGGTTCCTTGCTCACCCCACAGAGAAACAAAACCAAAAAGCCTAAAAACTTTTCATGTAATATTTTAAGAAGCAGGAGTCTGGCTTTATTCCATGTTATGTTCCAGGTTTCTTAACCCCATACTCCCCAGATGACAAATGTAGGATGCCTTTATACTGTGTGCAAAACACAACACTATTAATTATGAATATTTGAAGACTAAAAGGTAATCTAAAAAGTGCTTCACCGGTCACAAGTAAACAAAAAGCAGTGGAGTGAACATTAAGAACACCAAATAACAGAGGAATTGAAAAATGTAACCGTCACACGAGTGAAGTTATAAAGAAAATCCTCTCGGGATCAATTATGAGCAAAAAGGAGTTGCACATGGACACAAGGGAGTAAAAGCTGAAAATGTGCCTGACTTGTCTCAGGAGGTAGGCAGTGTTAATCCTGATAATTCTAGAGCCATGACAGTTTATAATGGCCAACACTATCTTCATTAAAATAAAATCTGTAACTCCATATCCTCCTTTCCTTAGAAAATTAATAGTCAACATTTGAAAACCGATGATAATTACTAACAGCTTCATCCATTCATTCAAATGCTTTAAAATTCCTACTATGTGCCTGCTTCCCTGTTAGGTACTAGGGGTACAAAGGTATGTAAGACACACTGTCCCTCTCCTTGTGTGGGTGCTTATTCCAGCCGGGGACATAAATATGAACCACATGAATATGAACCAAGGTGTGATAACGGAGGTCTGTGTGAATTGCCAGCAAAGCTTTAGGCATGGACTTAGCTTGGTCTAGGAGTGGGAAGCTGTCCCAGACGTGTTTATCAGAGGGAATTTTATTGCCTACAGGAGCCAATCAACAGGATATGGGACAAAAGAATTAAAACAGTTCCTCCCTTGGGGCGCCTGGGTGGCTCAGTCAGTTGACTGGTCAACTTGGCTCAGGTCATGAGTTTGAGCCCCGCATGGGGCTCACTGGTTCTCTCTCTCTCTCTGCTCCTCTCCTGCTCTCTTTCAAAAACGAATCAACGCTAAAGATACAAAAACAAAAACAGAACACATTTCCTCCCTGAGTTGCCACAGTGGAGCTTTAGCAACCAAAATTAAGTCTTAACCAGCAACAGGTGAAGAATAGCTACACTTGAACTCTTCCCATGAACATACATGGATTTTCTAACAGACTTGGTCAAACTAAAATATAAATGCAACTCCTGTCTCAAACATTTGTCACATAATCCACATTCATATCCTTTTATTCGGTTTATTGCTGAAAATGCACATTTGGAGTCCGGAAGCTGGGAATAGGGGTAGGGGACCATTAAAACAAGTACAACCTCTCATTCCCTGATCTTAATAGAAACTTTATAAATCAAACCACAGGGTCCTTTCCCCCTACTGATCTGCAAAAAAACAATCAAAATCATACAACACGTAATGAAATATAATCTGAGGGTCTTCTGTGTTTAGAGTATCATGCTAATAAGGCCATGAAGGCTGCATATCCTCAGTCTGTTCCATGACCTCAGACAGGGGCCCCAACTCCAGCCATTCCTGAAAACCTGTTTCCTGGGTCTCCTGGGGTCAGCTCAGCTCAGCACTTATCAGCCAATCTGATACATAAAGGGGACCACATTCAGTGCCCCCAAATCAGTACTTCTAGAAGATTTAGCGTTGTAAATGTAACAGTATTCACATCGCAACTCACTACAGGCTTATCAGGTGGACACGGCAAACAGTATAATGGCACCACGCTTTTCACAGGTAGCTTGTGACCTGGCTCCAATTATTCTCACTTGAGAGCGGGCTGAACCTAGCTGTTTTTGCTTCTAATGAGTAGAATACAGGAAATGTGATAGGATGTCATTTCTGTGAGTGTGTTGCAAAAGACCATGACTTCTTTCTTGCCAGCACTGTTTCTCTTGCTCATGAAGCAAGGTGCTGTAGTGTGAGAATCTCAATGCAGAGGCCCAGTGGCAAGGGACTGAGGGAGACCTCCAGCCAAGAGTGTGCAAGGAACGCAATCAGCCAACAATCTGATGAGGAACTAGAGAGTGAATCCTTCTCAACTGAGCCTTTAAATGATTGTTATCTTGTGGGAGACCCATACCCAGGGGACCCAGCTAAGCTACTTCTGGATCACTCATCCACAGAAACCGTGAATATTAAATGTCTTGGCCCCAAATTTGGGGGAAATTTGTAACTCAACAGCTAACTGATACAGTGCTATATAAAAACAACTTTGTGCTACCAAAAGCTTCCCATGGCCGACTTGAGTAAGACCTTAAAAGCTAAGGCACCGGGGTCTCCTCTCTGGAAAACCACCATGCCCGTTTCCACAGGGCAGCTCCTGCCTTATGCGGCTCCCATGTCTAAACAACTAGATCCCTCCCTAGTTACTTTTCAAGCTACTGTTACAAGTCCACTTAAAATATGCCTTGAAGAGAAGTAATTATAAACTGCTGTTGAAGAAATACTACAAGATGTATCTATTTGTTTTCACTCCAGCCCTTAAAAACGGTTTTTCATTTTCCTGCCCATGCCACTTAGTTTGTTTTTGCTAATGCAGCCAACCTGTGCTTTTCTGTGCAATTATCATGTCTCACTTTAACTCCAAATTGCTGGATGAACTAAAAGGAGCTTTGATACCAAATGTAAACTTAAATCATAAGACAGAATGCCCTTCCTCAAACAGGAGAAATAGCATGTACAGATGAGCTTAAAAACATGTGAACTAAGGGGCGTCTACGTGGCTCAATGGGTTGAGTGTCCAACTTTAGCTCAGGTCATGATCTCACAGTTCATGAATTCGAGCCCTGTATCAGGCTCTGTGCTGACAGCTCAGAGCCTGGAACCCCCTTCAAATTCTGTGTCTCCCCTCTCTCTGCCCCTCCCCTGCTGGCACTCTGTGTCTCTCCCTCAAAAATGAATAATGTTAAAAAACAAATGTAAACTAAAAGGACTGTAATAATAAGTTAAAATTCTCTTCGTATCAAAAAGCTTGTATCAATTATCTTATACACAGGCTATTAAATTAAAAACAAACATTTTGAGATTTCAAGCAACTAAAAGTAATCAAGGCAGCAAACATCCTTTTTTGTGAAGAACCAGAAGCTTAGCAGATAGGGTGATATACTCTGGTATTTTCTTTCTCCACATTTTTAGGCCCAATACTGTACTCATCAGTCAACATTAATATCTCTGCCTAACCTTATTCATCCCCAAATCTTAATTCTAAAAGCCAAAATCCTTCTCCTTTACTGTGTCCCTTGTCAATCTGGGTACCTCGAGAAATTGTATTTTTAAGAATAGTCAGCCACTTTCTTCTTCCTTTTAAAGAAATGAGTGTGTGTGGGAGCATTAAAAATGCAGTTTTCCATTATGTTTGCCACAGGCAATAGTTCTCAATTTGTGCAAGTCAGAAGAAGAGATAGGCTATTAGTTGTTAGCAGAACCTAGTCTTTTCTCTGCAGGTTTTCATGTAGTTTAACATACAACACAGATACATGCAAATTAGACCAGGCGACAGCAGAATTAAGCATTAATATTCCTTTCGCAATAAATGTTGAAAAAGTAAAGCTCACTTAAATAAACAGTACTACTGAAAATGTCTTCCAGAATTTAATGAATCAAAATCCATTTTGTATCTGTGCATGGAGGTAGGGAACAGAAGAAGTGGTGGGTGTAGGATAGAGATTAACAAAAGCCATATGGACTTTTTGGAAAATGGTTACCAGACCACAGAAAAAGTCTTAAAAGTTAGGCCTCTTGTTAGGAAAGAATATCCCAGCAATAATTGCAACTGGCCATCTGCCCTTTTTTAAAAGGCAGCACAACACCTAATTTTCATATTAAGAACAAAAATGACCAGTTACGATGGAATACATTTTGCCATTTTACCTTTTGAGGTTTAAAACTCACATGTTTTAATAACCTGCTCTTGGCCCCAGGTTTATTAAACTTCTATCCTAAGAGCAACCACAGGAGCTGGCTACATTTGCCCATACCTTTTATCCTTCCCAGCCAGTGGTGTTTCAAGACTTAAATCACTGGCAGGTTAAGGTCAAAGCCCCAGATGTAACACTTGGAAAAGAGGTTACTAAGTAGAGGTAGGAACCTTGAAGAAACTTAAAATATCATGTAAATGCTAGAATCTCTGATAGGGCTCTAGGGATGTGTCTTTAAAAAAAAAAAAACTAGAAAAGGAAGAGGGGTGTTTCCCACTGTATAGTAAGGGTAGAGCAATGTACTCCAAGAGCTAAAACTTGTGTTTCAACACCAGGGAACTGTAACAGGGACAAATAATTAGAGTAAAGTTCAGGGAGAGGGAAGTGAAATTAGTTCCAGCTGTGCAGCCTCAGACAAAAGAGAAAATAGAAGGTACCACCCATCACACCCATTGCCCCCCTTTCCCTAGCTCTCCACCCCCTTAGGCCAAATTCTCACTGCAAATGCTAACTTAAGTAGTATTTAAATTCCAGGAGCTAAGCCTCAGAAGATCAATTATTTTTTCTTTGCAACCTCAAATAAATGGCTGAGGACAAGTTTCTTGCCACTGATTTCTAGGAAAACAAACAGGACATTATCATGCTTTTGTACAGATTTATTTCAAGGGTGGGCAGACTTTTACTTGCCTTTTAAAGCTCAATGACAATGAACTTATTCCTACTGCTACTCAAAAGGGTAGGGTCTGTCTCATATACTTTGGTATCTATTAAGGCATGACCAAAAAGTAACCTGGATTTTAGAGAATGCTTTTAAATTATCCTCTATACAGGAAGAATTTTCTAGTTCTTTTTAAGAAAAAATGAAGTCAGCTTAAACGTATCTCCTTCCATGATGTGACTGGAAAAATCCAGTCCACATAGGCACAGAAAGCGAGATAATATTTAGATAGTATTTTAATTGTTAACTGTATTACCTCATGTTCAGAGTTTTAAGTTCCTTCCTGGATATTTTACTTAAAAAAAAAAAATCAACGGACAGGACATATTTTAACAGGAAAAGTAAGTTTCCTATTACAAATTGTATTGTAACTATTTTCTGAGACCTGGACTAGCCTGAGGCCACACTACTGAAATGACTGTCCCAGGTCATTAAGGTCAGATAGTTCTCTCTCTCTTGTTTGTGTTGATTTTGATGAATTTTGCCTGCTGTACCAGAGAAGTATAATCTGACAAAAAGAAAACAAATAAGCAGAATGACTCACTTACAAAAACTCTTCTTCAGCTAGAAGCCACATAATAAAGGTAATAACAAAAACAAAAACTTAGACAAAAGGCAGAATTTCTAGAATCCCAAAGAGGAACTATTTATATTATTCCTTCTCCACAGGCTCTTTATGGCACCTCTATGATCTGTTATTGGAGTTTCTGCTAACTGGTAAGCAATGAGAGCCACAAATTCCATTCCTCATTTATACAGTATTTAGCAGGAACAGTGTATCATATAGCACAAAGGCAGCAAGACAGTAATAAGTCATCAAGTTAATACAATTCAAAGAAGCTCTGGGAAAAAAGCTATTATTTCTTTGCAGTTTCCATAACCACTATCATCCTGATCTTCCCGAGTGAGGGACCTTGGAATGGGCATGGTTTAGTGGTTCAGTACATGCACAATGATGATCTCAACTTTTTTCCTGGTTCACCTGTTCTGGCTTCTGTGGTGCCTTTCAGTCAGCTGCTTAACCTAAGTGGGCCTCTGTTTCCCTATGGGAAAAAAAAATTAAGTATGACCTCCTCTAGAGGAGCGGTAGGCTGTTAGCTTGCACTTAGAAATGCAGGTGACAGATCTCTTTAGATCTAGAATATCAGGTCACTATTCCACAGATTGACAGAATGAGTTCTGCCCTTACCACTCCTTCTGCACTTGGATTTCCCTCAGCAAGTAGTCCCTAGTTCTGAGCATACATTTACAGGAAGGGGAGGGGTCGGGTTATGGATAGTTGTGACAAAGTTCTTAGTCATAAGGAAAACCAGGGGGACACCTGTGACCTTTTACTTGTAGCCTAAATTAGAAAAACTGTATTCTACCATAGTTTTGATGTGGACATGGGGGGTAAAGGGGTTTATATGAGTAAGTGCGCTTTGGGGTGAGAGTTCAGAAAATTACAAAGGGCACTGGATGACCTGTTCCTTTTGAAAATCATGCTAAGATTCTCTGAGTTCTTTTTTCAATCCATGTTAAGAGTGTGACCGTGCTATTGTATTAGAGAGATGCCGACCAAAGACGAGGACGTAGCTCCCACAGAGCAGTTAGGAGGCCAGGCATGGAGACCGCCTTTGCTGCTGGGCACAGAGACAGAGTGGAGGGAGCCCTGGTGCTCAGGGACCGCAGCCCAGAGGGGAGGCAGCCTGCCGCCACGCCCACACCAGTTCATGAGAAAGGTTCCTGCACCCGAATTGGTATTCTTTTGCATCCTATTTGGGTAAATATCTATTTACACATGTCAATTATGTCTTTGTTTTTCTTGGCCAGGAGGCTACGTTCTCGCAATGTCTGCCATTTCTGGAGCTAAGGTAAGTCTCTAAGCAAGGGTAGCCAGGCCCCATGGAACCCCAGAGGCCTGAACAAATGAATGTTCTCTCTTTAGAAGGCTAGATTCCCCCAAAGAGGAAGTCATTTAGGTACCAGGACTGTACATTTCGTTTCACACCCAGAATGCTTTCCTTGATGAAGGTTTCAATGTTGACAGAGCAAATAAAATCAAAGCTAAGGCTAAGAACCAAATGCTGGTTTGCTCTGGTTGTCTCTAACTAGGACCATTTCCAGGAAAGTTCATGGCTGTGCACTGCAGGGCAGCACAGTAGCCAGTCTTTCACAGTTGGCCCCAACTTCAATTTCTTTCTTTAACTCTCCCCCTCCTCCCTGCTTTAATCCACATTAATAGCTAGTCCCAACAATATTCTCTCCCAGAACCTCCCTGGCTCCCAAGTCTCATATGACCTTTTCCTTTGCCTCTCAGAAATCCCAGCTCTCTCCGGCCACTTGAGATAGTTCCCCATTCTTCCAACAGGAAAATCCTCTTCTGGCTTCTTCCATGGATCTGTTTCTATCAGGTTATAGTACCTAACCCATTCTGTTTTGTCTCAGAGCTGTTACCCTGTGTCTCTGCTGCTTGGATTGGGAGTTCCCTACAGAAGGAGACCTGCTGGGTCCTCAGTGCCTGTGAATCCACTGCTTTGTGTGTAACATGTTTTCCGGAAGGATTTGGAGAAGGAGTCTACAGGCCACAAGAATCTGTCGAGCTGTTGACCAAACGTGAACGAAAACTCGGGATTAGAATAAAAAAGAAAATGGAGAGAGGGGTCAAGGAAATGAAAGAAAGAAAGAAAGAAAGATCTCTTTTCTTGGAAGGCTCCTCCCTGTCTCTGCTGTCTTCTTAGGAAATGATCTTGGAAACTGTGACCTAATAGTCAAAACCTGGGGAGATATACAAAATTCAAGGAGGTATTATTTTTCATGTCTGCAATGTGTGGTTGAGGTGATAAGATGGAAATGAAAGGAAAGTGCGCATCTTTAGGAGCCAAAGATGTGCAGAATCTCATGAAATGATCAGTCTGTGTGGAGCTGCAGGCCCCACCAGTAAATAGGAGAACAAAGGCAAGGTGATGGGAGGATCCGGTGACCTCACGCTTAGGGATAGAAAAGTGACACTGGGGCATCATAATCAGAGGTGAAGAGTGAAGCCATCCTGCCTGAAATCCTCTAGTCATTAAGACGGTTTGGCAAGTTAAGGTACCTCAAACACTACATGAGAGAGTAATCCCAAAATTGTGTTAGGGGATACGGCTGAGTTTAAAAACTAAGCATAGGCGTTTTTAAGAGAATCAAATCACAGAGCGAGTATTCTTTGTGTGTTAAAAAAAAAGCACCTGAGAATGCGGAACCTTAATGCTTTCAAAGCGTATGACGACTTTGGCCATTCAGAGTAACTGGTCAGACATGTCAGTCCAATTTAAAATATGTAATGGAGCAACTGCTTTATATTTTTGACTAATGACATCCTAGGTTACATAGAGTTTTAAAACATTTACCAGAATTAAAACATATTTTTCAGTTTCAATTACTATAAGAATTACTTAAATACTTGGGAGGGTTTTACAGTCCCACAATTCAAGTACTTAAAAAGGAAAGACTTCTCATGGTGAGCAGTGACTAATGTGTAGAATTGTTTACTCAATATACTGTATGCTGGCAACTAATATTACTCCGTGTGTTAATTGTACTTCACTGGAGATACAATATATTCTCTTTACTTTTTATTTATTTTTAATTGGTTAAAGGAGTTTAATTAACCGAGTTTGTATATGGAACCAAATATTTAAATTTCCTAGTCTTATATATAGAATAATAAGATGATGTGTAAATGAATGTGAATAGGCTAAATTTGAAAATTTAAACATTTTAAAAATGTGTTATCTTAATAAGTCAAATATCAAATTTGAAATCCAAACTAACCCTTTAAATAGACCTTCCTGTGGACATAAACTATCCTCTGTGCACCAAAAATATACTTGATACTTGCTTTCAGGCCATGGCTCAAATACTGCCGCCCTAAAGAGGCTTTCCATGACCACCCACCTGACTGAAAGCCTTATTCTCTCTGTCACTGCATCTAGCTCCTTTTATACGTGCTAGCGTAATTGGCAGTTAGAGATTTGTTTGTTTCCTGGTTTATTGTCTATTTCCCAATTAAACTGTATGCTGCAGGTGCAGTAACCATTTTTTAATACATCACCGTGTTTCTAAAACCTAATATATCACTGTGTTTCCAAAACCAACCTTTGCTTGGTACAAAGTAGGCGCACAGAAAGTATTTTTGAAGGAATGAGTAAGTGAATGAATTAAAAACCAAATAAGCCAAAAATACTAAGGTCCATATATTACACAATATAACCAACAGAACCAAGGTGTTCTAGAAATCGGAGATCTTCACAGACTGATTGGCTAGGTTTTCCACTCTGTGAATATTACTTTTATATTTCTCTTGCTAAAATACAGAGCAATTTCATGGCTAGATGAAAACTTTGTCCGCTTTATTGCCACAGCAAACTTTTTGAGAGATTTGTTTACTGTTTGATTTGCCAGAAACCCTAGTTTAGCAAGGAGATAATGCACAGATGGCACCAAGATGCACAATAAAAGGTTTAATAAATCACAATTATAACTTTAACATGAAGTATATTAAATATATCAATGATGTATTTTTTAGGAGCTTCTAGTATTTGAAAAGTACACAGAATGGAGAAAAGGATTACCATACTTCAAAATGTGTTTCCATTTCTTAAGAAATCTGTGAAGCCAGCATATAAATACAAGCGTTCTATCCACTAGCTATGATATTAATACCAGTGTGCTATTTAAGTTTTAAGGAATCATTTACATTTTGATGCTGACTCTACATGTCATATAAATAGGAAGATTTTTTGTATAGCTTAGCATTTTGGGCAAAAAAATTCATTCTATTTTTTTTCTGCTTAGTTGAAGAGAAAGTATGTACTCTTGGGTCAACTTATCTTTTTAATCTAAGAGGTCTCAGTTGAAATTGACTTTGAAGTTTGCTAATTACAAAACTCAACAGGGGTTTTTCCTTATTTGGTATAACTCATATTTCTATTCATTAACCCCAGTTTTAAAAAGATTAGAAAATCTGAATAGAAACAACTTAAAAGTTTGAAGAATAGCCTCTTCCCCTGTGATATCTTCAGATACTTAAGTGCAAACTTCCCCTCATACAATCTAATTACAAATCTTTTGTGGTTGTGGAAGGAGAAGGTTATATTCGTACATTTTGAGCTTCCTAACAACACAGTGCAGCAGGGAGATGAGAAATCGGTTGAATTTTTTTTTCATTCCATATATTGGGAAAATTTATGTCTACCTGAGTTACGAGAAAATCGGGGTTCTGACGGGCAATCCTGCTAGCTGCTTTTCGTGGGGCCAAGCCACTGGGTTCAGATGCTTTCATTCTGGTGAAAAGATCATTACCAGGCGGCTCCAGGGAAGTTGGCCCTCCTGTAAGTGCGCTCCTTTGTTATGAATATGGAACAGATGGAGCCAAATCTATCTGCTCCGTAGGAACAAAAACACTTACAACCCAGCTCTCTCTATTAAAGACTCTACTTAGCTCCTTTATACCATTGGCTTTCTGTGCACTGCTGTGAGGTTTTGACTTTATAGAAAAAGGCACTTCATAAAAGCAACAGTTCTTACTCTTAAACCAAAGTGGCCTAAGAACTAAAGAAGATGAATACATGGTTTCACCCACAGGACTCCTTGGAGATATGCAGATATTCAATTAGGTGTGTGTGTGTGTGTGTGTGTGTGTGTAGGAGAAAGACTGTATTCAGTTCTGGTAAATGTCTGCTTTAAAACAACATGAAAATATAAAGGAGAACGATGAAGATGTCATGTTTCTCATTACGAGGATGGCATCTAATTGCTCTAGCATAATAAAATGCCAGGATTTAATTTTGTGTGTATGTCTGTAAGGCTAGCGAGGACTGTCTTGAACAAAAAATATGACCACGCACAACAAAATCATGCGGGTAAATATAATTAGTAATTAGGACCATGCCACAAAACAAAGGCTATATGATGCTTCCTCCCTATGAAAAATAGTAATAATTACATTCAGCATCGTGCCCATTTGCTTTTATAATCAGAAAGACGTGAATGTGGCAGGTAAATCCAGTGCTTGTGCCTATTTATCATGCCGATGGGCTGAAACACATCCAAAGGCCATACCTACAATGTGTTCTTGCCAAGATGTGTGTGTTGACAGATAGGTAGGTGAGTCTCACAGGCTTCTCGGAGAGGATGCAGGACTGGGTGTGCACCTCCCCTCCACAGCAACACGGGGAAAGGAGTGTCTGCCTTATTTCATTACATTTATTATACTGATACATTTAAAGTCTGGCTGCCTCTTCGAAGATAATTGAAAAAAGAAATTCTGTGGCAGGATGCTTTGATTCTGACTCAATCAAGTCTTCGGGCAAATTTCCTCCTGCCAGTGGAAGCACAGCTTGCCTGAAGTCGTAACCTTTGTTGGAGGAAAGGAACTGGCCTTGAAGCAGATCATGAAGCAGATGTTTTATGCCAAATCAGAGTCTGGGGATACGTAGGCTACTGCAAATAAAACTCTTCTTCTGTCTGTTCAATCATTTCAATTCCCTGCAGTGTGAAATATGAACTTGCCAACAAATGGCCAGCGTGCTGTGCCTCGCAGCAGGGGGGGAAAGTGCCACAGCTGTGCCAGAGACTGGAAAACTCGAGACGCGCGTGACATGTTCATTATTTCTCTACAGCCAGGGCCTGAGCCAGACCGTTCCCCAGAACCCAGACGGAGGGCAGGAGCCGGACTGCCCAGTACACCCAAGGGTGAAAGACATGATTTCCACCAAAATGAGACACACGACTTGGACTGATCTCTTGGATGACCCCAGAAGGTCATTCTTTACCACAAGAAACCAAAGGGCAGATCTTCTCTGGGTATGAATAGATTGAAAAAATAGGTCTGCCAATGATCACAGCTTTTTTTCTGATTTTATTAGCAGCCTGCTCTGTGAGCAATAAAAAAAAAAAAAAAAAAAGAAAAAGAAATAATGAAATACACTTCGAGCCTCAAAGCAACTATGGAAGATTGAAATGGCCCAGTGAAGAACTTATCAAAAAGATATCTTGTCTTTATCAGAAAGACGGAATTCTGGAAACCATCTGGCATACTTGCTGCAGGCAAATGTAATACTAGTTCCTTCTAGTGTTCTGCACTGGCCTTCTAGTTCATTCTGCATTACAGTTTCTCAATAATCAAACAGCTAATTTATCTAAATTAAAGAAAAGTAAAATTAACAAGTTTCAGTTTGAGGTCCTCTGCAACATATTGAACATGCGTATTCACACATACCCTTATAGCTGTAATCCTAGATTATAAATATCCCATATTCAGTTCTATTGTGAGATTTTTCAAAGGTTATTCACATGCTTTCTAGTGCCACATTCTTTCAAGTTTTAATCACGAGCTCCTTAAATAGAAGTCATTTGCATCTGTAAACATTCCCTTGCAATAGTATTTAGCAGTATATTCTCTTTGTGCAGAGCTACTTTAAAAGGAAAATAACCTTAATATGGAATAACAATCAAGCACAGGCAGAAAAAGATAAATTAGAGGCTTGAGGAGCCTCTGTTGCCCCTTTATGCAATTTCTGAAAAAAAAAATGTTTGAAGTTTCTCAATCTTAAAATAGCCCAGAATCACAGTTTATTTTGGATGATGGATTATAGGAATACCACTCACATAATCCAAAGCATAACCTAAATTATAAGGACATTTTCAAGAAAAGAAATGAGTTTGAAATAACTTATTATTTTGAAAAGAGTCCAAATAAGTACACATGGTTCAAGCTCAAAATGATAGACCATTTTCACAACTAATGGCCAAGTCCTCATTAGTTTAGCATTTCTAAATGGATGCCGTAGTCAATAAATCTGTCGCGGAATGGTTACAAATGATTGTTGTAAGGGATTAATAACAAGACCTATATTTTTATTTTAGGATTCTTTTGGCACCAATTACTTTAGAATATTATTTCTCCATATTGTTTCTTTTTCTCTATTTAACTTGACCAAATACAAATTAGAAACATGAAATTATTTCTTAATTGATACGGAGCTTGGTGGGAGGGAACTTCACTTCAGGATGCATACTACTAATATTATTATAATAGCTACCATTTATCTACTCTTTCTACACACCAGGCACTGTGCCAGGTTTATTAAATTTAATCCTCAGAACAGTTCTGCAAGGCAGGTATTATTATCTTCAGTTTAGAGACGAGGAAACTGAGGCTTACTGGGATCAGTAGTTAGCTGAGGACATACGTAACGACTGTATGGCAGAACGGATATTCAAATCCAAGTCTTTCTGATGCCAGAACTATACAACCTCAGTTTATAGTATAAATCATACTTTTCTTCATGACTGCCCTACTTCAAATATTTGTTGCATAATTTCCCAGAAGCTCTTAAAAGTCCTTCCAAAAAAATCTGGGAGTAGGTTAAAACTTGGTAGAACTTGACTGTGTAATCTTAAGCATTTGCAAGAGGTTTCAGTAAGAAAACCAAGTGGAGGTTGTGCCTGCAGGGACATGCCCTATGCATAGTTCCTAATCAGGTGCATATCACGAAAAAGCCTTTTAATATTATATTACTATAACTGATGTGCTTCTAAGTACCCATATGCACCACTGTAGGAGAAAATACGAAACAAAACATAGTAACCAAATGTTCCAAAAAGAAACCTGGGAAAATTGGCTGCATTCTTAGTACACGCTCCCTGGTGCAAGGAGAGATTTCTCAGCCTGGCACTGTTGTCTCTGACCCCATGGCATCCCTGGGGATTCAGGCAGTTCTTGCCTGTTCCCACCCCTGTGGTGCCTTAGTCTTGGCCTGGAGAACATGCTGACAACATGGTGGCATAAGAACCAACATTAACATATAAAGCAGAACCTCCTCTTATCCAAGACCCAACTGAGAGGGCTCCGTCTGGGGGCGGGGCCTGCTGAGCCCAAAGCCACCTGCCTATTTACATATAGACAGAGTCGGTGGCCTTTCCCGATGCCTCAGAAAAATAACAGATGCAGCAGATTCCCTAATTTTTACCTTAAATTCAATAAGGATAGGAGTTCATTGATAAGGTCCACCAAGAACAACTTTGTATCTTTCTATTTTTTTTTTTCTCTCTCACAATGTAGGTATTTGATCCACTGTCTACTCAACAGCATATGTAACATTTCCTACACCATCTATTTTTCAAAAGCACTTCCCTTTATGGACCACATCCAGAGGATCCCATCCAGCCGGAGAAATAAAGGATTCTGCTCCACTCCAGACATGTGGACCGGAGTCCAGAGTGATCCTGGTAGAACCTAAGTCAGATCATGTCACGCCTCTGCTCAAAAGCCTCCAACAGCTCCCATGTTGCTCTGATGAAAATCCTGGATTCTTACTGTGGTCAACCATGACCCTGCCTCCCAATCCATCACACACACTGACACACAGTTACAGAGTTCTCCAACCATGCAGGCACAAAACTCTCCCCAAGCCCTTGCTGTTTTTCTGTTCCCTCTACCTGGACAGCCCTTTGGCCAGAAAGACGCATGGCTTGTTTCCTCACTTCTTTTAGGCCCCTCTTCGAGTGTTAACTATTAGAAAGACCTTCCCTGATCTACCTCTCTCTCCCTCTACCTACTTCTCTATTATACATAGGTATCTTGCCCTATACTATAATTATGTAGATGGATAATCCTGTAAGTATATTTAAATATATTTATATATTCTTACATATAAAATAGCAATTTCTCCACTTTTATATTCTCCATTCTCCTGTTTTTTTTTTTCCATCATAGCATTTGTCAACTACCTGACATACTTAATATTTATTTATTTCCCTGTTTATCCCCATCTGCACTCCCTGGCTCCCCAGCAGAGTGTAGGGTCTATTAAAGCAAGGGGTTTTTTGCCTATTTTTTTCCTCTACTGCATACACAGAATCTTAAATACTATCTGTTCAGCACTGTGACACTCAATATCTGCTGAATGAAAGAAGGAAAGAAAGGATAACAGATGAAAGACAAGGTCGCCCCCACAAATGCTTGTTTGCTTACTGATCTACTATAAATGCGTACAAAATCACAAGGTTGGAGGAGAAAAAGTAAAATATAAAAGCCAGTAACGGAGTAGGCATGTGAGCTTCCTGCAATATAAGTAGGTCCTTAAGCCTGCTATAAATGTGAATAAGTGGCTTATTTTTCAAGATAGAGTGTTTTTCCCCCCACATTCAATTAAGATGCACTAAAACATATTTGTATAAAGCAAAATGATTTTAAAGTACTTTTGAAAAAGCTTCTACTAATAACCCGGTGCTTGTTTTCAAGGCATTCTTGTGAAGGGTAAAGGCAGATGACAGCAAAATATCAGCCAAGCATTAAGTCCAAGAAGGAGGTCAGGTTTTTGTCGGTGGCCTTTATTTGGAGTAATGCTGAGCAGCAGCCTCGATTCGCCTGGAAATGCATGAGCGGGTAACTCGGACCTGGAGACACGTCTCATCACCATCTGTCAATAGCTAAACATCAAGCACTCTTGCATCCTTACACCGACCTCCAGCTTAAATCACTGAATCACAAAACTCATGGTTGTGAACCTGGGGGACAACCTAGTTCAGTCTTCTCATTTTACAGGTTTAGAAACCTGAACTTCAGCATTTCAGAGGGCTCAAGTAACCCAAGCAAAGTTTACTGTACTTGGGAAAAGGATGTTGAATAGGCTGCTGTGGCCCAGAGACATTCATCACAAGGAAAGTGTTCACTCAAACTACCTTGGACAGAACTAGGGCAAAGAAATCATCCCCAAAGCTCCTCTTAAATACAAAGAACCAAATTATTAGGAATTAAATATTTAATGAATTTATAGTATAGCTAGTTCTGCTAAAATTTATGAAATAGTTTAGTTGAACTTTTTATTTGCTGAACATATTCTTTAGAGAGCATGTAAAATCAATGTGTATAATACGTTTATATCCCTTTTATAGAAAAGAGTATAATTTTACTATTTTAAATAACTGTGGAAGGTTATGGCCACTGCATCTTTGCCTCTGACATTGGGTCGGTCATAGTTATGATTTATTTTTTCTCAAATATATGGTCAGAGACACAGCCTCAATTAAGATATTACTCCTGGAGGAAAATGGGAGGCACTTTACAACTCTCTGCTTTATGATTCTATTTCCAGAAAGCACAGTGGTGAAAAGTGGGAGCTGTCTGTGATACTAATTTGAAAAACTAATGAAGTTATAGAACTGTTATTTCTCATAAGTAGCTACCAGCCCCTATTCTCTGTACAGTGTAGTACTGTTTTTTACATGTACAACTCCAGTCAAGGCCAGAGCTATTGTCACAACCCACCCTCAGCAATACAACACACACCCCCAACACCCCACCTCGCCACCATATTAGTAAGGAAGAGGTATATAAAGTTTTATCTCAGTTCTCAGGCACTGAGAATTTCATTGCACTCCCAAAGAAATGTTCTTCCCACTCAGCTACAGCTATCTTTTCAAAATTTCCAACTACTTTTGCCCCTTGCGACCAATTTGATTCTGAAAAGTAAACGTAAACCGGATTTTTAGAAGTCAGATCATTTAAAAATGCTCTAGGCCTATTGAAAAGAATTCCTCTTCTGTAAATGGAATGATCACTCTGCAATTTATCTTTTGTAAAATCCTAATTTTCGTACGTCATGCTTGTTTAAAATGATACAGACCTGTTCAGATTTCCTCAAGGGGATAAAATCAACACCAATTATTTCTTTCTACCCCATTTCAGTTGAAAAGTTCCTCTAGAATAGAAAGCAGAATTTTAAAAATACTTAGCATCATCTGCCTTGTCATTTTCTTTAAATATGCATAGATCAAAAATGCCATAAAGCAAGGAATCCTCCCTGTCAAAGCCTTGTGGTCTCCACTGGAATCCCTTGGATTCTCACAGAGGTAGATAGTTCAATCCTTCACCTATTCTCCTATTCCCTTCCTTCTTTCACACTTTGTTTACAATAAGAAAGAAGAGATACACAGTCCCTGCCCTCAGGACATTACATTTTAGAGAGTGAGGTACAAAACTTGAAATTGTCATCATTGTTCTGAAAAAAGAAGCAAGGAGTTTGTTAGACAGGGGTTGGAGGCTCTGAATGGGATGGGGTGGTTCCATCAATTGAAAACTCAAGGACCTAGTCCAATGTGCTAAATTCTACATCAAACTTAGGCACAAAGACGTTAAAAGCCTGAAAGGGCAGATTCAATTAGGGCCTTTTGGCAATCTGGATACACTTGCTAATCTGAAGGGAGTACCAGACAGGAGGAAATTAAAAAGCATGTATTGAATACCTATGCTATGTTCACTCTAGGAACTAAACCAATGGAGGTAGGGACTACGTTTCACTTTTTGTTTTTGGGTTATAGGTGTAGGAAGCTCTCATATAGCCACATCCTAGAGTAGCTTCCAAAGATATCAAGGCTTTGGTTATGCTTTGGGCCCGGCAAACAGAAGTTAATGATTTAAAGCATCAAGGGCACTTTCTACACAAGTCTGTGGGGGAGCAGAAGGACTCATGAGGTTGCACAGGGGACAACGTAGTGGAGCAGCCATGTAGATGGCATGATGCCTTTTGCAGAACAGTAAGATACCACATGAAAAGATTACGACACAGTACTGGGAAGTGCAAAACTGCCTAATGATGCATTACAAAAAGTTAGACTAACAATGCTCAGCACCAACTTTGAAGGCATATTAGGGAATGCCTTCCTTCCTCTAGCCCCCGGCTTAGTCACTTTCCGGGTGTTACTTAATTTTCATCAAGGGACTCGAGATAGATCTGAGACTAGGTTTATGAGTAAATTATTTGGATGGAGTACCTAGCTCTTGAAGACAGCTAGTGAAATGGTACTTTAAAGTGGGATTGAGTTCAAGGCAATCAATGAAGAACAGAATAGCAGAGACTAAGCACAGGTCTATCTCAGGAAAAACAAAACCCACCTAAGCTGCAAACTGAACTTGTGTCAGGTCTACTTCTTTACCAGATATGATCAAGTGTTGTCGTAATGTCTGGGGTCTATATTTAAAATAAGACTTCAGAAAAGTGACAAAATTTATTTTCAAAATTTCAAACAGCTTTCCTAAGAATAGCCAGAGGAATTAAGGTGGCGTATTTCACCACAAATACACGAATCCTTGAAGGAAGAGACAACTGGTCTGTATTTGTTGCTCACCTCAGTGGAGGATTAGATGCAAGGATGTGGATTCAACTATACAGAAAGTCTGATACACTAAGTACATAGAAAGGGCTGGATGATGAAAGGTATTAAAATAGATTCCACATGTCATGACTAGGAGAAGCATATACTTAGTATGTTTTAAAGCTGAGTAGGGTTTTATAAATAATCTAACCTCCTTCCATGGAAACCAGGTCCCTCCAGATGTTCCAGTGAAAGAGAGGTTCCTAAGTCTAATAAGTTTGGTGAGCAAAAGATATCTCTCCCTATGGAGAGTTGCAATGCATGGGGGCATTTAACACCCCAAGAAGTCTTACCTTCCCTTCCAAAGAAGGGAAAAAGAATTGACTTCAACCCAGAATTTCCCAAACATAAACTTGATATCAGATATTAGAACATCTTAAATTTCTTGATCCTTGGGACCGCCTATCTAGATCAACTCCTTCCTTTTTTTTTTTTTTTTAATTTTTTTTAACGTGTATTTATTTTTGAGACAGAGAGAGACAGAGCATGAGCAGGGGAGGGACAGAGAGAGAGAGACACACACACACACACACAGAATCCGAAGCAGGCTCCAGGCTCTGAGCTGTCAGCACACAGCCTGACGTGGGGCTCGAACTCACGGACCGTGAGATCATGACCTGAGCTGAAGTCGGACGCCCAACCGACTGAGCCACCCAGGCGCCCCAACTCCTTCATTTTGAAAGCAGACTCAGTTACCTGACTGATCCCATATCTGACTAGAGTTGGACAGAGCCATAATGGTACTTAACCCATTCCACTTCGCATTTCTTAAATCCTGCTGATGTCAATGAAAGGAAGCTGTAAATCAGCACACAGGGTATTTTCCATTATTTGTCTGGAGTTTTTGCTTTTTTCCATTAAAATAAAGAAAAGCAAAGGAATGTGAGAGAAATCCTAACTGAAAAATGAGTCACTTTCTTTAATTTGTTGGAACATGGTAAAGCGTGCAAAAGTACTAAACAAAGGTAAAATATTACTGTACAACAAACTAGAAATATAAATGTTAAATTGATGCTCTGCCGTAGTTGCACATAAAGGATTTGCTACATAGGTTTTCTATTTGTTTTGAACAATTCTACATATTCTCCACTACTGTTCAACAATGAAAGATACCTTTGTTTTGGTCAGTGGTTGTTTCTGCCTATTCAGCATCAATGCCCATCTTCCTTAGGCTCAAAACCAAACCATCACCAAGAAAACTTCGAAGAGCTCCCCTTTCCTGATTTCATGCAGTCTTGGCGGGCTTTTCAATCAAGGTGCTCTTTATTCTTTTCAAAGGATAGCTATCTGTGCCAACCAAATTCCTTCTGCCAGGAACTGGAATCCCAAGTACAGTGACACAAGGAAGGGAGACATGTTAGAGATGAGAAAGTAGAATGGCTGGGTCTTGACAAGGTCATTCTAATTATCCACTTGTTTCTAGGTTCTGGATCTGCAGCATTGCCTTGGTTACTGTTCATCCTGAGGTCTTCAGTTAAACACATCAATCTCTTTACTAGCGAGAAAGTTCCTCTGTTTTTGCTTAATTTAGCTAGAAACTGATAAATACTGTTTACAAGTTGAGAACCTTAATGAATATATAGTCATCTGTGGTGTACTTTGCAAATGGAGGAAGCATCACCGAGTATTCATAATTATATAAGGGTCACACAGTTGGTAATGAATTATCCCAGAAAGACAGGATATAGAAATTGCAAGTAATATTAAAGTAACTTAAGTGTGATGGGTAAAATACAGCTGCTAAAATAGCTGGATTAAATAGGCATTTTGCATATTTTATCTATAAACAAGGTGCCACAATTAAATATACGTATATGGGTTTGGCGATATTAATCTCGGGCTGTGTATTAATTAATCAGTTTCTGATGCTAGAAAGAATCCTACTTTCTCGTGTCTTCATTGTGTAAATTCTATCAGGGAAATGACAAGCCTCGCTTTTCAGAAATGCCTTGAACTGGAGTGTACAGTAAAATACAGATTTCCTCAAATGAATTGCCAAAACCATTAATCTTTATCTAAGGACCCATAATAACAGTTTGTTCTCAGTAGCAGGTGGGGGAGGGAGAGAAAATGTCTTCCAGAAAGCACTTTGGCAGTCAATCTGGTTGATAATAAAACTTGATGAAACATCTGTGATTAATATTAATTCTAATTCTCCCTTTAATGGATAATTGTGAAAAAGATAATTTATCCCATTTCATTTAGACTACAGCTGAGTTTTTCAATTTAGGAAGGGAACATTTTTCCATGTTTCTCAGGTATGAGACTCCATTGCGCAAAAAAACAGGTGCAGAAAACCTGTCAACGGCAATGCTGCTTTCCAGTTAGCCCTGGAAAATATTTTGCATGAAATCAACTGACCACTGTGGTCTTGGATGTGACCCACAGAATGGTTCTCTAAGTGGTAGACTGGTATTTCTGCATCTTCACCACTGTAAAACATTCTACATAAACCACAGTGAGCTGACAATATATTTTGATCATATTTGATTCTGCAAAGAGACTGTGAAAAATGCCCTTGTGAGTAAATGACAGTAAGCTATTTCTGACCACCAGTGTATTTCAAACTAGTTGATGATAGGAACTATTTTTGACACATGCAAATGTATAATTCAAAGTACCCATAAAAATTTGTCATGGAAGCTACCATTAATTTTGACAGAAACTAGGAAAGTAACTAATTGCCTTTCAAATATCAATATTAAGAATACCATTTATTAAACTAGCACTCTAACTCATTTATAAATGGGAAACTTGAGGTATGGGTTGAAGCCCCCTGCCCAAATTAACACACCTAGAAAGTAATGGAGTTAAGACCCAATTCTCCTCATTCTTGTCTCATCTACTTTTCTATACTTACTAATATTTAAAAAGGAACATATCAAATAATGGTCTTATTTTCTAGGAATCAGGACATATTATACAGTTAAAAACCTGACTGCTGTCTAACCCAATATATAAGTAGTAAATAGTGATTAAATATACATCACTGTTGACCTTTAATCATAACCGAATCACGGCTTCATTTAGATATACTCCTTTTTTCATCAGACTCCAACTAAACATCAGGGAGAAGAAAACATAAACTGACAAGCACGAAAGGTCATGGACAATAGGCAGCCCCCACTTCTTCAATGTACCTTCCAAAACCAAAACCCTGTATTATGTAATTAGAATATTACAGGAACTACTCACTATTCTGTCCTTTCTCCCCAAGCACACATTTTCCTTCTGAATTGTTGATCCAAAATGGGTATTTCTTACTGCTTGATATCATGCCCGCTTCTTCTCTATTTGTATGTGGCTTTCTGATTCTTACCCCACTTACACCATTTACCACTAAAAGGAATTCATTTTATAACAAAAATTGTATACAGAAATTAAAAAAAAAATTGTATGAGAAATACAAAAACCCCAAAGAGTCACCTGGTTCTTGTTTGCATCAGTAGGGTAAAAGAAAATCTTATTTATAGATGAAGCAAATGAGATAGTTTGTTTAGTGGAGCAGAAGGAAGTATTTGTATGACAACTGAATGAGCTGCCTCCCAGAATCTTGGTCTATTTGAGTCTTTATTCTTAGACTAGCTTGGTCTCTCTGTCATCAGAGCTCCCTGGGTTGTATGCACCCTCACATAACAAAGACTGTCTCTTCTCCACACCAATGCTGTGGTTCCATTTACTCAAATCTTCCAGTCCCTGCTTCTTTCTTGTCTTGAATTCAGACCCATCTCCTCCCACCCTTTAAGCCAGTGTTCCCAGAGTGTGGAATGAATATCACCTGCAGGAGAAACTGCTGGAGAGCTTGTTAAAAATGAAGATCCCTATAGCAATCTCATAAAATTTAATGAATCGGACTTTCTGGAAGTGGATTCCAAGAAGCTGTATTTTTAGTCCTGTCTGTCACTAAAGTCAGGATAGTGTCTTAAGCCCTGAGACCTGAATTTCACCTTGCTCCTCAAGTCACCATGTCATGAGGTCTTCCCCCTGAAGCTGTCCTCTCTCTTTTTTGTGGACAGTGTCAATCTTGGAATTTACTTTGTTTCTCTTTGCTGTCATTTTCATGGGTATCTTTTTCTCACATTCAACTGTGAGCTCTTGGAGGAGCAAGATTACATTGAGTGCTTTCTTTTTTTTTTTAATTTTTTCAACGTTTATTTATTTTTGAGAGAGAGAGACAGAGAGACAGAGCACTAGTGGGGGGTGGGCAGAGAGAGAGGGAGACACAGAATCAGAAGCAGGTTCCAGGCTCCCAGCTGTCAGCACAGAGCCCAACGCAGGGCTCAAACCCACGAGATGCGAGATCATGACCTGAGTCTAAGTCAGATGTCCAATGGACTGAGCCACCCAGGTGCCCCACACTGAGTATTTTCTATTGTCACATTAGGTTGTCTGAAACACTGGCCTGATGGCTACACACAGTTCAGTTAGTACTGATGGGTTGGCTAATGAGAAAATAATAATACTGAGGTGTCTCCTTCTATGACCATTGTAGATTGTTCTGTAGCCACAAATTTAATGATGAACATGTACCAACAGCCCATGTAGAGTTTAATGAATGGTTTTATATAGCGTTTCTGAATATAAATATTTCAAGAAAACAGCTGCAATAAATCTTCTAAAATGGTAAACACATCCTATCAAAAGGTCAGAAATTCTGTTATTTGATTAAATAACCCATAAAATGTTATTTATGTAGCAATTCTACTTAATAAAAACATCATAAAAGCTGATGCAAAAAAAAAAAATTAAAACTCTGCACCTATGGCAGAGAAGCTGAATGGACACAGAAGACAATATAGAAACAACAGAAATTCAAGTAACGGTATTAATATTTAGAACAATTTCTCCTCAAGTACTGGTACTTTTTATGGAATGAGCTTCCAAACATCACTTGTCATATATGGAAAAGAGCTAAAAGCATGAACAGTGGAGTCAGAATCCCTTTGGCTCAACTCAACTCTGGGCTCTACCACTCATGAGCCATGTAGTTTCCAACAAGTTATTTGACCTTTCTGTGCTTCAGTTTCCTCACCGGTAAAATGAGAACTGTAACAGTGCCTAACACACAGTTGGGATAAAGTATGGATAAGACAACATCTATAAATGTGTGGGGATGGATAAGTGGCCACTCTCTGATAGCTATGATTATATAACCGGCTAGCATCTAGCCCTAAGGTAAATTATTTCAATGTATTTATATGATAAGGCCCAAATGAGTTTCCCCTTCAAAAACATGCTACTCCCTATTGCCTTCCAGATAAGTTCTAAATTCCTCGGAACAGAAGTAATGGCCCTCCCTGATCTGGCCCAATCTATCCAGTGGTATTTTTCAAATACTTCCCGTTCCAGTCGGACTTGTCTTTTCATTGATGCCAGGAGTCTGGCTGTTCTGATTTCCTTATCAGCAGAGGAGAGGCAGGTCAGAGAGGAAGTCCACGTGAGGCTCGTTCTCTGGTGCGCTGCTGGGTGGTCGCCCCATCCCTGGCAAGTGCCCCCATGAACCGGTGCCACACCCTTGCCGTTTGAAACCCTGGAGCTGCCCACGGGTGCCGCGATTTCTGAACTTCGTTCTAAAGATGTTATTAATTCTCCAGGCAGCCCTTCTCCTCGTAGAATCTCTACTCCTTTTTCTTGGATGTGCAAAAATGTGTTCTAAAACTCCTAATTTGTGAAAAACTGGTGGATTTTAAAATAACAGCATCAAGCACAACTGGTAGTTATAATGGACACAGTAATTCGCTGCTGCTGTGCCTCTTACAAACAAGGTAAAGCAGTCCCCAACACGTCATATTAACAAGCTGAGATGTTGACACAGTTGGTCACAAGGCTTTGCAAGATATCCACCAATGCCTACGCTGTGCTATTGATTCTGTTAATCAGATTTAAGTCTCTGAAAAATGACTCAGAGTACCAAAGAGACATACACTTTCAATAGTCTTGCTAATCATTACATGTTTTCATCACAATTGAAGTAGGGAGGGTGAAAGACACACTTGATTCTGTATTCATGTTCTGACCCCACAAGCCACTCGATAGTGCTCTACTTTGTTTTGAAAACACATACGGCCCTAGTATGTATGCTGACATGAAAACATCCCTCTATAGGTCACATGAGCCATTTTTAGAACTGGGTTTGCCTTCGTGTCGGTAGGACTTATGTAAAGACTTGCTAGGGATGCTTGAACTCAGTCTCATTTTAACTTCTTTTAAAATATGTATTATGAATTAAGTGAATAAAGAGCTGAGACTTGGGAGTCTAAGAGGGTCTGAACCCTGACTCTATTACTAACGACAGGATCTCAGGCAAGTTACTTAACCTCGCTCAGCCTGTTTCCTCATCTATACAATGGGGATAATAACAGTACCTACATCTTACGGATGAGGATACAACAAGGGAAAACAAGTCTAGTGCCTGGCACATAGTAAGCTCGCAATAAATGCTAAATCATTGTAATTATGATTATCAGAACTCCTACCTGTCAGTCAAGGTATGAGTAAGCCTTTAGCAAAAGGCTGCTTCTACAATAATTGCTCTGAACTA
The DNA here is from genome assembly GCF_022837055.1 of Prionailurus viverrinus. Classification (NCBI taxonomy): domain Eukaryota; kingdom Metazoa; phylum Chordata; class Mammalia; order Carnivora; family Felidae; genus Prionailurus; species Prionailurus viverrinus. The sequence goes on from NC_062561.1 coordinate 168,547,638, forward strand.
AACTTCATTGAATTCATTGCAATATTCATTATATGGTCTCGAAATGGAATCAACTGCCCAAAATATAAGCAAGACCTTTAAGCGATCTATTGAAAGTTAAAAATAAACTGCCTATTCATATTTTTGGCTTCAATTTTATGCTCCTTGTTTAGATTTGTTCTTTAAAACTTAGGTTGAAAATAAAGCAAGAAATTCTAAATTCAAAGTTGAGGGCCCACTGAAACTGTTAAAACACACAGGGAAACAGCATCCATTCAGATTTAGTCAGAGCCTGTGATAATGTACTTAAGGCAAAAATTAACTTGAAAAAATTTTTGTAAAAAAAAATTAGAAAAAGCAAATTCACATTAGAAACTAGACATTGGAGCTAATAAAAACTGGGCAAGTTTAAATTAAAAACAGTGTCTATTCTCTATTAATGACTCAGAGACATGATTTGGTTTTAAAGATCTGGGGTAGAAAAGGGACTGCTAACTATAAACTAAAACTTAGCTAACCTCATTATAGATCAAACTAGCTGGAAATATTGTACATCTCTGAAAATAGTACAATGAGAAGATAGTATTTCAATTTCTAACAATAATACACTGGCTGGCTATTCTCCAATTTGTGTTATTTCACTTCTGGGGCTCAGAATGAATTAATATTTTGTAAAGCTTTAAATTTTAAAACCAAACCTGGATGGGGCATATATACTGAAGTTCTGCTCCTAATATGAATTTTCTACCAACTGCCTAAAAATATTCGATGGTAAAGGAAGCCTGTTGCCGAAGTCCACACATTTCCCCTGTTAAACAGAGGTAAGCCATATCCCCAAGAAACTGTATTTCAAGCCCACAGGATACTCATGAACTAAAATAATGAATGATAATGCCTCGTTCCCTGCATTAATATTAAAGAAAAGAGAAAATAGAAAACTTTATAGCCACTATCAGCTCTCTGAACCATAAATCTCAAGTTTTGAGAATTGCTTCCCAAAAGGGTAGGGAGCGGGGGGGGGGGGGGGGGGGGGGATGAGCTCTGAGAGCACTTTGGAGCCTAGAGATATTTTTTAGCAAGCCAGCAAAGTACTGACACAAATTTCTACATATCTCTGGCTGTGAAAAGTCTCATTTGTGGTGATTTATATTTCCTCATAAAGAACTCTGTAGATAATATAAGCCTGCTGTGAGGCTGTATGACAACTTTCAAACCAAGAGTTACATGACCATTCTGTTAAAATAGAGCAAGAACAGATGAGTGGGAAAATCTGTAGAAACAGTATTTCTTCTGACGAAAGGCCAAAATCTGGCTCTTCCAGCATGCACCTTGGTCCGAGATTCACCTTTTGCTCTGTGTGCATGTCTCCTGGATAACATTTTGGTCGTCCGTATGAGAAAGTATTATATATTTTTTTCCCCGAAGATTGACTAAGCGCGTTTGGTGTGTGCGTGCTTGTGTAATTTACAACAAATGACACTTAGACATCATCACACTGGAGTTCAGTCGCCTTAATAAGTTACTAAGGGAAACACAGAGAATAGCATGCTGACAACCCAGAGTCAATGAAGTATAAACACTGTTATTCCAAGTGTCACTGGCGTGTTATTTCCATTTCTCCTGGCATCTGCTCTATGTAACGCTGCACATACACACAACACAGCAGCTCATTAAACTGTTTTCAGTTAACTCTGAGACCAAATTAGTACATTACATGTTTGTAAGGCTGAGAATTGCTGCTATCCTGAGAAATTACACAATTAATCAGGTGCGTTATTTCTCTGGGAGATGTGGCCACTTTTGACATTTAGGGATTAAAAACAAACAAACAAAAAACAACAACAAAAAACCACAAATCCTTTCATTTGTTCCATTTTGGCATTTAGTCTCAGTGTGGTAAAAGGAAGCAAAAGGTGGCATAGTTCCTTCCTCCCCCTTAGGAGGTCAGACTCTCCATGTTCCCTCAGTCTCGTAATAGCATTTTAAATTCTTGAAAGGAGCACAAATAAAAATTATTGTTTTTGAACTTCTTATCTGAGTGTCACAGCCTTTGAAAACTTCAAACAATGCAAAGAGTACTTATGTGTCTTTAGTGTCTTACTGCTTATACCATGAATTTCCATCAAGCCCCAATTATTCAACAGCTTTTAAGCTCCCTTTGCGAACTTTAAGGCGACTCCCAAAGTCAAAACCTATTAAGCAGGGATGTTAGTTCCAGCTTCCTTTTCCACAGACCTGGCATTCATTTCTCTGATTCTAACAGTGCTTCATCTTTTAGCCAAGTCATTTACCAGGACATGCGTTTCTTTTAAAAATCCTCCCCACCTGACCAAATAATACTGCCAACTTTTTAAAAATAATAAATTGTTTTAAAACATCCTATGCTCCTATTAATTGCCCCCTCCACCTTTGGTTCTACTCAGACTATGTCAAACATGGGTCAAGCATCCACGATCCAACCAGGCCTGAGCTGATGCCAAGCATTCTTGTTCAGAAGGTTAACAGGGCAGTTGGCAATAAACAACCGTTTTCGTGAGAGAAACGCACAATTAACATAGAAAAATATCCTGAAGTCTCTCAATATCCTCTTTTATGTTCTTTATTTAACCTTCATTTAAGAGCCCTTGAAATCCATTCATGCTTTCCAAAAAGATGGCTAGGGACAACTTGAAACAGACACAATTCTCTGAACTCATTCTTTAAATAAAAAGGTGCATTCTTGCAGGTTCACTAAAAACCACTGAAGTACACAAAAGAAATACAACAACTGTTTTCAGACACAAATCTGATGTGTTCTAGATGAACTTCCAGTGTCCAAGTGGAGAGCAACTATTCTACTCACTGGATGTTCAAAAAAACCAAAACTTAAAAAAACAAAACAAAACAGAATAAAATCGATTTTAGTGACTAAGATATACTCTGTATATGAACAATTACCATTTGATGTTTGTGCCACATTCATGCTTTTCCACTTTAGCAAATATTAAAATGTGTCAATTTCCTGACACTGCCCTTCAACTACTTTCTGTATTAATATAAATATGCCTTTCTCACTACTAAGTTTTGGGTTTACATATTAAAAAAATTATAAGAGGTGAACTAGTATTCGACCACAGTCCTGAAAATTCCAGTTCTAAACCCCTTGAATCTCAGCTGAAGTATATGCTATGGTATTTAATGCTAAAATAAGCCTCTAGTAATAAAAACCAGTTTTTAATAATAAAAGCAAAATGTACACACACACACACACACATTGAAGCAAATATTGAGTTGTTCATTTTAAGAAAGAATATGGTACTTACAGGTCACCTCCCCTGCAAGAGTAAAGACTAAGAAAGATGAAAAAGATTACCTCCTGCTTTGATAAATATGCCATTTTGACACTCTTGTATTTCAGTAAGAACAACTCAGAAAAAAGGCAGATTGTTGTGAACTGACAGGACCAAAATAATTCTTAATGTCCATTACTAAGGTAAGCTGCTGAAAGACTGGATATCCAAAGGGGAATGAAGACTTCCTTAGGCATATGTAATCCTAGCATAATGTTCCTTCAGAATATAGGGCACAGACTTAAAATGTGAATCTTTCCTATGCATTTGTGAAAATTTTTACTTAAGTATCAATGAGGGCTGTTCGAAGTGCAGTAACTTTTCAAAGGGCATACAAATTTTTGGACGTGGATTGTGGAAATCATTTTTTTGGTGGTCAACTGATCCTTTAAGAATATTTATTTTAGCCTTGGAAATAAGAAAGACTGTGATGATAAACTATTATTATATACCCATCTTACAGATGAAGAAAGTGAGGCTTAGTTACCCACAGACACATGGCTACTAGGAGTATAGGAAGATTCAAGGGCAAGGCTGCATTTACCAGAGTCTGTGCCTTTTTCTTTTAAAACCATGTTCTACTCTCCCCTTTGAGGTATCCTCATCATATGATCAAAAAACATTATTAAGAAGCCAGGGAAGGGTGCGTGGGGGCTCAGTCGGTTAAGCGTCAGACTTGATTTTGTCTCAGGTTATGACCTCATGGTGTGGGGAGTTCAAGCCCCGCAATGCACACTGTCGGCTCAAAGCCTGCTCAGGATTCTCTCTCCCTCTCTCTCTCTGCCTCTCCTCGGCTCATGCTCTGTCTCTCTGAAAATAAATAAACTTTTAAAAAAAAGTTGTAGAGAGCCTGGGTGGCTCAGTCTGTTAAGCTTCCAACTTTGGCTCAGGTCACGATCTTGCAATTCATGGGTTCGAGAGCCATGCTGGCTCTGTGCTGACAGCTCAGAGCCTGAGGCCTGCTTCAGATTCTGTGTCTCCCTCTCTCTTTGCCCCTCCCCCACTTTCATTCTGTCTCTCTCGAAAGAAAGAAAGAAAGAAAGAAAGAAAGAAAGAAAGAAAGAAAGAAAAGAAGAGAAAAGAAAAGGAAAGGAAAGGAAAGGAAAGGAAAGGAAAGGAAAGAAAAAAGAAACAAACCAGGGAATTGTGACAGTGGGTTCAGTAAAACCTACAGCTTCCAATTTATCTGTTTTTCTCATACATTAGCATGTAAGGAAAAAAAATTGGTTTTTTTTGTCCTTGGTTTACTAATATGGCATTTATTCATTCAACAAATATTTATTGAACACCATTCTAGGTGCTATTTTCTATTTCTTACCAAAAATACACAGTTTTAAATCAATACTATGGTTAAGCAGATTCTCCACATTATGGAGAGTTTGCCTGATTTTAGCAACACTTCTAGAGACACTATTACTCTACGTTCCAAACACCTGACCTGCAAATAAGCTTTTGGAACATATCCACTTGGCAAGTGAAGGACTTTCTTTATGTTAATATTCTCTGGATTTACTGAATATTCTTTTATCTTTTAAAAGGACTGTCAATAACTGTACTGTACAATCAAATGATTTCTGAAGCTGATCTTGATCACTCCTTTAAGATATCAGAATTTAGGTTACTTATATTGTCAGTTTTAAAAATTGTGTAGTGCACATTAAAACTGCCTCATAGCTTGAGGCTGTCAACTTTTAACTAAAGCACATAAAGCAAAGAATTAACAGTTTACCACCTTCATTCAAGGAGTTATAAACTGTGGGTTTAAGAATGATGCCCATAGTAACATAGACTGTCCCCATGATTTTCTTTTTAATTTTGAAAAATGTGTACACCAAAAAAACTGGAGCGAGAGTCTTCAGCTCCCTGATTGTTCTTTTCGTTGATGTTTTCAGGATTCTAACTTCAAAGAAATGGCCTTTGTAAACTCTGCACTTCTGTAACCCTATCAGTATGAAGGCTTACGACAAAAACAATACGCATGTACAAGTTTACTTGCCAGTGAGGTTAGGAAGAGTGTGTTCCCAAATAACCTCTCAGAAACTCCTGGATTCTGTCTGAGTGCTGTGACTATAAATCATCTTTTACTCGGAGTATCTTCTTTTAAAGACAATCAACTGTACCTTAGATGTGACAAATGCTAGAAGATTTCTTTCCCTTTTTAGTATCATTTTCAGAAAATAACATTTGTCTTCTTTACTGTAGGTCTTGCATTAAAACTCATGCATTCCTGGGGTGCCTCGGTGGCTTAGTCGGTTAAGTGTCCAACTCTCAGTTTTGGCTCAGGTCATGATCTCATGGTTCCTGAGATCAAGCCCTTACTCAGACTCCACCCTGATGGTGTGGGGCCTGCTTGGGATTCTCTCTCTCTCTCCGCCTCTCTCTGTCCCTCCCTGCTAACTCTCTCTACAAATAAATAAAATTAAAAAAAAAAAAAACTCACTCATTTCTAAATTAAGTGTGCAATCATGCATGATTCAGTCTAGAGGCTAAATATTCACTGGATTTAATAAGAATTTATTTGACCCAAATGCTGGGTCAGAAAGTTATTGTATTAAAAGGGTCACCCATCTGGGAAGATACAGCTGAAATATTATTTGGAGATGGATGAGTATTCTTTGGAGAGCAGAAAATGCATACATGTGTTTAAAAAATCTATCTTGCTACTATCTGAGTTGGGATTTCCAGCAGAGTTTATAAACTAAAATTCTCTCAGCAGTAAGGCTCACTGATTTTAACGTTTAAAAAAATACAAAGTAAAGTATGTTTTTGCTTTTTAAGCATATGAGACCTAGGACTTCATCCCTACTTCCTTTTAGTTGTTTATTCACTGAATTTCCTCTCAGATCAGTCACTTCTTATTTGTGTGAACCTTTCTCAAGTTACGTAACTTCTCTGTGCCTCTGTTTTTTTGGCTATAAAATGGGAAAGAAGAACAGTATCTCATCGTCCTTTTCTGAGAACTGCAGGGGTTTAGAACAGTGCTTGGAATAGACTAAGTGCTCTGTAAACAGTGGTGACCTTTACTTACTGAACATCTACTATGTGCCAAACAATGTAATGCAGGGCACAGAGCAGGCATAGCCATGAACAAACAACCATAAGTACATAATGTCAGGCGTGAGGAGTGCTTAAGGGAAAATAAAGCAGGGTAAGAATGTAGAGAATTATGGAGATGTTATCTTTATATAGGGAGATCAGAATGCCTCTCTGATAAAGGAGTTGTTTTTTTTTTTTTTTTTTTTTGTTTTGTTTTGTTTTTTTTTTTTTTTTTTTAGTGCAGACCTAAAGAAAGTGAGAGTAAGGGATGTGGATGCTGGGGCAATAAGAACCCCAGGCAGAGAGAAGATAAAGTGCCAAGGCCCTCCTATGGAGCCTGGGGGAGGGCACTAGACAGGAAGGAGGGAGGGGGTGGGTGTGGTGGTGGTGGTGGGGGCTGGAGTGGAGACCATCAGGCGCAGTGAGAGCACAAGAAGTCCAAGAGGCGAGGGTGGGGACGAGAAGGGTGCCTGCCATGGAGGACCTTGTTGGTCAGGCTGGAGACTCAGGATTTTTGTCTTGCTGAGGTAGAAAGTCACTCTGGAGGGCTCTGACAGAGCAGCAACATGAGTGGGGAAAGCAGGAGCCTGCTGCACTAGTTGAAACCACAGCTGATGGTGACTTGGATAGGTTGGCAGGGGTGAACAAGTTCAATAATGCTAATATGTGTCTCCACCCTGGATTTCCCCTACAGATACTCCTTTAACTGGCATTTATTGAACACCTACTAAGTAAGGCATTGGGCTGAGACATTTTATAGGGGTTATTTCTTACAGTGATGTACACATCCTTAGATAAAATATAGTAAGATTAGGATATTAGAGCTCCAAGGAATGTTAAAAATCATCTATTCCAACTACATTATTTTGCAGCCATGGAATTAGAAATTCAGAGACATTGAATGATTTACCCAAGATCATACAGTTAGTTAGGCCAAGAGAATGGCCAGGACTCAGTTTTCCTTACTGTACAAAAGAGAACTTTCAAAATTAGTGTCTTACTGACTTACAAAAATAACTTAAAGTGCCTTATTTAACTTATTTCCCTTTGCTTCTTCTGATTTAAAAATAACAGCAGCAAAACTTTTTTCAAACTTGTTCTCATTAGGTTAATATTTATGAGAATCATTTTTAAAATGAATACTTCTGAAGTTTCTAAAATAACTCTTTGCCTTAGGAAGTCTATATAAATGACTATCGCCATAATCTATTGACTGGCAGTTCTGCAAATCTATCATGGATAGAAAGACCACTGACTTTCTGTAATTACTTTAGTATGCCAATCTCTTACCAAAATAACTTCTGTAGATTAAAAACAGTATTTGTCATATTCCAGAATGGGCTCAGTCTGCCTTAGCATAATTAGCCACTGTAATAACTTCATAATACTGCCTATTCCCAAGGAAAGGAGGACATAGCATAGAGTCAGTCTTGGGACAAATAAAGGATTTAGGACAGTGAAGGACATTTTATTTCTAGAGTAAGCAGGAAATTTCATATACTTCCAACTACTCTATTTTCTTGATTTTGTATAATTCACAGACATTAAGAAAGAAAGAAATGTTACTGAGGATAAAGTAGAACTTGATAGGAATGTTCTGAATTGTGTCTTCTCTGAGTAAGTGATGAGTAGATATCCTAGTATGAAATACATGCTCTTTTCTTCCCCCCCAAGGCCAAGTATATCTGAATTTTGGTTCTCACCACTACACTCAACCCTCCCTCTAGCACCCTAAAGCAGGACTGTCAAAAGGCTACAGCTTTCTTTTTCCCTTTGGAAAACTTGTTAGAGATTTTAAGCCCTGGAGGATCTGAAATATAACCCCGATCCAGGGAAGAACATTCTAGAAAACTGACCGGTGGGTAGTCAGGCTTGTTCCCGAGATGGGCAACAGAGTTTCTTGTAAGGTAATAAGTGTGAAAAGAGCCATTTCCCAATCATCTTGTTCATTCCATGCATATTAGGAGAGAGGAAAATTCAACTGAGGGCCAATTGTCCCCTAAGAATCCTTTAGTTTAATTATGACCACAGTAGATTAAACGTCTGTATGACATCCGCGTTAGCTCCGCCGCTCCTGCTCTTGGCAGTGAAGAAAGGAAACACTTTCACTACTAAAAAGACAGGGAAGCATGCTCTTGTGGTTCTAAAACATGGTTGAAAATTCAATTTAACTGACTACGAGGCCAGTGTGCTTCTTATAAATGAACATCTCTTTGCTGCTAATTTTGTGCTATTTTACCTTTCATTAAAAAAAGTAATTCAGGTTAAACTCAGCTGAACAGCAAAAAGCTCTTGATATTTTGAAGCATTTTGGAACAATTACTTTGACAGGAGCCCTTGACAGTTAAATGACTCCGTTAAATGAATGTTATAGAAGACACATAATGATTTTTAGTGAAATATTGAATTTAACCACAAATGAGGAAAAACCAGTCATAAGCACTATGGGTATATTTGAATAATAACATCTTGCTTATGAACCTCAATGGATTCTATAATTTCTAATAATCATGCAATCAACTAGTTAGCTGGTATGTTTCCTATCTCAGTGCTCTCAATTTAGTTTTGGTTTTTGTTGTTGTGTTTTAATCTGAGAAATCAATGTGTAAATTTTGGAAATGGCAGTAAGTTCCTCTTCCATCAGTAGGGTATTTTAGAAGTAGGCAATTAATGATTGCCACCCTGCCAGTTAAGTCTTCCTCTTTCCTTTTTTCCATTTGCTGAATGAGATTCTTTCACAAAGTAAAAAATCAGGAAAAGGCAAGAGCCTGCTGCTTGAGAATGTATGAATTCACTGGCTGCCAGTGTTTCCTCCATCCGTGGGACTCCAATATTCCTTTTCTTATTTTATGGATCGAATGTGAGATAGTATCAAGCCTTTTACGTGTTTTCTCATGACTAATGACCAAAATATGTACTGAAATAATAAAACTGGTACTGTTCAATTTCCTTTTTAAATTCAATCTCAATATAAGTGGGAGTGCCCGTGTATGGTGGTGAAATCCAGCTCATTATAAAATTCTGTTTTCTGGAGAAGAGAAACTAGAAATCCTTGCAGACTGAAAAAACCATGTAGGTGAAGGGTCTGTGGGGACATTCAGGTTGAAGAAACGAGTCGAAAAAACAGTAATGTTTTTGTCTTGTTTGTCTGGCAAAGAGTGGTGAAAAGTCAATGCCAAGCATCCTGGGTAGTATTGCCTAGATCTCTACACGCTATGTGCAGCCACACTTCTGGATTCTTTCAAGCATGTGAGTTACATGTACCCATGTACCCACTGCTGCCTGCATTTACCTTCATACAGCAACTGCCTGTTTACATCTACTCCCCAGCAGATGGTCACTCCTTCAGGACAGGAGTGTCTTCCGATCTTGCATCCCCCAACATTTCTGAGCCACGATAAGTTGTTCAATAAATGTACTTTTGAACAAGAAACGTTTAACTCCTTCAGCTGATACTGAAAATACTTGGAAAAGGCCAGATAGTTTCAATATGTGACACTAGTCAAGTCCATACATACAGCATGCTGACTAAATTATTACTTGTAAGCATACTAACTCAGTGTGGTTCACAGACCAGTAGCATCACGTCACATTGGAGCTTTATAAATATGGAATCTCAGTCCCCGTGGCAGACCACCTCAATCAGATGTGCCTTATACCAAGATGCCCAGATGACTTATGCACAGTGAAGTATGAGAAGCCTTTACTTAGCATATATGACTAGTACGATGCCTGAAGAAGTGATGGTGTCCATTGTGGACAAGAACCAAGGCCACGGCAAGATGAAAACTACAGAGGTCAGCTTGAGAAACTTTTAGAGCTCTCTCAGGACAGAGGCACAGGTGGGAAACTCACTTATACCAGTTCCTTTGGAACTTTCTCGGTACTCTTCACACTTTTTCCTGTTTAAAGACACAGCTGCTCTTAATAATTGTCTTTTCTCCTTGGTGCAAAGATAGTATTTATCGCCAGCATGCTGACATTTGCAGGAGTTTTGGCTTTCTCCACTGCAAGTGTGGATGATTGAAAGGATATTGCTGACACCTGAATAAGAAATCCAATGACTCCAAGCTATGTAAATTTAATTATTTCCTTTAATTTTTTTTTCAGGAATCTCTTTTTATTTTCCTCAGCTTTGGAGAAGTCCTAGCAATTTTCATTTAAAAGAAATACAAGTCAGCAGTGGTTCACTGAACAGGCTGACACACAATTTCATAGGGGGAGAGGAGCTGTGTCTTTAATCTAATTTGTGCTCTCAATTCCCAGCTAATGTATCTAGGGATCCTGATGTATGCATTTACAAGGAGACATCTGTAATGCAGAGTCCAACTCTCTGCAATTCTCTGAAACGTGGGTAAAAAATTAGTCTGGGTTCTTGTAGCTGCCTACAACACAATAAATCTTGATATACTCACAGATGTAGAAATATTCCCGGCCTGGCCTGAATTCAAATCCTAGAGAAAAGGGTGTGAAGAGCTGGAATTTTTCAGAGAACTTCAGGGGTCCATTTGGAGAGTGAGGCCGGTTACATTCCCATCTCTTGAACCCCTTGGAAGTATGGTCGCAGGCACTGTAGCCATCAAAGTTCACCATGTAGAGGACATAACGCTCAGTCTTATCTTCTGGGACCGAGTCCTCATAGTGAGGGCAGAAAACATCCAGGTAGTCATTGATACAGACGTCGATGTGGTAGTCACCCCTCTGGAATCTGTTGGAAGAAGAAGAGAAAGATGAGATTATTCATAAGGAAAAGACTTTCTGCTTGGAATCAGTGGTGGAATAACTTTAATCATGCTGGTGCTAAGAGATTTATTATAATAAGTTTTTATTGCAGCCCATTATGATTCAGGATATGTTTCTATTCCAAATACAAGCAACAACAATTTTACAGAGGAATTCTATTACGTTTGTTTCAAAACACGCTGAAAATGGAACTCTTCACATTCATCTTAAGTAGTTAAGATACTGACTTGCTGTTTTCCTTTCATTCTTAAAATCACATAGACTGAAGCAAAGTTTTGATATTTCAAAATAGTGTTTCATTTGATGAGTGTTTTTGAATGAATGAATAAGTCATTTAAAGAACAAATGAATGACTGAAGTGGTTTTGCTATAATTGCGACCATTCTCAATTTTCTATGCAAATGTAGAGAACTAGAGTTATCAAACTGAGAGAATTAGGACCATAAAATTTAAAGGTTGGAAAGAAAAGTCCTAGGACACTTCCCCATTAGAGGGAAATAAAAATCTAAGGCATAATGTCAAAGCAGTGAGTGACTGAGCTCGACCAGGAATGGTGACTTCAGGTCCTAATCAGCTGTTTCCATTAGTGAATCTGCTTACGTCACAAACTCATTTCAGCTGATCTCTCTTGATGCCCCATCCCTTTCTATATTAAGAAAATGAAAACCAGCTAAATCAAATCATTTTCCTCCCCTTCCCCTCCATTTCTTTTAACTTTATAGGTTGTGTCCTAGGGCTGGACTGATGACACAGATGAACACAGCAAACCCAGGACCACTTCCATCCTGAAATAGTTAAAATAACACACACACACACATACACACACACACAGGCACCTCACCTTACACACTGCACTGTTTCAACTCTTACCTTACAAAAATTTTGCGTATTTGTGCTAACTAATATGTCTTTCCCGATTGGATGAAGAGATTTCTCAGGAACTAATGATGTGTGAAACAGGAATTGTTACGTATACCGCTTTCTAAAGTCAGCACAGAAAAGTCTACAAAACCCCTCTGTTTTTAGCTAGTGAGGAAATTCTCTGAGGCCTTAGAAGATTCATCATAAAACTATGTTACTGCTGAAAGACAAGGTGAAAGACAAGCACCCATCAAGCCATGTAGTCTTCAAGTCAGATGGTCTCAGTGTAAACATGTCAGTGAGCTGGTCTACTCCATTTTTGGACACGCCTACATTTTAGCCAGTTTCCTCGTATATGGAGCATCAATTTGCTTCTGTGTAATTTCTATCCAGCGATCCTACTCCCACTGCCTGACATCGCCGAGAACAAATCTAATTCCTCTTCTACCAGGCACTCCATAAAACATTTGGACGTGTCAACTAGGTCTCTGTATCTTCCTTTCTCACTACGTGAAAATCCTGACTTGTTTGGTTATTTCTGTTCCCAGGCTCCTCACATTCTAGTTTCTCAACTCTCCTTATGCTCTCTAGTTTCCCAGTGTCCCCTTAAAATGTAGCCCCCAAACACAACAGACACCTCCGACAGGCTGTTTTGACCAGCATTCAGCCCAGGAGATATACTACCACCTTCACTCTGGATACTACACATTCATTGAAGAAGCTGAGATTCCTTTCTAAAATGCAACGTGATCAAAGTGGACACTACTCATTTTAGTGAGTAGACCTCAATTTAAGGACTGGATTGCTGCTGGTAGGGTGGGGGAGTCATAAACTGTCTGACCCTCAGTTTCCTCATATGTGAACTGGAACAATAATGAGAATCTGCTTCACTAACCTCACACAACTGCTTCAAGTCTCTGATGATGAAACATCTAAAAAGCACCATGTGAATGTGCAGCACTATTATCAGGATATATTAAAGCATATTAAAGTCGATAACTAACACAATACTAACTCTTAAGCAACATCAGTAAATGTATACAACAACACCAACGATAATCCCCATGTCCCTTTTTAAAAATAATATAAAAATCCTACATTCTGTCCTCACATATCAAATGATCCACAGAAACTTCATTTGATCAATGCTTTTTTTTTAATTTTTTTTTTTAACATTTATTTATTTTTGAGACAGCATGAACGGGGGAGGGGCAGAGAGATAGGGAGACAAAGAATCGGAAGCAGGCTCCAGGCTCTGAGCCATCAGCCCAGAGCCTGACGCGGGGCTCGAACTCACGGACCGCAAGATCGTGACCTGAGCTGAAGTCAGACGCTCAACCGACTGAGCCACCCAGGTGCCCCTTGATCAACGCTTTTGAAAAGCAGCATGCTGATTTATACGAGGAGAATAAGGAAAGATGATCAGATCACTTTTTCTGTTAGAGGGTCTCAAAATGCAAAAACATTTAAAAAAAAAACACTTGGAAGTATTTATTTCTTTATATTTACAATGATCACGGAACTAGGTTTACTCTTTCTTCATTACTGGCAGACGATGATTTGTCAAGATGCAAGGAAAGCCTGTGTTGCTTTTAAAAGATTTCTGAACATCAAGGTAACATCACTGCCAAAGTACAAAGAAAAGACACTGCAACGTTCAGATAAAAGGGTGCTGGGATATGAATCATCAGCACTCAAAGTAGCCTGACAGTTCTGGCTGAGAGCCAGGCAAGAAATGCAGCAGGAGGCAATGCCCAGATGCACTTTATATTATTATATTATTATTATAGATTTTAAAGACATTCAAGGGGGAAGTTTTTCCTTTCCCTAAGTGTCACTCATTTGAGCTTCTACTAGCACCTGACACTGCTTAAAAGTGTAGGGAAAAAAAAATTAAAACTGCCACTGTCCACACTCATTTGTTTATTGCTTTATTCTACAAATTGTCTGATTTTTTTTGATGCCCTGAGTTTACTTTCCCTTTTCCAACTTTTCTCCCTGTTAATGCTGCTTAAGTTTCAATAAAACAAGCCATGAGATTGAAGACACATTTTATACTGGGTTGACCTTTTCCCTTTCTGATGACATTATACTCTGTGTGGGGTGTTCAATGAATCACTGTGGAGCCTATTTTGAGTATGTGATCACTCCAGCGGTTAGTAGTTCTACCCCTCTATCCACATGACAAAGATGATGAGTCACCAGAGAATCAACTTATGCTTCTGTTTCACATCTTCAATTTGTATAGATTAGTTTAATAATGTAATTTTCCCCCAAATGGACAATATAAATATAAAAACATCAATAAACAAAAACTCATAAAAGGCATTTCTATAATGTACCCAAGTACGATCTAAAGAAAAGTTTAGGGTTAGCTAGGGATAGATATTACCCCAAATCATGCTCTTTGGCTACAAAGTAGTACTGGACCATTCTTTTTGGGCCTTACTGTGAAAAGGCACATATGTATGGCTAATATAATTGTTTATTATGTTATATTCATTATCTTGATTTAATCTCCATCATAAATCCTAAAGAACACTATACTATTGGTACTCCCGCTTAAAAATGAGGATACTGAGACTGAGAAGTTAAGCAATGTGCTCACTGTCAGCCAACTAGTAAAACGTGGAGGCAGAAGTCAAGCCCAAGCATTGAGACCTCATTCAGAACTGAAGTTCTTTATTATTCTACTTCCAGAGAGAGTAAATTGCTCAAGTCAAGTTGTTAGGTCAACCCTTTATTCCCCCAGAAGGGCAGTTTTAATTCTTGATGGGGTTTCAGTTCTCTCCTTCATTCACTGATGCAACAAACACTTGCTGCATCCAGGATATGCTGTGTTATGGCTTTACATGTGTTGTCATATGAAATCCTTATTAGGTAGTTATAATTAGTTTTATTTGAACAATGAGGAAATGACACTCAGGTTGTTATCCTCTTAGTTCATTTTTTTTCCCCCCACAGGAAATAAGCAGCAGAGTTAGGATTTCAACCCATATCTTATCTGGCCCTGAAGTAAATTCTCTTTCCTGCTAAATGCAATGGTTCCAAAGTTTTACCAGTTGTTGTAATTCCCCTGACCTGAAGGAGCCCTTTTAAGGGTTTTGGTGCCATTGGGTTCCCTTATGTTTACATTGATCTTCTAGGGAAGTCTCCTGCAAGGTGTGCTGGCCCTGCTCCCTCCCCACTCCATTGGTCCCAAACTCCTAAACTGAAGGGTGTGTCAGCATCCAGAATACATCTCAGATCGCAGGGTTAGCTCCTGACCTGTGTATACCAGTCTGTTCTTTCACAGAAGAAAGTGCTATTAAGCTCAGTAGCTGCTGACATAAAGGCATCTTTTTTCCCCCCATCAGGAAACAGCTTTCATGAACTTTAGTTCCTATTAAAAGAGCAAATTCAAACCTAGGAAGAATGATTCCACATGACAATATTTACAAATGTCATGGGTGGCACGGCTGCCACTTTAAACGCACTGCTAAATTTCTTGGAAATTTTCTTGTAAAGGTCTCCCCTTTATTCCTTTTCTTTAATTCCATCCACTCTATCTGTGGTGCTCTTCCTCTCTGAAATCATTGCATATTATGAAGCGTAAGAATTTCTGGCTCCACACCAACAAGCCAGCAATAATTACAATACAATCTCTACTAAATTATCACAGTGGCTTACAATGTAAAAGCATGCACCGCTACCACACTTAGAAAAGTGATTGTGTTTGAGTAATATGATTACTGCCCTGTGTTCTCATAATACAAAAGTCTCAAATGCCAGGAAACATCTTGTATGCATAGAAAGACAGTCCTTGTTCTCCATTGAGTTGCACTGCTACAGGGCCAGTGTTCCACTTAACATACAATATATATATATATACCCTGTTGTGGCAAGAATACATTATATACATTTGCCAAAATTGGACAGTAGGCTGGTTAAGAATCAATGTCATATATATATATAATATATATATACATATATATATAATCAATGTCACATATATATATATATGTCACATATATATGTCATATGTGTGTGACATATATATATAATGAAAGGGTCATTCTAGTTAATGAAAAGAAGGAAAATTCAGTATGGCAACTAGTTCTTTTTTTATCAACTCAATTACTAAACATGAATTATGCATTTTATGGTAGGTCTTGATGTCCCAGAAGCTGCCTGAAAGGTTGGATATAAAAAGCACATTTCGGGGCGCCTGGGTGGCGCAGTCGGTTAAGCGTCCGACTTCAGCCAGGTCACGATCTCGCGGTCCGTGAGTTCGAGCCCCGCGTCGGGCTCTGGGCTGACGGCTCGGAGCCTGGAGCCTGCTTCCGATTCTGTGTCTCCCTCTCTCTCTGCCCCTCCCCCGTTCATGCTCTGTCTCTCTCTGTCCCCCAAAAAATAAATAAACGTTGAAAAAAAATTAAAAAAAAAAATAATAAAAAAAAAATAAAAAGCACATTTCACAGCTATTGATAGCAAAAGTAACAACTGAAGTTGGGATTTCAACTAGAAGGTCTATTTGCAGACATGTGTGTCTTAGTTTGTCTTCAGTGTTTATCTTCAGTGTTTACCTGATGACATGCCACAGCTAACCGTAGTTTTGATTATACCTTTAACACTATTGTTAATATCCCTCTCCTTATTTAACTCGTCTACAGAGAGTGATTCATGACTTGGACTCAAACGAAATAAAGACACAGATAAGGAACAGTCAACAATTTGCCTTTTCATTTAAGTTATCAACAGTGCCCCAGCTTTGTCCCCAGACAGGGACCAAACATTGCTTCCTGACCAGAGTCAACAAGAACCATGAAGACTTCCCTCGTTCTAACCAAAGAATTCATCTGCAGACTGAAAGAAGCGCCATCTAGTACTTGAATACTCTGGTCCTTTACCAACTTCAAATGGAAGGCCTCCACTTAACTCTGACGCGGTCCTTGGTTCCTCTCCACTCTGGTAAGTAGATGTGCCCTAGCTTGCTTTCTCAGTGGATGGATGGTTCCTCATGCCATTGACCTTACGTCCTCCTCTGCCCCATATGCTCGTGTACTGTGGATACTGACAGCTGGGAGGGCTAACCGCGAAGGGCACGTGGGCAGCGCCCCGGGTTTCGGGCTGCAAAGGAGCAGCACGGTAACCATCCTTCTTTGAGCTCCTCTTTAGCCCCTTTCCCCTGCGGTGTGCCTCCTCTCCCTCCTTCCTCATCTGCTAAAGCCAAGATGCATTTCATTTTAGTAACTGGAAAAGGAAGGGTATGGTGCATATTTAAAACATTCTAAATTGGCCTTTAGCATATGTTGCTGGCACAGCAGAGAGCCTGCTTCCAGGGAAATATGTACTGAGGTATTTTATCAAGCAGCTCCTGAGTGAAGTTTCTTCACTCCATAAATATAGAAACAGCATTTCTGAAGGGAGACAGAGTAGTTATTAGAGGTTAGGAAGCTGTGAGACACTTTTATCCCCCTTTCATGTAGTGTTTTAAAGGATTCAGTAATGAAAATGTTATTTCTCATGAACTGGATAGTTGATTATTACATTTTAAATGCATTTTAATCTGTCAAAGGGGTGATTGTCTTAATGTTCCTATTTGAACAGAACTACAATGTCACTTCTTTAATTACAAGGCAACTTAATGTATTACATTCTGAAATTGAAATGTAAAAGAAGGATATGATTTATGGTCAAAGATTAAGGAAATTTATCAGCTTAGGGTTCCTCCCAAATTTTGAACTAAATCTAGAGTGAATATATCTTGGCAGCACGGTCTTTTGACTCTACTCTTATTGATTTAAAGGCTAATTTCAGAGTAAGATGTCTCTTCTTAACCAGAAGAATTTCTCATTTGTCCTGGAAGTCCTAATGGGCCCTCGACAGACATGGGGTTTGGTTTATAAACACGTTTCGCGAGGAGATGGGCAGGATGGCAGTCTCTGTCGCAAACATGTCTCTCCTTGTCTCCTTCTGTTATTCTCTCAGCACAGAATGCAAGCCTTATGGCTTTCATATCCTGAGTCTGAAGATGCTCTTTTTGTTTTGTTTTGTTTTCCTGCAGAGGTTAGAGCATGAAATACAAACAGCAAATCAAACTTAGGGTAGATGAATAATAGCACCTGGGGGCTGAAGCAAGATTTGTTTTGCTGGTTTTTAATGTCTTCTTTCTCTCACAGGCTGAAACATGTCTGTCATCCACATGCATTGGTAACTGACCTTCATTTTTGGCTCTGAGACGGAGTCCTGCACAGTTTCACCACTACCAGGCCAGCTGCTAAGGCTCAATGAAGTAAGTATGAATGAGGTTTGATGACCAAAACACATTTCAGGCAGTCGAATCCACTCTTCCAGGCTCTAGAACATACCAATCCCAACTAAAATTCCCAGAGAAGTGGAGATTTACAGGCTAAAAAATATTCAAGGATGAATTTCAGAAACGTTTCTTACTTATTTTTGCAGTTAAAGCACTGTATGCCATAACACATACACTTGTATCCAACGGAGCACAAGATACTGACAAAATAGTTAGAACCCGGCGCTGGTGTTCTATCTATCCATTAATATCAATTCCAATAAAGTTCTTATGCATGCATGTTTTGGTAATTATAAATTCTGCAGCATAAGAGCTTTGCCTTGAATTCAGTAACTGCTGGTGATGGGAATAAGATGTAATTTGCGTGGCCAGATATTTGGAATTCATTAGTGCTTTAGTACAGTAACCTGTCACCTTTTTTCTTTCCACGTGTGTACGTGGGCGTACATGTGCTTTAACAGCAAGCAGTTTAAAAATTTCACAAAACCTCAACTAGCTTTTGTTTGTTGCTTTTCTGTTACAAGTCACATCAGTCTGAATGACTTTTTACAATTGGTATCTCCCAAGAGTAACACCTGTTTCAAGTACAAGGCCCACAAAATCTTCTCTCTTCCAGTGTTTTAACTCATTTGGAGTTTGTTTTATTAGCTTGACTGAGGAGCTCCAAAGGAAACAAAGCATTAAATTGGCAGAGCCTAAACAAGACTTGCCTTCAGGAAGGGACTGGGAGCTTTGGGTGACAGTCTAATTGCTTCTAAGCCCCCAGAGCGGCCTCATGCATGGAGTAAGAATGTGTCAACATCAACAGGCTAAGTCAGCCAAAGAATTAACCAGGCAGAGTCCCATACACCCAACACACTGCAGATCACTAAAATGGCTTTCCAAAAGGGAGTAAAATAAAATAAAGAATCACAGATTATGTCCTAACAGAGGTCACTTCCACAAAGCAAAACAGGCTCTTTCTCGACTCCTGCTGGTCTGGGGCTTCCTGACAAAGCTGCCCTTCGTGCCCTAAGTTATCCAGAGTTTTACATCATGTCAGGCACACAGAACAGAGCACCTGCCACATAAACACGGGTCCAAAAGCAGATGCAGGAAATCAGTGAACAGGTTATCCAGACGCTGTCCTAGGAGAACAGGATTAAACAAACTGATTCTGTTCAGGGGATGCAGGAGTCAATCAAACAAATAAGCCACCTGCCAAACTGCTTACATACAGGTAGCCCCTTTGTATCTTATGGGGATGGAGTTACCCAGTGGAATTTCAGGCTACTCCCAGTTTTAAGAGTAATTAACACTAATTAACAATAACCAAAGAGCTATAATAAATGTCATTTCTGTTAACCAATTCAAATAACGGTTTAGTGGTTCTTAAGTCCCGATATGCGAACAGTGACATAAATATTTGTCTTCTGTCTTGATCATAACTTATGGGACATTTTACCATCAAAGTCTGAAATCTGGCCCTGACTTTTCAAAAATTCAGGGTGGGGGACCCAAGACCTCTGTGGCAAGGAATTAATCTCTCTTATAAACTTATTGTTAGACAAACAAAAAACAAGCCAGTAAGAAAGAAAGGAAATAACACCCTCTTCTATGCTTGATCTGCACACTGCAAGAGGAGGCATATATTTGGTAATACTAGGGCAAAACACTAATAACAATAGTGTTTCATATAAAGCTTTAGGATGCAAAGCAAACATTGTTGCTGGTCCTATGCAAATTGGCATGGGAGAAGCAGTTACTTTCATTTGGTTGGTGAATGAAAGTGGATACAAATCTGGAACCAGAGAAGAATCTAAGGTAAGAGAACAGAGATCTGGAGGTGAGCCATTAGAGGTGAGGTGGTGGCCATGGTCATGAAAGGTCATGCAGTCACTCAAGCTCAATACATAGATTTAGAAGGCAACTGGGTCCATGCTGAGAGCAAATCGCTGTAACAGAAATAATGATCATTACTGTATTTTTATACAGACCTTTTTTTAGAGAGAGAGCTCCTTGGAGATAGTACTGGTGTTTCATCATCTCTGTACCCCCAGCACATAGCACAGTGTTTGCACATGGCAGTGACTTGACACATGTCCAAAGAAGGAAACTGTATCTGAAGGATATTTCAGGCAATGCTTAAGAACAGAACTGGGTAAAGTGCCCCGTACTCTCCTTCTGTGTCCTGGATCCGAGTACTAAATTCTGAGAAGAGCTATGTAATATTATACGCAAGGGTCAAGATCAGAAAACAAAATAATGGCCGGCTGCAAAAAGGAAAATTATAATCAGGACCGCGGTTCAAGCAATGCTAGAAAATTATGCCCAGCCGAGTAGACAACTTAAGCACCTAAGGCAGAATGAAAGTTTCTCTCTTGTCATTAAGTCCTCTATTCAATTACCATTTATCGGGGTAATTAAACACTGGAAAGTGATGCCAGGCTAATTGTTAGATTATGATAATTACATGTCTTTGCTATGCTACAGCTGATCAAAATAAGATGTGGTCCCGTGCACTTAGCTGCTCTGTAATCGTCAGACTTTCGTAGAGCGCTAGGCCATTTATTACTAATTCATTACAAATCAGGCGGAGAAGCTTATTATTCGTAATGCTTCTTTTTTCCCCCCACACACAGTCTCCTGGAACAAGACTCCCAAAAGGTTAAGCACAAACTGTCGCCTCTCATTGGCCCATTTCCATCCCAATTACACAGCTGAGCAGCATTAGGTGCCTCTATTTGAGAGGGTTCATCAGACTGCTTCACAAAATCCTGCAACCGCCTATCACATTGGCAGCAACATCCAAGGCTCCCTTTCAGCCTCCGCCAACCACTGTTCTGCTCTGAGCTGTGTCCCAGCAACCACGAGCTAGCAGTCCAGAGGGTCTGTTGCTTCTGAGGCTCCCTTCTGCTCAGGTCAGGCCTAGACCGGGCTGGGATGTGCCCAGGGTTTGCTCCAGTTAGCAGGAGTCATGGGGGGTACAGACAGTGCCCCTCCTACCAGAACGTCTGGTCTCTGCCACTCAAGCCAGGGTCAGGAGAGGAAAGCAGCTTTCTCCGGAACTGACCAGAGTCACCTCAAAGCTGCCAAATAGTGACTCAAATCCTTGTCAGGGAAGACTAGGACCAATCCATTATCTTGGGCTTTTCTGGGAGTTAGTAATCTGTTCTTTCATCCCTCTACTAAATACTCCAGGTCCCTGTTGGCAGGTGGGAAGGCAAACGGGACCTGAGATTCTTCATTTGGCTTTATCCTGGGACTTCCCAGCTCTCCCTTGCGATCATCGGAATGAGTTCACATGCGCCAATGCTAGGTGGAGGAGGTGCAGGGTGTCAGGTTAAAAGTTCAGTAACTGGTACAGAGTTCGAGCCATGGTATGCTCCTCAATTTTAGGATTTTTTCCCCCCATTGGGTGCCCTACCCTGATTCATATGCTGAAGTTGCAGCCTCTGCCGTGAGCCTGTGTTTGGAGATAGGGCCTTTATGGAGGCAATCGAGGTTAAATGAGGCCATAAGGGTGGGGCCTTGACCCAACAGGATTAGCGTCCTTCTAAAATGAGTGCCCCCTGACCCCTGCCTCTGCAAGCTATGAACAGTGCTCTTACCAGAAACTGGCCTGCTGGGCCTCGACCTGGGATTCCAGCCTCCAGAACCATGAGAATAAATTTCTGTTGTTCAAGTCAACAAGTTTCTGGTATTCTGTCATGGCAGCCTGAGCAAACTTATACAGGTAGTTTAAAGTTTAATTAACGGAAGGGTTTGGGGTGGGATGGTACTGAATTACAACAAAAAAACCCAAAACACTGATGAAGAACAAGGTAACAATGGCTGGGAAGGAAGGGCGTCGGGGAGGGGAGGGGAGGAAGGGAGCCAATGCCGGCAGCCCCACGGTACCCTGCACACAGGAGACACTCAATATCCATTTGCTGTTCCAAGCAAATGGCCGGTCTGAGGGGAGAGGCCACCTCATTTTCCTGAGCAAGGATAGTTTCACCTCTGAAATTAACTCACGGCACCATGAAAACGACTGTATTATCACCCAGCAACTGTGTTATCTCACTGTTTCAGCAAGGCTTTCACCCAAAGATAGAATGAAGGGTGTTACAGAAAAGTCACAGACTCTATTTTACCCTTCCTCGACCCTGGAAATTAAAACAGAATATGCCACCGCCTTTCAAAAATCCTGTTAAGTGCATTCTGGGGACAACACCAACCACGAGGTACCTTTGTTAACACCAGAATACATAAAACTGTCATTTTATGCACACATTTACTGGTGGCCTGTGGCTTAAGACTGGGGAGCCTAGGAACAAAGGTACTTCGGTTCATCACATAAAAATGGTTTTGCACTACTTAGTATTATTATTTCCTCCCACACTCATTAAAAGGATATTCATTCATACAGCTGGATCCTCTATTTACTTTTATAGCCTGGACCACAGAAAGATATATGCAAGAATAATGCAATCATAAAAAATAAGAAACTAATTGCTCTATCCCAAGGAAACATAAAGGGGAGAAAGAAATAAACAATTCACCATTTATTTCTGAGAAATAAATCTAAGCACTTTAGGGGATTCTCAAGTGCCATAATCTCTCTACCTACTTAAATGCTTGTCTATCTCCGTGGCAGAGAATAGAGTTGTTGCCTTTCCCCTTCCCCTTTCATTTTAATAAGCTCCCTTTTAAAATGTCTACCTTGGAAGAGAACTACAGTTCAAAGCCAATGCACATGACCCTCCTCTTGAACTTTCAGAATGTTTGGTCCTGCTACAAGCTCTGAATCAGCCGCTTGCAGGGACTGTGAGGTTTCAGAGGGATGGTTAATGCCAAGACACAAAGATGATGAACTAAGAGAGTGATAACGGGCACTTCATGCTGGGTGACAACTCAGCATCATGAGCCTTGAGAGGACAGGGTCACAACTGGCTTTCTTCAGTGCTGGGTAGTGCAGTCCTAGATCCCGAAGTTTCTTTGACATGCACATTAACATTTTATTGCCCTTCACACTGTTCAAGTCCAAAAGAGAGAGCGAGAATGCAAGTTGCTGTTAAGTTACAAACTCAGTGTGGATGAGCTAGTCAGGAAAACAGCAAACCTCGTATGAAACACAGAGGGGCTGTTAAATGAGCCTGAGACTCAGCATCGAATCTGGATCTAGAAATGGCATTATAGCTCACTGATCACTTTATTTACAAAACAGGACAGTTTCATTTATTATTGATGTTTTAATTCAATATATAGGTACCTATTCAGTGTATGCCAGATACTCAAAGTCTTAGCCCATTTTGTATTCTAAAAGACACTTTTTCCCCCATTCCACAAACACACAGCATACTTTTCAACCCTATCTGTGGGAAGCAAAGATGTAGGCAAACCAGGAATTCATGTTGACATACTCCAGATTTTCTGTCTCAGAACACTCTGTAGCTGAGAAGAGACTCATCACAGCTAAGACCCACCCAAGGATGTTTTAGGAATCCCAGTCATTAAATGAAAAGCCTAAGTCTTGGTCACTGAAAGCGCTCATTACTATGGTTTTACAAACACAAGTAGAGAAGGAAACACGTGATACACACTGGTCAAGGAGGCAAGCCTTGGCTCTGTGAACCCCGCCCTGAAGCAGCCCCTATATGCAAGGCTGGCGGAAGGAAGGACGGTGTCCAGGTTGCAGAAACGCCTTCTCCTTTTGCTTGCGCGGCAATAAAGCTGCGCTGGCACTGCGTTGACCACATGACTGGGACATGACCTGAGGCTTACACACACCTCCACGGGGTTTGGAATCCTAAGAAGTTACCAAGTATTCTAAGCCACTACAGGAAATTAACTGGAAATTAGGAATCATGGGAAAGGCTTCTTTTAACCCTTTTTTTTTTTTAGTTTGAATACAAGTTTCTAGGATAAAAGCTGAAGGAATAAATTATAAATTTACATATGCACAGTAGCACTTCCTGGTAGAGTATTAAATGTATTTTTGTTTATTTTTTAAATCAAGGTGGTGGCTTTGAGATATAATTGATCTCTCTAAAGATGTCAGAGATGTTTGGACATGTCTGGAAATATGAAATATTGCTATTCTCTGTTAGACAATTAAGATATTTAAAAATTTATATCACCTAAGAGGAAGCTCTATCAGTTCTAATGACTAGAAAAATTTATAGGGAATCTCAAGTTTAAACACATTGCTCCTTTTTTGCTAAATGGCATAGTGTAAGCCAGCGTGCCCAAGCACTCATGGAATTAAAAGTGGAATTCTCAGCATTGTATTTGCAGCTAAATATTTATGTGTGCTATTGAATCTAAGAATTCTTCTCACATAAAACTTTCTATAATGGGTTTTGACTCAACAACAACCATGATACAGTTACTAGAGTCAAGAGAGAGAAAATCCTAACTTACCACTCCTTACAAACACCAGGTTATTTACTTTTGTACTCCTAGACACCACTACTGTGGACCAGTCTTAACCTACAGTGATTATAAATTCCTGAATGCACACAGCATGCATGACATAGGCTTGTAAAGAGATGGCCTCTAGTTTTCCCTTGGTACATAATACTTGATAATAATTTCACAGGAACACTGCTTCTGCATCAAAATGATAGAGAGAGACACCAGTGGAAGGGACTTTGAGGCACCATCTCTTCCAGCTGTTTCCTTTCAGGACTGTTAATTATCTAGTCTCTTTTAAAAAAATCTCCAGGGAAAGTTTGAGTCTTAAATAGTAGCTCTTCCCAGGACCTGTAGATGTCATTCAAAATTCAATGCATAAAGAAATTCTCTACACAGGGGGACCCAGCTTTCCAGTGTTGATCAGAGAATCTTCCTCACCCCCACTTTATAAGAAGATTTAAAAGAAAAATAGAGGAAATTTAGCTCAAGTTTTCCTAGGGAAGTCAAGCTGATTGTATTAGGGACTGTCTACGGCATTAGCAATTTCCAACCGAATTACAAACTGTTTCCCCACATTATATTGCTATTGTTCAATACCATTTTCATTGCCCTAATGAAACAAAGCTATATGATATAACCATAAAGTACCGATTACAGTTAACCATAATGGAAGAGAGCTAAGGAAAGACCTATTTTTAAAATATGCAAAGAAAAAGATAAGAAATGCCGATACTCAACAGACATTTTTTTTTTTAAAACTCTTTTTGGCTTTCTGGATTGAGATCAAAACAACACTGACAAATTAATTCTTCTTTCTTTTCCAACAATACAGATGGTATTTCCCCTAAGATAGAATTTCTAGAAGACTTCCCAAAGAGCGAAGTTCTCTAGGTGCTTAAAAAAAAAAAAAGGTAACATTGTGAATTTTACACATATCTTAAAAAGTGCCTACTTCAAACCAGAGTATTCCCTAATATCACGAAAGAGGATATCCAATTTTCCCTGGAGTCCAGATTTCTCCCCATCTATAGGTGAGCTCTTTGAGAAGCGCCATTATGAAGCCAGTAGGGTATTTCTTCTTCAGCCAGGAACACAAACGATCAGGTTGCTGTGCCGGCCTGAAGCTGCCCGAGTGAGACAGCAAAGCCATGGCAGACATTTCTGCCTTTTAGCCAAGGCAGTGAAGGTTACTTGGCAGCCCCTTGTATACCCAGTTCCTTTCCCAAGACAGAAACAGTAAACCAAGAGTTGGAAGGAACAGGAAGAAGTGGTAGAGAAAGTTCTTGGATGTTACTAATTATTTACTGTGGCTAGAAGCTGTAGTGCCAGACACTCGCTACCCTCTGACATTTGTGCCCGAGCCAGCACACCCCACCCTACCCTACCCCCAACAGAGTAGCATTGGTGTAATGAGAAAGCACGCTGCTGATCTCACTCCCTGAGAATTCCTTGACCGCCGCTGGTGATGCTTAATGAAGTTACCGTATGATGCTACAGTGGCGGCTGATCTGTGCCTGCCCAGGTCCTCGGCACCCAGCCACTCTACATCTGACAAACACTTCCTGCCGTTTGCTTAGTGGATATGGCGTAAATGTACAGTGGAGTACACTGAAAAGGCCTGAATGTCAGGATCAGAGACTGCTTTCTCCAAGACAAACCCTGGTCACGGAACAAACCTTCCTCTGGAGAGCTTTGTTATTTATACTGTTATGAGCAACAATAATGACAATGTCATCCATGTGGACATAACATGCTGAATTCTACATACTGTATTTGATACACTGATCTGATTTCAGTGGTTCCCAGCAGCCACCTTGAATGCTCAATTTACTTGCATTTTCTAGTTCCAGCACCCTTGAAAAAAAGGTAAAAATAAATCAAGGCGGTGTCTGTTAGACCTCTTTCAATAACGTGTATTGCTTGAAAGATGGAAAAGTACATGCATTTATCTTTTCCTATTAGAGTGCTAATTTATGCAAGTTCATTTGCTTTTTGTGACTATTGATTAGATTCTTGTTGTCTCATCCCCGGCACTCCATTAGAATCCTCGCTGACTAAACAATAATGCAAAGCCACACAAAATCTGTACAGATCTTCATATGCTCTTACATCTACAGCCCTATTTAAAAGTTTGCATAAGCTAAACAGCGTAAGTGGAAATTATGGGTGCCACGAAAAAGTACTTCACGTTATCACATCAGAGGGAGAGTCTCTGAGAAGATGAGAATACTCACTGGAACAACTTCTCTTTTCAATTTTAAGGAGTCATGTCTGAACATTTGAAAAGCATCCTGTGCTACTGTAGGCACACTGAAGTTAAAATAGAAGCGCAATTTGAGATTACAGATTATAAAACTTTAAGCAAGCACAGCTGCCGTATGCAGGGCAGGAATGGCTCTCCTTTTCTGTATCCACTTGTGTAAGACAGTCAGGCTTCGAAGTAGAATAGCCTTTCCTGTGAAAACTAGCAAAAGGGCTAAATCCCCAGAGGAATGATTTTTCAGACGTGGTTTGCTATTTATTTGCTCCCAGTCTCAAAAAGGGCTTTGAGTGCTTCATTCTGGAGGGGGGGAAAAGAAAAAAAAAAAAAAAATATATATATATATATATGTATATACTACCACATATTTTTCAATATTTATTAGTCTAAATGCCTTATGTTTATGTGTTCAAATAAACAAATCTAATCTGAGTTTTGGGACTAAGGATAAAATCACTTGTTTAAATATAAAGTCATCCAAAAGCTTTTGATAAGACAAAAGAGTACAAACGTTGCCATTATGAGAGATGATTCTTAAAACCCAAAGAGTATTTTAATCCACCGTGTGCAAAGCACACATGTGCTCTATTGAAGGATTTATAACTATCTCTTCCTGTTTTCACTTCGCTGATTTACCTATGTCCAAAAAGGAAGAGTGGATATGCGAAAGCCCACTGAGAAGCTGCTGTCGTCCTCCTCCGGGACAATTACCAACACCATGGATGTGACAATGGAGAAATCACAAGATGTTGAGTCTATGAACAGGGAGACTTCTCAGCTTATTGAGCATTCTAGAATTGCTCAGGCAGGGATGTTCAACAGGGGCAGAGGGACACCTGGCAGGTGTGGAGTTCAGCCACCTAGACCTCTCTAAGGATGGTTGCAAATCGTACAAGATGTCCAGAAACACTAATAGGCATTCTCTGAACCACTTGGGAGGTGTCACTAATAAAAAGTGGAAATCAGAGTGGAAAGAAAATTTCATTTCTAATCCTCCTTGTGGCACCTGGCTTTTTCAGCACATATGGTTTGTAAAGTTTGCTAATGTCTGGTGGTTATCAAGGAAATCAGAGTTGATTAAAGATATTTCAACTTTATCTTCATTTCCCAGACTTTGCAGGCATCCACCTGATAACTGAGAGGAAACTACTATCTTATTGGTGTGGCAGCCAGCACAGGAAAGAGGTCAAGAGAAAAGGATTGAGAGCCACCTGCCTGGTTTCAAATCTGGGATCTGTTTCTACTAACTGTGTAACCTTGGCAAGTTACTTTACCTTTCCATGCCTCAGTTTCCTCATTTGTAACATCTGAATAATAACTCTTTGGACATTATTTAGGATTACATGAATGAATTATATGAGTAAACAAGGATTGAATGGAACATGCTTGGACAGTGCTTGACAAATAGTATAGGGAAGAGGAATATGTACAATTATATTAGTTACATAACTAAGAATATTTTTTGACCAAAGACAAAGAATTTTACTACTTTGAAAAATATCTGAAGAATCTCAAAGACATCTAGAAATAAAAATTGTGATAATCATTGCAACACCTCGAGTAGGTAAAGTGTAATTATAACAAAGTTTTGTTTACAAAGTAATGAACAGTGATTTTCAAAAAGTTTATAGAGGAGTGCCTGGGTGGCTCAGTCAGTTAAGCTTCGGACTTCAGCTCAGGTTATGATCTCACGGTTTGTGGGTTTGAGCCCCATGCCAGGCTGTGCTGACAGCTCAGAGCCTGGAGGCTGCTTCGGATTCTGTGTCTCCTTCTCTCTCTGTCCCCCTACCCTGCTCACACTCTGTTTCTATCTCTCAAAACTGAATAAATGTTAAAACAAATAACAAGTTTATAGAAATGGGGGATGAGAACATGCTTACTCTTTGGAGAGACTGCCTATGCAGCCCCAAAGACAACTCAGGTGCCCTTTGTAAGTATGTTGGATATATAAATACACTGAGAAGAGATGGGCAGTTGCCATTGTAGTATGATTTCTAGGACACAAAAGCCATCTTTAAACAGAAATGTCCTCTCAAAAGTGAATTTCAGTTCTTAAATATGTGTAAAGTGTTATTTTGCCTAGAAGAGAAATCATACTTGCCAGCTAATGCATGAACGTATTTTCATTTTTCTGACTCATTAATACCTGTCACCTTGCAGAGTTAAGATCCTCGAGAGACTAAGGCATATGGTGGGTAAATTTTGATGAGAAAGAGGAAGTGGTCTGCAGGGTCTAGAGAAGAGGGTTCAGGAAGCAGACACCAGACAGAATGACAGGGGTACAGGGTGAAATACTGGAGAAATACTTGAGCTTCCCAATTCCGCTGAGATCAGCTCTACCGATTGTCATCACAATGCATTAGAATAAATGACATTTCTCTACAAGAAGGTCTATTTTAACTTAAACTTTAAAATTACACTTCACTTGAGCAATATGATATTAGATTGACCTTCTGTTCTTTCTTAATTTGATTGACTTTTCACATATTTATGCCCTGCCTCTCTTCGTTAATTAATTCATTCAGTGCATTGATGGCTTCCTGTAACTCAGGCATTGTACTTGAAGGTGGAGGAACAAAAATGAATCAAGACATAGTCCCGACCTACAAAAACTGACAATCTAGAGGGGGAGGCAGGCTCACAAACAAATCAGTGCAATAAAATGATCAATGTCAGAAGAGAAATGTGGACCAAATACTGTGGAAAATAGGGAATAGGAACAGACTTTCGAAGAGTTCAGGAAGACCTCATGGGGAGCCAGGTCTTGGAAGATGAACAGAATTATCCCAAGAGAAGGGGAGAGTAGGCTTTCGAGGAAAGAGTGAAGGGCAAAAACCCCAGAAGGCTTGAAAACAAAGAGTTTGTTGAAAGGGCAAATGAGGCTGCCAAGGGAAGCGAAAACTTTATTTGGAGAAAGGAGTTGGGCAGGCAATTGAGAACCAAAGAAGAGTTTTAAGAAGGTGCAGAACATGAGTGGGTTTGTATTTTTAAATGATGGTTCTCTTAGCCCTGGAGGAGACAGAATGCGTGGGGAGAAAGTCTCGAGGAGGAAGATCCCAAGGACTCCACCGCAACAGACCAAGCCAACATTTACACACAGACATCTCAGGCGGCAGCAGAGGACTCCTTACTTCCCGCGACTGACAACAGTACCTTCACTTCTCCAGCCAGTCAGCAACTATCTGCAGAGACCCTACTCCCTGCAAAGTACTCTGTGTTGTGGAAACAAGAAAAGTCAGATGCAAGCTCTTCACTTCAGTTTCTGATGATTGCCTAGACACGAAGAGCCTGAAGTAGAGCATTTGTGGGATTTTAAAAAAAGGTCAGGAACAAGAGAAAAGCAACAGGCAGGAACATCAGAAGAGGTTTAAAAGAAATCGCTAACATTTGTTCACTGTTTTTGCAATGAATGAGTATGACCAAATGTGTTACAAGTTCAAGTAGAGCAGCTGAAAGAACAATGAATGTGAAGTTAAGAGATCTGGGTTGCAATATACTCTTTGCTCTAAATGTGGTGTGAATTGGTCAGGTTACTTAATCTCTTTGTACCTCACTTTTTAAAATAAATAAATGGAATACTAGATGTCCTCAAGGTTCTACAATGCTCTTTTAGTTCAGCACAGGGATCACGCAGGACAGGTGATACAGATTTGGTGTTTGAATTAGTTCAGATATTGAATGCTAAGACTTGGTAGAACACTAAGACGACACCCAATTCCACTCCAGATCCCATTCATTACACCCATTTCAGCGGGGTGAGGAGCAGCTCTAACCACACACTCGAAGCTGGTACAACACCTAGCACCCAGGGGACACGAGGAGGTCATGAAGATGAGGATCTAGCATGTGATGTGGAAAGCTGCCAAGGGCAAAAATATGACCAAAATCATGAAAAGGATTCCACTCTTCCCACACAGAAAGTGGCAGAACCAGAGATCTTTTAGGTGGTGACAACTGACAGAAACGTCACCATTGATGAAAAGCTACAAGAGAAGCTATAGGTACAGTTTATCACATGATCATTTACCCCCCACACCTGCTTTCAACCCTACCAAGGGCCTAAGCCGCACAACAGGAAATGACAAGCAAAATGATGAGAAAAATCAGTGAGGTCACTGTTGAGAAATCCCCCCCACCGAGTATCTTCTGAAACGGTTTCATGGAATCTCATAACACCTGAAGTCCTTGAGGAGCTCTCTGGCTTCCAACATCCCTGTTACAGGGATATAAATATATAACGTGCACTTAATCAAAATTGTTTTACACCTGTTCCCTCCTACTAAAAACGAGAGAAAAAAAACCATCTGTATTACCCTCTCTGGACAGATAAAACTTCCTCTCTTCCAAAGTCTTTTGGAAGGTAATTAGGTGCCTTAAGTGCAGGGGTAATTTAAGATTTTGTCTCTCTCCAAAACTGTTGACAATATGTTAAGCAGATGGAGGTCATTTCTTTTATTTTTCTAACTTTCCCTTTTGGTTCTCTGATGAAGGATATGCTGACATAAATGTTTTGTTGTTATGCATGGTAGATAGGCCTGCGGGTCCCAGAGGTGAGGCAAATCATGTCCTTTCAAATGATCTGTTATTTTTGGCAATAAATTTGGATTACCTATGACAGAAAGTCTTGAAATACTTTATATGCCTCAAGTTTAGAATTAGGAGGAAGGAGGGGGGTTCTAAGGGAGACAATGGGATATGCCAGACAAAAAAAATGTGGGTTTTTTGGTCATTCTGATTCAC
Organism: Prionailurus viverrinus; assembly: GCF_022837055.1. Classification (NCBI taxonomy): domain Eukaryota; kingdom Metazoa; phylum Chordata; class Mammalia; order Carnivora; family Felidae; genus Prionailurus; species Prionailurus viverrinus. Next base: position 168,579,262 of record NC_062561.1, read on the forward strand.
TGGAACAAATTTTTTTTAAGCACCTTGGGACCTCTGTATATTTGGGTTTAGGATTCCAAAGGCAAAGTTCTTGGCTTCTCTGGATGACAGTGACATCTTGACTTCCTGGAAAACCTGTGCTATCAGCTTAATTGTGACTTGATGTAAATTAAGTCACAGGTCTTCAATTGTGAACTGCCTTCTGCCACTCTCCTGCTCCTCATCTTCCTAAACTAGTTTTGCTGACTAAATAGTTTCTCCTCCTGATGTCTTTAAGCATGTTCAAAGCTGTAATTCATCCATAACATTCATGACAGCCTAATGCCCGAAGGTATTCCTCAGTAACTCAAATTTTTTTCTACTTTTGCCCCTTAAATTTGCTTATAAATGATAAAAGCATGAAACACTGAGCAATTAGAGGGCGAAGGGTGAACACCAGGGCACTGAATGTATGTGGTTCATCTACTAAATCCTCCAACAAAGTATTCATTATTTCACATGAACTGGACTCTGTTTTGTAAGACACACTGGGGGTGTTTAGAATTCTAAAATTATATACTTTTGCAGAGGTCAACCAGAGACCACTCAAACCAACCAGGATAAGAGCGTTTTGCTGATATGTCGCAACTCATAAGTAATATTTAAAAGGCCACAATGCTTTCTCATTTGTTACTTTTTTAAAAGAGAACAAAGGTAATCTGGCTTTTCATTTTCTTTAGACAACTGCAGGAAACCGAGAGTGGCGTGGCCTTGGCATTTGATCCCTTAGGGTTAATCCCCTGGGAAGTCAGAGAGCTCTCTTCACAATGTGTAGAGGATCACACTATTCTATTGCATAAAAGCTATAGAACTCACCAAGATGGAAAACCTTAAATATAGTTTATTAGACTATTAAAAGTTTATGACATCACTTCTCTATTCTCTGGTGTTCATCAATAAACCCCCATTGATCTCTACAGGAATCTTAACGTAGCCTCTTGTACAGTAATACCTATGTGCTCAAGCGTCAAAGACCCATTTACTTCACATGTGTAATTTGCCCACTTATTCCTGCTGAGATAATACTCCTGGTTTAATTGCCCATAGAGCAACTGGATAAATCAGCTACTTTGGTTTGTATTAGCTGTCTCTGCATATGTGTATAGCAAAAAAACATGCAAGATTGTTCAAGCTATAAACGGCAAAAATGAATCACAAGTAAAGCCAACAAGTATTTTTAATTTTGTGACATGTAAAGAAAAAGAAACCTTAAAAATACACTCGGAGAAATCAACTGCTTTACAGTTTTGGAGGTGGAGAAGAAATATATGAGAATCATATTATATAGTATGTAGTAGCATATAATAGTATATATAGTGTATATATATATATATATAGTATACATTCTTTCTACATAAATAAATCTACAAATATAAACACATATTGATTACATATATTTGTGGATTTATTTATATAGAAAGAATGAAGATGAATTAATGACTTCACTTATTTAAATTTCACTATTGAGAATGAAAGCTTAAATGAGTGAATAAATATATGCATAGAGAAATCATATAAATTACCCATGCCCAGACCCGCTTAAGAAATGTCAGACTCACGAAGGTGACATGTGCTTATAAAAATTGCTTCAATTTTTGAACCCTCATTTTCATTTAATGATCAGAACTATGATGAAAGAAAAATCTTTATATAAAACAAATGATAGTCTCTTATGTATTAAATGCTTAAAGAATCATTTTCTAATTGATCTTCCCTATTAGAGTCATTAGCTAAATATAAGAATTATTGTGCATTTATATGGGCTAACTCATGAACACTGAGATATGAATACACACAAAGACCTAACTCAAAGACATAAAATTAATATTTTAGTAAAATACCTTAATCTTTCAAATAACCACAAAAGAATGCTCATCTGATTTTCCTTTATTCTTTTTAAAAAATTTATACGAACATTGTATCCTTATATAAAAGTAGCAAGTCTCACAATGTTAAAAAAAATCTCTATTTGATTTTCTAGCTTCATTCTGAAGACACTTCTAAATGATAATATACCATTTAAGCTGGATATTGAAATGAATGGCATATATTTGACTACAAAATCCTGGAGCATAGTTATGTTCTAGACTTGAGGTCTAAAACTGGAATAATGCTCAATTAGAAAGATATGAAGGCTATTTAGACATAGTAGATATTAAAGGAGTGTCTAAAAGGCATTGCTTTTTGGGGGGCACCTCGTGGGCTCAGTTGGTAGAGCACGCAACTCAATCTCAGGGTTATAAATTCAAGCCCCACACTGGGTGTAGAGATTACTTTAAAAAGTCTTTAAAAAGAGAAAAAAGACATTGCTTTTTTGATTAAAAAGTTTCTAGCATCTGGTAAAATCAGACAATGACCAGACTAATATAACAAATAAATCTATTCAGAACAAAATTTATTTCCCTTGAAAACAAAATCTAAATGTAATATTGCCAAATGTGTTTTATGTCATTCTGATTTAAGTAAGCCTTAAAATATTCTAGGCCTATTAATACATGGGATTCTGTCTCCCGTACTGCATCGACATGCATTTTACATAGGATGCAAACTCTATAAATTGTGTTCCACAAGTGCATAAGTACAGAAACAAATGGAAATCTATTTATAGGTAATTGATTTCATGATTTTTGGAGCTATTGACTAGGGGATTTAAAAATGGCCTTAGCAATGAGGGCTGCCAAGTTTCCACTTTTGAAAATTTCAATACCTTGTGGTCTCAATTTAAAATAAACAGGAACTCACAAACTCAAGCAAATCCAGAGATGAAAGGCAGACCCCAGCAGCTGCAGGTAGAGCTGAGCAGGTATTAGTGAAAACTTGTTGATATGATTCAAGGGTCCTCAAGGCCATCGGATGCTAAGGGCCACATACAAAATCAGCAGAGGTCTAACCTGGCTAATTGTCTCCCCTGATTGTGACAGTTTTGATTAGAACTATAATCAGCTCTCAACAGACTGTAGGCAAAAATGCCAACTGAGGGGGGTGTGTGTGTGTGTGTGTGTGTGTGTGTGTGTGTGTGTGATGGAGGCACAGCTCAATGAAGACGCACCACCATTAACCCACTCTTCAAACATTAAAGGGGTTCCAATATGAACAAAAGCAATAATTCCCTTCATAATTAGTGCAAACATTTTCCTTCTGTCACTTTGCAATTGCTTTTATAGAAACTAAAGCAAATGCCAATATTCAGGCTTTCTAAAAGTAAAACTGTATTCCTATTTTGCCACTGAAATTCTGAAGATTGAAAACTGAAGTCATGCGATTCCATAACCCCCTTCTGAGTAGTTATTTTGAGAGAGTTTATGCTACACTCAATGAGAAATTGTTTTAAGATAAATAAAACCTTTTCCTTAACAGCTTCTACTTATTTTATCTACATATCGATAAAATGTATACAAATATAGCTATATATTTTTTAAATAAGATGAAGAATAAACATGTAATCACCCAAAATGCTACATTAAAACCACTTCATCATGCGGAGCCTACTTTGTGATCTTCTGCTTCTTTCAATTTTACATTAAAATGACTTTGGCCTCTCATTACCTTTGTGCAAAGAATTCTGTACTTAGAACGGTAATCTACATCAACTATTGTTCTTACAATAGTTAGAAATTTTTAAACCTCAAGCTTTAGAAACAGAAAACTTCCAGAAGTTATTACACTCTTAAAAGTAAAAATTTAGGGAAATTTTGTAACATGGAAATACTAGCATTTTCAGTACCCATAGTAAATTTAAGGTTGTTGTGTTAGAATAAGAATATAAAATGTATTATGTATAACTTTATTTGCTCACAAATTTATCATGTTCAGTATCCTCAAAGATGGGCAGGGATAGAATAAGGCAGAAAACATTCCCGGAAAAAATACTTTACACCTGTTTTATAAATGTATGTTTTACTTTTTAAACTCTCTTCACATTGTGGCTACAAAAATGAGACCGTGTGAGAAAACTAGAGGGAGCGAGCGAGCGAGCAAGAAACATTTAAGTCTTAAGAGCTAAAACAAGGTTATTTTAAGCTCAATTCTATGGTCAGGGGTGGTTTTATCCTTAGTTAAGTGTTTAAAGACATGTGATAACATTAAATGCAGATTTCCATCTACCTGATGGACTCGACAAAATCTCAACCCCTCAACTGGTGCTTCTGAATGTAACTGTCACTTAGCTGATGTCCAAACCGAATGTCTTTGCCACGGCTTTACACATCTGGTCCCTGTCAGTGTCAACGGGGTTTGTAGGATGTGGTGTTGTGCAGGCAAGATGATTTATACACACGGAACCGAAGATCTCGGAGCTCATTCTGAGGATGCATTTCATCTGGTGTACTTGCCATCAACAACTGACTGACTGAAATTAAACAAAACCTTATATCCTGAAATCTGAGCAGTCTCTGCTCCTCCCCTCATTCAGATCATGAACATATTTAGTCAACCAGGGAATTCACAAAAGACCCATGTCAACAGTCTATTAGTGAGATAGAAAAAAAATGTGCATTAAACACCTCCATGCGTTAGCCTCTGACCTCCTTAAGCTGGTACATTTTTAAAATTCTTTGTGGGATAAGGATTTACTAACCAACCACATGGGGAACTCATGAATATGTGGTGTTCAAAACAGACCAGCATTTTCCTTGAAAGTCTTTAACCGAGAGGAGATCAGTCATCCTATACATATATATCAGAAGCAGGCATTGCTTTTATCAAATAAATTATTTAAAATACTGTATCAGAATAGGATGGAAAGTTCTTCACTCTCTGTCTTTAATCTATCGTGATTCCATCTCTCTGCTAGGACAAACACACAGGCTTGTAATATAAGACACCCAAAATGCCTCTGTTTCTTTACTAGTAAAGCTCTTAATAGATACTGCTCTCCACTTTACTCAGTGTGAATCACTCTTTTTCACAAGCATCACAATGATCTGTAAAACTAACACTTTGGTCCAGTTAGCATTAGCATATGTTCAGAACAACTTTAATGCAGTAGTGCCCTGACTGGGTACAGCCCAACTTCTGATTTTGAGGACTTCCTGTAGAGACGCAATCCACAGACTAGAAATGCTCTGTACTCTGCTACTGTGTGACTAACACCATGTTAGTTTGGGTAGGCATAATATACAGTAGACATATTAACTGTCATTTTAATTTCGAACCCTTAACTGAAAAAAAAAATTGGGAACCCCGTGAACAGCTTCACTTCTAAATTCCGCATGAGGAGGGCTGAGTAAGAGCTCTCGGGTGCTGAGTGTGTGGTTCAGCTCCTAACAGAAGGTGTCCATATTTACAACCTCAAGTTAATTTAACCTCCCCTAACTAGGGTGTGACAGATATTTTTATCCCAGTGCTCTAGGCCATTTCCCACATACTTCTTTTCTAACATGCTGAAACTTGCTTAAGCACTGAAGGAAGGAAAAAAGTAAGTGACGGCTGTTTAGGTAACATCGGGGCAGTGCACATCAGCTCCTGAGGAAGCCAGCTGTTCCTGCAGTCATCTCTCCAAGCGGGCTTGTTTGAACGTGCAAAGCAGCGGGTTACAGTGCTTTCCATCTAGGTAAAGATGTAAAAAGTGGCATGTGTAGCAGCCAGCAAACAGAAGCAAAATCTTTTCAGATCTTGCAAAGCCTCTAGAGAGCTGAAAAACATTCCATTTTAAGAAGAGATGTTCTGAAACCACGTGCTGATGCAACGGTGCCAGTGATTGGGATATTTGTGTCAGTTGAACACGCCGCTCTTGTCCCAGCAAATCAATCCAGTCTCAATGTGGCTTCGGATGGGGGCTGATCCCTCACCACTCTTGCTTCCTCACTGCTCACCTCCTGTCCACATTAGCTCCCTGGCTGCCCTAGCTTTCCCCATGTCCACCATCGCCCTGCAAAAACTCTGTGCGGGGTTTGGAAATCCATTTGCTTTAAGAACAAATGCTACCTATAATTCAGAGGGTTTCCTAAGAGTCTGCATGACCCCGAATGGGCAGTGGCTTGGCCCTCATATACTGCTTATTTTCACACCCCCTGTGGTTTTCTGGTTGGGGAGTCCCCCCATTGGCAGGTCCAGAAACCTCTGCACTCTTTCCTCTTCACCCAGGGTCCATGGGGCCCACAAACTCACAGGCTCTCCAGCCTACCTACCAATGAACAGCCCCAGTGATGCACTCAATTCCACTTGCCAACTACACCCCCTCGTCTTTTGTTTTATAACAGACACAAATGTGGAAATTCTGAATTCCAAGTTGAAAGAAACACATCTTTCATGACTTCCCCTGTTTTGACTTTTACTGCTGACTTATTATGGTCTCAAGTTTCTTCACCCAAAGAAAGTTCATTTGCCACTTAATATTGTCCTCCATAGAGGTGATAGAAAAAGGCCAAATAGTTGTTACAAAGACATTTACTTGGCTTCTGATCCTATTAATTCCATATTCAACTTAAAACTCCAACAGTTAACTGCTCTAAAAAAGTAAAGTCAATTCATTCAAAACAGCAACAGAAAAACCATAGTGATCTTCTGAAATATGAGCAAGTACATTCACTTCACATACATTTACTCATTGACTCCGTAGCACAAGTTGATAAAGTAGGTGTTGCAGGTGCGAGAATGAGATGAAGAGAGATTCTAGAATTTGCCCAAGGTTACTAGTAAATAGCAAACCTGGATTCAAATCTCTTTCTCTCCCCCTCCAAATCCCTGCTGCTCCCTCCCAACCACGCTGCTTTCTACTGTATTTTGGCCGCATTCTGTTTATCATTGGTCTTGGCTGCCAGACAGCTTAGAGCTAAATTCAATGCCCCAAGAGAGTAAGATATTACCTTTGACATGTTTGTCTTCCCCTTCACCTCTTTACATCTAACAACAACAACAACAACAACAACAATTATTAGAATTGTCTCATGCGATAAGCCTTTGTTAGTCATTCAAAAGCCTTCACTGAACTTTACCTATCTGCTAGGTGTCATATTGGACGTGAGGTAGTAAGATAAATAAGATGACTCCCTGTGCTCCCAGAAACCATCCTAGTCAGAGTGACTTGCAATTATATTTTGAGACGTAAAGATAGGATCCAAAATATATCCTTGGAGATAAGAAAAGTCTTCCTAGGTCAAATTTGAACAAGTGTTATCTCAAGTTGGCAGAGGCCATCTAGGCAGGGCAGACAGCATGAGGAAAATAAAGGGCAGAGAGGTGAGGAACAGGAGCATGGACCACTTATGCCTTTTGGGAAGCAGACGATAAGCCATGGTTATAAATAAATACTTTATTACAGCAATTTTGTGACGCAGAAAAGAGAGTGCTGGAAAACCTTAGCGCAGGTCAGTATCATGAATGATTTGCTTCAATCATGAGAGAAACTAAGCCCTGAACTCCCTTCCGCTTCACAACCCCATTTCAAACATTTGTTAAAGGGACCAGGACTCTCTATGAAGAGTGAGCTTTTCGGCAAGTTTTGTTTTGTGTTACTGCCTCTGTGGTGTGTGCAACAGAAACTTCCATCATTCGTTGTACATCAGGAAAAAAAAAAACAAAATCATTTTAAGTTTTCTTTGGAAACTTCAGGATCTTACTGATATTTCAATAAATACATTTCAGACCTTTGGTTTTACAGGTTAGATTCTTGTAAAAGCTCTCTAGACATACTCTTGATTTTTACCTTGAAATCAAAATATACTTTTTGGTAAATGCTTATCTGAAAACTCTTTGTTCTTTGACCTAAGCGGCATCTCTTCCTTTAAATTTACTTTTCAAATCAGCATTGCATTTTAGGACTTCAACCATCAACTAAAACACCTGGGGTTTTTTGTTGTTTTTTACTGCACAGGACATCAAAAAAAAAAAAAAAATTGAAATGCTTCCAGGAACAAGGAAAGTCTAGAACTACAGGCAAATAGAAGGCTGAGGTCAAGAATACCTTGGAGGTCACTCATTCTATTCCCATTGCTTTATAGCTAAGCAAGGGACACCCTGAGAGGTTGAGTCACTGGGTAAAATTACCAAGTTTATTAATGACAGAGCTCAGAGCAGAGGGAGTTCCAGGACAATGTTGCAAAAATCATCTCCTGGAGCTAGCTCTACGAGGGCAGAAGACCTGAACACACACCCCGTGAGGTGGATATGGTCTTCCACAGGAAGATCATCAGTGCACAAACGTAGGTGGGAGTGGTCAGAATTGAGTTGTCAAGCAATGTCACAGGGTGAAGAAAGTTCTGAGCTCGAAGTGTGCTGGGTGAGTTCACCCCACTTCCTCAGTGGGACCACACCATTGGCATGTCACACCGGGAGACATGGGCTGACAATGGGCCCTGCAGCTGCTTCTCTGGGGTCCACGGTAATGGCCACAACTCCAACTCCAGCTCCAACAGATACCAGAACCTACAAGACATTGGCAGCTACGAGCGGTGCCACCTCATTTCATATTTTTTCTTCTGCTGTTTCACTAACTCAAATGCTTGTCCTTAGGATTGTTTAGCTACTGAAAAGATAACATTCTGAGTGCAGCTTTAGCTTTTCTGGTTTCATGCTGTTTTTTGAATTAGGAAAGACTACTGTGCCACACAGATGGCTACTAGAGCCAATAAAGAACCGCATGCAGGAATGGTCTGCTCTGTTAATCAGAAGGCACAGAGACCCTTTCTGTCCCCTTGGTTAACAATCTGTATTAGAAATAAAGCAGAATTGGGGCGCCTGGGTGGCGCAGTCGGTTAAGCGTCCGACTTCAGCCAGGTCACGATCTCGCGGTCCGTGAGTTCGAGCCCTGCGTCGGGCTCTGGGCTGATGGCTCGGAGCCTGGAGCCTGTTTCCGATTCTGTGTCTCCCTCTCTCTCTGCCCCTCCCCTGTTCATGCTTTGTCTCTCTCTGTCCCCCCCAAAAAAATAAATAAACGTTGAAAAAAAAAGAAATAAAGCAGAATTGTTTGTAAAGGTTTGTAAAGTATCTGCTTTTTGATTTTGCTGATGCCATCCTCATATTGATGACACCAGAACTAAAAAAAAAAAAAAAAAACAAAAAAAAACAACCTACTAAAAATGAATGTTAAAAATGGACCCAGAGTCGGAGGAAAGGATTATGGGCCCCATCCATTTATGTTCCTTGTCTTCTATTATTGCCTGCTGACTATTTCTGCTCATAAGGGACCGTGAACTATCCATGAGTGCAAAATGGATACAGCACAAATTGATTTGGTAACATCACACAGACATGTATGAATAATGAGCTTTAGTGGCAGTCTGTCACACGGCAAGCATATCAGTGTAACTGATTTATCGAAAACTTGACTGAATAAAGTCTCATTCTTAAGAGAAGGTATCAACTGTTTCTTTACTTTTTTGGTTAAAAATAAGTTTTTATTTAGCAAACTCAGACCCTTTTTAATTTTAAATGTAGCAAAACCTGAAACTGGCAGAGAACTGACCTACTTCCTCTCACTTAACCAAAAAAGGAGGAGGAGGATAAAGGAGAGGAGAAGGAGGCGGAAGAGAAAATGATACCCACATTACCATAAAGCTGGAAGGCTCATCAGAGATGCTAATCAATTTCAAATTCCCTAAGGATAGCTGCGTCTTTGTCTCTGTATGGGTGTCTAGGACTGTTAGAGGAATATAGCTAAGTCATTAAAACAAGAGAAAATGAGCTTCCCATTAACCCCTCCTTTAGAAATATCCTAGGATATTCTGAGGAAAAAAACAAAAGGATTCTCTGCATTCGTTCCACATTTGTCATGTAAATATTGTGGGTGTGGGTGTCAAAACCCAAAGGGAGCAGTGACCACCTCAGGCCCAAGTCCAGCATCTCTGAAAACTTTCCCAGTAATCCCCTGGGTCTTCAAAGTAAGGAAATTTCAAATTCCACCACTTGCCCATTTAAATGAAAGAAGTAGGAACCAGACTACATGACTCCTAAGGTTTCTCCCAATTCCCAGGTTCCAGGAGACCTTGAAGTTTAAAAATAAAAGAGAACAAGGAAGGTTAAGGTTTTCTGAAAAGAAAAAGTGATGGAACGTAAAAGCATGGGTTAAAATACCCATAATTACAACATGTAGTTCTATGCAATTGTCAGATGAAGCAAGGACAGAGTGTACAGATGTAGAGATTGAACTTGCCTCAAAGTAGAGAGAAAGCTATTCAACAGAATTCTTTAAGGGTACAAAGGTACCACTTAGTAAGTCACTGAGTTCAAGCCCCAAATAGCATCTTTGTGAATCCAGTCGATACACCCCTAAAGAGAGGCCCTATGTGCCAGATATTAAATACAGAGAAAAAGACCCTTTCTACAAGTTGTCATCTAGGCAAGAGTGTACGGGGAGGGAGGTGAAGAAACACTCAACTAAATGGACCAGCAACACCTTACAGATTCAGTGTGGCTTAGAATAACAAAGGATCCTGTTATTACCTCTTTAAATACAGATCCATATATATATATATATATATATATATATATGTATATATATATATGTGTATATATATATATATGTATATATATATATATATATATATATATATGGGGGAAATTAGGCAATTTCAGCGATAACTTGATTAACATATTTAGTCACATTGGTTCATAAAAAATCAATTATTTAATATAGGCATTAAGTAAAAAAAAAAAATTTTTTTTAAAGCATCTGTAATTTATTCACTTGGCCCTAGGGATATCTTTGGAATCAAAGACAGCTTAACTGAGTTCTGAAGTTCTCACCAAATACTTGTACATGTTTTCAAAGGGCCTTGAAAGCAGTGAGACACTTTCTGCTTCAGGCTACACATTAGCTAAATTCCAGTGTGCCCTGCACAGAGCAACCTCTTGATCAATTATTTCCTGCAACTCTTCAGAATGTTCTTTCTGCGGAGTGTGTGGTTAGGCCCTGGGATCGCTGCAGAGATCCTGAAAATGCCAGGAGACACACACACACACACACACACACACACACACACACACACACACACCTATTCTGGAGCTCCGGGGTCCTAAAACACACACAGTTTTCATCTCTACAGCAAAGAGTGAAGAGTGAGGGACTTCAGAATGAGTCAAGGAGGACACAGTGAGGGAGGGGGTTTGCAGAAAGGAAAAACCAGAGAGGGAGAAAGAGAAGGAAAGCTGGGCGATGGGAAAAAAGAGAGAGAGAGAGAAATGTTTTCTGCTCATATAAACAGTTTCAGGATTGAGATCTTTATTTTATGTTGAGAAATCAAGCAAACAAATGGGACAAATGCTATTTTGAGGACGGGGTATCACCATTTCAGATAGAAACTTTGTCCCACAATATACACTCACAATGCAGGAAGCCCCATACTAACTGGCTGCAAGTCCAAACTATAAGTCAGACCTAGAGCTTCACATGCAGCTAATATGTTCTTGAGACCCAGCATGTAAGTCACTAATTTTGGAAACACCATCCCTACCAATCTTTCTAATTACCAAAAACTGAGAACAGAGATGAAAACACTTGGCAAGTATAAAGCTGTGTCCTGCTGTGAGGGACAGAATTACCCAGAATGGCTGCTTCCTATAACTGAGAAGCGGGACCGCCTGCCCAATAAGCAACCAAGTTTGTATCCTTCTTCCCTCTGCTACCACATCCATTGTAGGCGTGGTTCACGCCTTTTTTTGTGCTAAGATTCAAAAGGTTCATGAACCTAAACTTCGTTCACGCATGGAAAGTAAGACACAGGGCAACGGTTTGTACTGGAGAGAACACACAGCTGGCTGTGATGCAGGGGCCTTGGGTTTCAGTCCTTTTTCTGTCATCAACTTCCAGTGTGACCCTGCATATATTAGACACTGTCCAGGGCTCCGTTTCCTTATCTGTGAAGAGAGGGTGCTGAAATGAGATGAGAGGAGGGGGCAGTTGAAGGGCTCTAGCCCTACATTCCTTAATGTTAAGGTGGCATATTGTTTATTTTGCTCTAAAACATAACCATAATCTTTCTCACAATATGTTGAGAAGGTTCAGTTTGGTCACTGATCTAGCAAATAAATGTCTGTCATATTGCTACATGAAAAAGCAGATTATAATACATAAAATAATTTTGGTCATGTTAACATATTCACACATATGTATCTTAAGCTCTGTATAAGAAAATCAACAGTCTCAATGGTAGTGTTAGGAATAAAGTTTATTTTTATCAGCATCCTTTTTAAAAAATGTTTATTTATTTATTTTGAAAGAGAAAGAGAGAGGAATGCGGAGGGACAGAGGGCAAAAGAGAGAAAGAGAGAGAGAGACAGAGACAGAGAGAGAGAGAGAGAGAGAGAGGGAGAGAATCCCAAGCAAGCTCCATGCTTAATGCAGAGCCCAACACAAGTACCCATACCCCAACTGTGAGATCATGACCTAAGTCACCCAGGCACCCCTATGAGCATACTATGTATTTATTTATTTATTTACTTACTTACTTACTTATTTTTTACTGTAAGTAACCTCTACACCCAACATGGGGCTAGAACTCATGACCTTGGGATCAAGGGTCAAGGGTTGCATGCTCTTCTAAATGAGCCAGCCATGTGCCCATAAAAATATATATTTCTAGTTTTCTTCAATGACAATGAATTTCTCTTACAATCAGAAAAGTTATGTTAGAATTAAAAAGCTAAGTTACCACACCCAGCTATTTTCAGGACATCTTCCAAGATTTCCCCAACAAACATTTGTGGCAGGCTATGAATGTATGAGTGTGTACATGTAACAAAGCACTGAGATTCAGTGAGAAGAATTATGACACTTAGGAAAAAACAACTGAAATATTTGAGAGATCAAAAATTAAAATCTGTTAGAAGGCTTAGAAGAATTTGGATCATCAACAAGTGATAAACTCAGGGTACCAAAAAATTGTAACTACTGCTTGAAGGGTGCCTGGGTGGCTCAGTCAGTTAACCATCTGACTCTTCATTTCGGCTCAGGTCAAGATCTCATGGTTCATGGGTTCGAGTCCCAAGTCAGGCTCTGCACTGAGCGCCTGCTTGAGATTCTCTCCATGTCTCAGTCTCTCCGTCTCTGTCTCTCTGCCTCTCCCCCACTTGCTCACGCGTGCGCGCGCTCTCTCAAAATAAATACATAAACTTAAAAAAAAATACTGCTTTAATTAATTTGCAGGAGTTCTAGCTAGGAGAATTCTCTTATAATCAACTTAAAATTCATTAAGATTGGGCTTTTCTGTATCCTTCCTTACACTTCCATATCTTCTCTTTCCATAAAGTCTGTACCACTTTGCTTCCTGTGGGGATGAGCTGAATTTGCTGATGTGACATCAAAGGCATGAAGCCACACCTGCCCCAGTACATCGAAGCGCTGATTGTGAGCATGCTGCATGTAGCAAACCTCACACTGGATCGAGGTTTTCTCTGTATGAGAGCAGCAAGGGAAATGGGTTGAAAGCATTAAGAAAATGTTAAAGCTCAGGAGAGCTTTCAGGAAGTCGTAATAGCAATCTCTGAACCAGAAGCAATGATTAGAGAGAGAGGGGACAACAGGAACTTTATCAGGTTTAAATAGGAGGCAGGGACATAACTTCGACATCCCTGTCCTGATCTCCTCACCTTTGAGACTGGGCTGGCTTCAGGTCAGCCCCAGAGCCAGCGTATCAGCGTATCTGACTTCGAGAGCCAAGAGGAGTTTCTGTCCACTGTATTGTCCTCTAGGGATGTGTCTCAGCCTGTCCCTATACTCTTTGTCGCCCCTGTCACAACTCACGCCCTGGGATGCCTTCTGATGAAGATGAAACAGCATCCAAGCCGCCCCTACCTCAGGGTAGACTAGAGCAATGCTGTGCTCTAGCAAAGGTGGGGGCAAAACACGGAGGCGATGCTGCTTCAAAATCTATTGTCTGCACATCCTCAGGGGACAAGGGGGAGAAATTCTGCACATAATTTTCCAGAGAAACAAAGCATTACAGAGGATTCTGGGCCCAGACGTTCTCCTTCCCTGCTGCAACTCCTTTCTCTGGGGTGCTGAACAGTTTCATTTCCTGCCTGAGCTTTCTACAGTGAACTCGAATAACTCAGCCCTCTGCCATCCTGACAGTTTAGTTAAACCCACAGAGCAGAATGTTACAAATAGAATCCCAGGCAAGAGGGGAGTTGCCCATAGGCTCAAATTAACTACCAGTCCCCAAGTAGCTAACCTTCACTTATCACACAGAAAGAACTCTGAAGCAAAACCAAATCCATGAGCAAAATTCATCATGCCAGGAAAGAGAAGAGGAGAAAATAAACACCTCAAGTCCGTAGCTACTGTTTCCAACTCTCCCTCCTGACTCCAGGTCCTGACAGAGACCGCGTTTGTAGCCGTTCCTCTGCCTGGAGAGGCAAATCTGTTTTTAATGCAAAACTTCTTTTCTCTCTCTCTTTTTTTTTTTTTGTCCTTGAGACCAGCACTGAGCTCACTGAGGAAGGAGGGCCTAAGGGTTTACACCTGTGACCCAAACTTTCCATTCTGAGATTTTTTTTTTTAAAGAAAAACAATTCAAGGCAAGTTTCTGAACCACTGCTTTTTCCTTAGGCCAATGGTCACCAACAGCGATAGGAGAGCTCCCCCCCCCCCCTTTCCAAATGTGACCTAAATTATGACTTAAAATACAGCAGACTTCACCTTCAGTGCCTTCCAAGTCCCTCCCCAAGGCCATCTATTCTTGCATACCTGGAAGGAGTGAACCTCAACAGTTAAGCCTGTAAAGATCATGGCTGATGGCTGCCTAAAATCACAACCCCAGGTCATTTCTTTCTATTTCTTAGATCTCGCTCTGTCACAACACAGGTAGAACACCAGAAGAATTAACATGGCCAGGTGAATCTGCAAAATGAACTGTGGACTTCTCTTACTAGGGTACAACACCAGGGTTCTCCTGTTCTACTCCAAGGATATCACATAAATGTGGGGCTCTGCCTCAGAGAGCGTGAGCTGACATAACCGTGAAGCCATGATGGCATTCAGGAAATTATGGTAGTTAGCTTGTGAGAACTTAAGTCCAACACAAATGAACATCAAATAAATAGGTAGCTAGATAATTACCAGAGGTTTTATTCCCAAGCAAATCCATCAGAGCGGCATTAAAAATGTAATGAATGGTAATAATGATCCTCTTTCTCTCCATCTCTGGCTGTTCCAGTTTGTTTGCAGAAATGTTCCCTCATTTTAAATGTATTGGTGTGGTGTCTCAGTACACCAGAAACAAGGGTGGGGGGGTCTCTCAAAGATATACACACAATCTAAGCAAACAGAGCCTGAGATCCTCATGAAAAAAACGAGAGGGGGGATAAGCTAGGCTTCATGACTGCTGGTGGTCAGACTGCACGGTGTGCTCCATGGTGTAGACCCAGCAACACGGGAGGTAAGAACCGATCCCTCACGGCCCCCTCCAGCTTGCAAGGAGGCTAACTCGCACAAGTCACCAGCTTCTAAGTGCTGGCCTGGGATTCGACCCCAGGTATTTCTGACTCCAAAGCACTCGTCATGACACCGTGATTCTAGAGGTGGTGCCTGAAGTATTTAGAGATGGCTCCCTTTGCTCCAACAGTCCGTCCTTGCACTACCCATGTGTCGCTCTGACACCAAAATTCCACTGTGGATTCAGAGACAATGAACAGCTCATAAATCGTGTTAAGCCATGGTCTGTGTCAAAGGTGCAGGTATTAAATGCTGAGTCACTGCTATGCTTTGCAGAGATAATACTTTATCCTCCCTGTCCTCATATTCCAGCCAGTCAGCTAGACTTGGAGAAAAATAACTCAAGCAGAGCTGGGCACCAGTGCTGAAACGATAGAAATGGTTTCTCTGTCCCGAAATCCCTCCCCGCCTCCCACACCTCTGCAAGCCTCCGTGCCTGCCTGTTTTAATGAATCACACACACAGGCACACAGCTGATGTCACTGAGCCTAATTTGGGTGAGTGGAATGCTACCCTTCCCAGCTGTGTTGCATCAGGAATATTCTTGTGAAATCAACTTAGAAACACTTGCTTTGTGACACTTGCCTTTTCTTGTTTCTGTCACAGTCACTGAAGTCAGGTCTTCTGTTCAAAAGCCACTCCCTTGGTGTCTCATAGAGGAGATAAGGTAAGCTCACCACTGGTCATGATACAAATCAGTGTGTGTGGGGGGGGTCTGCCAGCAAGATGCACAGAGCCGCCAACCTTTGGGGTAGACTGCTAGGGAAGGTGCAGAGGTCTTGGCACTTGAGCCCAGTCTTGTACAGGTGTGACAGCCAGAGTCAGGGGGAGACAAGCAAGACTGCTGGGCACAGAGAGATACCTTACAAGAAATTCCAACCCGAAGTTCACTGCAAAGAGTGTACGTTTGTCTCAAGTCTTTCATTCTTGCACAGTCTGGATCTCTAGCCTGTGCCCTTCTTTGGTGGAGCCTTAGTCTTAATAAGGAAAACCAATCTTTAGAAGACTACTAAGAGGTTACAGAGCAATTTACATTTAAATAGGTAATTACTGAACAAAATCGAAATATAAATCTAAAGGAATGATTATAATGGTGGAATCTGAGACAACATGACAAGTGAGGGGCCCTCTCAGCATCCATCAAATCTCATCACTTGAGGCAGTATTTTCAAAGCAAATGATCTAGACCTCTAGCA
The DNA here is from genome assembly GCF_022837055.1 of Prionailurus viverrinus. NCBI lineage: Eukaryota > Metazoa > Chordata > Mammalia > Carnivora > Felidae > Prionailurus > Prionailurus viverrinus. The sequence goes on from NC_062561.1 coordinate 168,595,846, forward strand.
GTATTATGAGAACTACAGGTGATACATAGATATAGCATTAACAAACAATGGATCACATAATAGGAAAATTATTCCTGTATGAACCCTCTTTCAAGTCGTCAAGGAGAAAATCTCAGTATGGTGCTAACAGGTCTTTAACACTTCTCTAACAATGGCGAATCTCGACTTTTAACAAACAGAAAGTACAGCTATGTCTGCTTACTTATGGAAAGTAATATTATTCATGACAAATCGATGTTTAGGAGGACATAAAACTTCCATAGAAAACAATTAGGTAAAAAAATCTTAGGCTCTATTAAAAACATATATATTAAGTAAATTCTAGCATAAACGATACATGCACGTAGCAAAAATTCTGAAAGTGGCACATGGATGACCAGATTTGGGGAAACAATGTCTCATAGCCTGTTCATAAGGCAGCTTTATGTTTTGGCTTTACTGACCACGAAGTAAAACCTAAGATTGAGAACCAGAAGGAAAAGCCAGCTCTGAGCACTAATGGCGGCCAGACCCTGAGGCAGGGCATGGAAATGCTAGTGTGCTCCCTTTCCCAGGCAGCGGCAGGAAAGAGCCGTGTGACCCACTGTCCAAAGACCTTTCCTTTGCACAGCAGACCAAAAATAATCAGGAAAAGTAACTAACGTATGGATGCATACACACATCTTGACATCAAGATCAGGCTGAAGGGCTTTTTTTTTTTCCCAGTAAATTCATAACCCTACTATAATTATAGGAAGGAAAACATTTAAAGCCAAATTTTGAGATGCAACACAGCATTTAGTTCTTTTCGTGACCTATTTATGCTTCATTTAATGCTCAACACCACTGACATCTTTGTAGAATTGTTAATACACAAAGCCATATAACTTTCTTTTTGAAAAGCAGAGTTATATAAAATGTGCTTTAAAACATGTGTAAAGAAATGCAAAATCACAATTTTTTAAAAGGGAAGAAATCTTGACTGTCCTTTGTTTTGTCAGAAAGAAAGTTTATCACCCAATAAAAAAGAAATTATACTTACAGCTTTAAATGGGCAAGGCTCACATTGTCAAAATGCACATATTTTGTTGAAAACAGTCTCCCTCAGGCAGAAAAACAAAATTGCTCTTAATGACAGAACTTTTTAGATTGTACTTGGGAGGGAAGGGTGTTTATGCGAAATAAAGCTAATGAGTCACAGAGCAAAACAAAATGAATGGAGTCAGTCCTCACTCGTCAGTGCATAACTTGATAAGAACTAGGGCCCTGCCAGCAGGAATCAGTAAAGATCCATTCTGGGCTGTACCCAGAGCCAGGTGACCTTCTTTAGAATGTGCTTTTGAAATCTTCCAGGGCTAAACAATCACACCTGTAGAAATCAAGGAATGTGCCCCAAGGTGTGAGTTGAAACCTCACCATTTTTGGTATTCCACCAACTTCAACAGGTTTTTGTTTGTTTGTTTGTTTGTTTGAAACATACATTTAAGCTTATAGTTTGGGAAACTCCTCTTAACTAATCCTTCATATTTCAACATGAATTCATAGCCTACATAGGATACAGTAATGCCTAGTTGAAAAGTAAAAACAAAAAAAATGAGGTCAAACAGGTTATTTGGCATCCCTTAAGTACTAGGAAATACAGCTACTTAACTAAATGACTTTTTTTTTTTTTTTTAAAGGAACAAGCTTGCAATGTTGTCAAACCAGTTTGTGTGTTGATAAGAGTACAGAATTTAATTACTTATGGGTGGTTGAAGAGAATCAGGCTTCCAGCACACTTGGTCAAATTCAAACCACGTTCATTGTGCTCAGCAGGACCCACTACACAATACGCAGGGCCCAGTGCAAAAAGAAACCTAAGACCCTTTTGTCAAGAATTACTAAGAATTTCAAGATGGCAGCAACAGAACGTTAAATCAAGTGCCAGGCCCTGACTTCACAGGTCCGACATCCACGTGGCCGTTACTCGTCCTTCCAAACCCTAAAAAAGTTCTTTCCAAACCAGTGTCACAGAGGTGCCCATCCTACGTTCAAATGAAAATGCACCATCAGATGCCCCAAACAATATTTCCCTTAACAGATTCTAAGATTGATATAATTCTGGTATTTCCTCCTTCTCTCAGTTGCCCCCGCCCCGTGCCAGGCCCGAATAAAGACTTCTCAAAATATTTCAGTTTCCTGCTGCGGAGCTAAGACAGGAATTGCGTGGTTGTGAACAACAGGCAGTTCAGTATATTGTAAAGGAAGATGTTAACAATCATCTGAAAGTCAAGGCTTGTAGCCCACCACTGTCTGGCTGACCTTGTCACAGTGGCGTCTTTCTTTTCTTGTTAATGTGTCTTTCAACACTCAAACAGGATGTCAGCTATGAGAGAAAGTTACTGCCCTTTTCCTATCATGAACCCCAGAGTCGTTTCTTGTTACCACACAGGAATCCTTGTTACTTTCCAGAGATCCCATATGCATTGTGGCTTAACCTCCAAATGAAGTAGATGTGTGATACCTTAAAAGTAGACAGAGGCACACACAAACACCAGGAAGAGAAGTCATTCTACAGATTCTGCCTCGGAATTCTAGCATCTTTTCTTGTTTCTCCATTTAGAAGCTTCAAATTATCCTCTTTGAGTTTAACAACTCTTTCTGGCAATGAAATATGAAGAGGTGATGATTTCCTCCAAATTAGGAGGACATTAACAATTAAGTGTTAATGCGAACACCGTTAACAGTAATGCAATTATAACTGTATTCCACAAAGGGCAATAGGAAATAATTACTCTGATTCTCAAGTGATAGTTCTAGGAGAATGAGATTCTCAGTCTAAAATTCATCAAGAGGGGCTCTGAAACTCAGAAACACACCTACAGCTGGAGGAGCCTCTCCTTCCCTGTAAGGATAAGCCCATCCGGCGCGAATGCAAGCACTCTCTCTCTCTCTCTCTGGCTGTCTGCTTTTGTTCCTGTAAAATGGCTGTAGTGGGGTTCCTGGGACCCTAACTTGCTGCTCTCGGGGCTGTCACACAGTCCTGAACAAGGCTTATCTGAATAGTCATAGATGCCATTTTAAGCTTCCCAGCTGGACCCAAAGTAAATGACATCCAATCATCATTGTATGGCTTCTAAGGATGATGAAGTGTATCCCAGGAAATGACTAATCTCCAATTACCATATGCATGTCAGCACTGAGACTTGACCAGAGAGAGAGGTATGATAGCAGATAAACCATTAATGCCTGTCTCAGTCTTATTTGATTAAGATTGGAGAACTACACAGAGCAGCTGATAGAATCAGTCAATTTCTAATGTTTTCCCTTAATGATGCAGAGATGGAAGTTTAAAATGCGCCTCCAAATTCCACAACAAACTTCGATTTTAGCAGTCCTTCCTTCAACCATCCATAAATCCTTCTCCCTTTTCATTCACCAAAGATTATTAATAATAGATGAAATGACTTTTTTGAAATTTCACTTCTCTAGTCTCTATTTTCTGATGGGCTTGTCCACAAGAAGAATCATAAAATGAAATCAGTGGAAAGGGGTCTTTTTTGGTTTTGGTCTCTTTCCTTCAGTATAAGCCCATCTATTAACAAACTCTGAAGATTTCCTTTTTCACTCTCTTGCTCAGAGACATCAGAGTGTATTCTAACACGGCAAGTTCATCCAGGACTTATTATCCCATGTGTGAGTTACTGTTCTCATTTCCCAGCAGACTCCCTTTCCTGCTCTGTTCTCCTCTCCTAGTTCATTAGGACTTCCCAGATGAAGAACACCAACGACTCCCTGTTCTTTTTTTTTTTTTCCTCTTTTAATTTTTTTTAAATGTTTCTTTATTTTTGAGACAGAGAGAGACAGAGCATGAACAGGGGAGGGTCAGAGAGAGGGAGACAAAGAACCTGAAGCAGGCTCCAGGCTGTCAGCACAGAGCCGATGCGGGCCTCGAACTCACAGACTGTGAGATCATGACATGAGCCGAAGTCGGATGCTTAACCGACTGAGCCACCCAGGTGCCCCCAATGACTCCCTATTCTGTGAAAGCAAATCGAACTCATGCTTGGTCCTTCACGTACTCCACGTTTTAGTAGTACCTTTCCAACTTTAACTCCCAGGACTCTTCTGTCAACCTGGTCTTCTCTCCTGCCCTGCCACCTCCCACCTCCAGCCCTCTGTTGATTCCTCCTTTTCCCTCAATTCCCTCACTCTTCCCCTGGGCTTTTTTTTCGGTGGCTAGGCTCTTCTATAAAGCTTTTACCACCTTCATAGTCCACAAAGAACTCTCCTTTTTCTGAGATCCAAAAGGACTGAGAACATTATTACATGTCAAACATGTGTTTATAGAGATTAGCTGCGCTAAATTCAGGGCATGGTCTCAATTGCACTTCATATTCCTTGGCATCGATAAGGACCATGTCTCCATCTTCTCTTTTGGGCTACATAGTCTACAAGTTCATGCTAGTTACTGAGGATAGAAATATCAGTCCTCTAACTGAACAGTGTAGCCTGGATAACTGATAATGAACCACTTCTACTAATACATTAGTAAGCTTATATAGTAAACAATATAACTAACTATGAAAGTAAAAATAAATAGCCCTGTCTGGGCTGAAAAATAAAAGTTCTAGAAACTGTAGAAAAAGCTATAGCTATTCATAGAAAACACATACGCACATGCAGAAAACCATACACACAAAATATAAAATATAAGTTAGTAATTTATGACTCCAGAAAAACAAGAATAAATGTGGATGTTGAAAGAAATAAACACAAATTCCATCTTTACAGTGCTTGGGGCTAGTTTCACCTCAGTAATTGGACATCTTGCAGATCTAGGAACTAGTCAAGCCAGTCCTTCCAAACACTTGTTTTATTATGTGTTTTATCACTATCTCACAATGGTCATTTAAGGGTCTATGTTTGTAACGGGTTAAGACCATGTTTCTCCCAGATACTACAAATAATAACACTAATAGTATTATTAATTATAAAAAATTTTAATTTTTTGACTGTTAAAACACCTGAAGTTAACGATCCCTTGAGATTTTTTTCTCAGAACCTAAAGGAGAGCATGAAGCAATTTTTACATTCCTCGTTCTTCATTAGCAACCATCAACACTCCAGTTTTCATGTTAAAAACATGGGCACTTGAAGACTTGAGCCCATCATAAACTTTGCCCAAAGGACATTAGCAAGAAGCATGCAGCAGGTGAAGGGACAGTGCCTCCCAGGACACTGGGATTTGTCAGACTGTGTAACAGGATCCCACGGACCTGTCTCAATCGAGTTAATTAGAGACATCTGCAGCACAGAGATCAAGCCAGGCTAGCCCTGGCAGCTGATTTGCACCAAAAAGGTACAACTCACGTGGGAGGTAAGAGGGTAGAATGACAAGCAGATAGCAATCAGTAAAGTGAGCCGGCTCAGTCATCTGAGCATACTCACTGCTGAAATAAAGCTGGTAGGACCAAGGGATGCAAATGTCGAGCTGATGAAAGGGCTGAAGGATATTTGAATAAACCTTTGATATTCTTAGCCCTTGCAGGAATCTCAACACTGTAAATGGAGCCCCCTCCACACCAATCCCCAGCACCTGCTTGAACCCTTTATTCACCTTCGCACTACCTTGAAGGGTTGCTCACATTCATTCCGAGGACCCTGACCACTGTTTTCCTACAAACAACTCTGCCCTCTTCCAAGATGTTGTTACTGATGGAGCTCAGGGACACCGGGTGTTTGAAGTTGTAGCCTTTGTACAGCTGACACTTTGAAACTTTGTCTCTAGAACTGACACTCTACGTATCTCAAATCTTGGCTTAAGAAAGCCACATCATTCCCAAATACTGCATTCCAGGCCTGGTTTTTAAGCAGTCTGGCTCTAGTGAAGTTAGTGGAATATGAGTCTTTAAGTATTTCTTTTAGTCATCCCTTTTGTTGATATCATTCTTAAATTCGCCAAAATGATAGCAGCCAGCTTCTCACATATTCTACTGGATTCCATGGAGTCTGCTTTGCATACATACACTGAGAGGAGCTATATGTTTTCACCAATGATACACAGGCTGTATATGAGGGATGCTGTCTTGTGTTAGTGTTAACTATAGCTCACCATAGAGGGGGATAGAACTATGCCCAAACTCAAGAGTTGTGGTTACGAGAGACCCAATACTCAAAGCTCCATAAATCTGAAAATACAGTTAGCTTAATCATCTATAATTTGGTAGGGGGTGGATGTCATATCATGACACACTCTTCCAGCTCCAGACCATGTTTTGATTTGATATTCTAATTTATTAATCGTGATATCTTCATGTGACTTTTAACATTGATGTAATTAATATACCCACTATCATGGCTTACACATAAATCTCCATAAAGATGATGGCCTGGTGGCCTATGGGCCAATTTCTTCTCCCTATGTGTAAGTTTTGGCCAGCAGAGTGTTTTCTTCAGAGAAATGAGAACCAATATTTAGAAATCCCAAGATTCCATACAAAAGTACATACTTCCGCCTTCTTGTGAAAAATTAGAACATGTGGCATCATTGGTTCCATATTCTTCATTATTCCATATTCTGGAAACATTCTGGCAGAATGGGCGAGCAGCCATCCCCTTCCTTAGGGTCCCTCCTTTGCAGGGCCCTGAGGGTAGTTTGTACACCAGGCCTAATTTGAGGTACGTGCCTGGCTGCAGCAACCACATAAGCCTGCATCCCCTGCAAAAGAACCTCTGTCTCTGTCACTTCGCAGAGTTTGCCACGTAATCAATAATATTTTACAGATTGTCTTCTACTTTAAGAAATATTCATCAGCACAGAACAGCCGGAATAGAGTTTTCAAGGATTTCAGACAGTCTGAATTCCAATTTTGAATGTAAAAACTCCCCAAAGGATCAGAATCCCTTGCTGAGTTTTCCTACAAGCATGACTAATACAATACAGGAAGGTGTTATCGTGTAACCATACATCTTGGCACTGGCAATGAGGAATGAAGGGCTCACCTGCAATTCTCCCACCTACAGTGTCCCGGGATGGCTTTAACGTGCTGGAAAGCCTATCTCTAGGCCACCGACTTTGTTACAAGGTGCCAGGCCTGTTGCTATCAAATGTTGGCTAATAGAAGGACCAGCACTTTAACCTTACTAAATCTGCTGTGGAAGGAAAATTACTGATGCTGGGCCACTGTGCTCCAGCCGAGGGTCACTCCGCCTGAAGACAGAGGGCAGACTGGCAATTGTTCCAGAATGATGCTGGCTGACCTGCTAGTGGGAGGCGTAAGGAGAAGCCATGACGATCAAAGACGATGGAGTTGGGTGACTATTTAAAGCCACTGTAAGAAAGGACAAAATTATGGCAACTCATAACTGTCCATGCTACAACCATTCAAGGGTTATTAAATTTCCATAAAAAGCATGGTCTATTACAAGACTTCTGCCCCAGTGCTAAGGTAGTGATTGCGCAACGAGGTGACTTCCTGCTTATACACTAGGACTACACCTTACTAAGTAAACTTCAGGGCTAAGATGTTTACCTGACCGCGGAATGACTACTTACACGCCACTGAAGCATATATCCTCAAGTTACTACCTGTGGCATTTATAACACGTTCCCTGTTGAGCCAAGGTGTCACAGTGGCGTGGTGAACAAATAGTCCTGTTTTCTTCCTGTAACTTATACGGTATTAAATGTTAATAATTAATTTGCCTTCGTGAAGTAACACACACGATCTTTTCAAACAGGTCCTGGTGTAACCTCACCCCACCCTTGTGAGATGGCTAATCATCTCATGCACTTCACACTTACCCAGCTCTCAGTATCACTGACCTTAGCTAGCTAAGTGTGAAACGGCAGATGGTTTGCAGTGCTCAGGAACGCCCTAGGAAAACTTGGCACAGGAAACTACAGGAGGTTTCTGATGGAGGATGGTGGCTTACCTGAACTTTCCAAGAAACTCAAGAAAAACAAAATGCCACTCCTGTCCACGTCAAAGGATTTGGTGAGGGTCCTGGGAGGCAAATACCAGGAGCTTTCGAGGCTTTCAGCAGCACAGTATTTTCAAAGGGTTTCAGAAGTTATTTTAATCTGCTGAATTGCTAAAAGGGGCACAGAGCCTGAAAGGCCACTATAATTTTTAAGGCTGCTCAAGGCCTATGTGAACAACACTACAACCTTGCCAAAGACTTCTGCATCTGAAGATAGATTTGTCTAGGGTATCCACAACCTTATTATATATTTCCCACGAGAACATCCCACTTTGACCACCCCAAAGTGAGAAAGCCCTTTGGAATCTTCTCTTTGAGATTACAGTACTTCAGAGTCTCAAAATACCTAGGCTGAATGGTTTCTGGAGCAAAGGGATGTTGTTAATTAATATCAACACTTTACAGATCCTTTACAATGTCTAATGTCGAAATATTTTACAAGAGTGAATTTCAAAGTGTGTTCATGTTTTTCACAGCATGGCACCTGTCTGAAATGGTAGAGTTTGAAAATCAATAAAACATGGATGGAAGATATCAGGGTAGCTTGAGAGTTTTTAAGGAACTACGCTCTTGAGAGGAAAACAGAGTACACAACTTACAATGAAAATATGTAAACCTTCACAAGTCTCTATTTTCCTAACTCCCTAGTGAAGGGATCCAGTGCTGTTTTACTGATAAACAAGGCCATCAACTGGCTTGTTGAGAGTTTCGAAACAGATTCTGCTATTCCTGCTGTTTCTCCCCTCTGGTTTAGTAAACCATAAAAAAAAAAAAAATGACCAGTTCAAGGAAAATATCTGAGTAGAATCCTTGGGGGTGGGGGGTGGGAAACTTCATTACCTTTTCATCAAGTCCAGTTTTTGGAAATTTTATGTGTCAGGATTTTTTTTACCCTTAACTTCCTAAATAAATATTTTATTCTTAGTCCATTTAGTTGCTTTAAAAAATGTTTATTCTGTCTCTCTCCCCTCTCACTCAAAGAAACATCCAAACCATGTTGTTACTGTGTAACAGAGGCATGTTCTCTCCATGTTTATTATTATATCTTGACTCCTTCACAAAACGATTTGATATGGTTCATAGCTAAGAATCAGCCATGAAGAAACCATGAAACCTTAGACAACTTAAAGACAAAAACAAAACAAAACAAAAATAAAAACACAACAAATATAAAATAGGCAATTATTTATAATGCAAAAAGGCTATGACTGTTTCTTGAGCAAGTATTACTGTGTGCCAGGTGGTGTGCCAGGTGGCACAGCAGCAGGAACAGGAGAGACTGAATGGCAACTGAACACAAAACCTAGCTGAGCTTCCAAGTGGCTGAAACAAAAAGTGAAACACAATGTATCACACAGTTTCAGAAGGGAGGCTACCACCTTATCAAGAAAGTTTTTCTTGGTAAGAGGAGAAACTTAGCGAATAGTCCACATATATATGAGATACTAAACATAATGTTGGTATTAAATGCAAGTGTTTTTGTACGTATCTTAAGGCTTCTTCTTCTTCTTCTTCTAAAACAGATCAGATAATTTGTAATGTTGTAAACTAAGCAATAACAGAGTATCATCTGGAGAAACCCTAACCTTTCCGGGCTGTCTACAGGTGCAGATCTACACCTAAAAAGTTCATGTGTAGACTAAAAGAGTAGGAAAGGGCACGTGGGAAAAGGTCTTTCTTTATATAAGGTATTACTGCTCTTGAAAACTGTCGATATCATATTTGTAATTGTAAAACAATCTCTGGCAATTACATTTATTACATTCTTTTGTTTTTTCAAGAATTTTGGTTTTCAAGACTTTTGGTTATTTATTTATTTCTCTATATAATCCTACTTTCTTTTGGGTGGACCTGATAGTAATAATCAAGCCACCTGGTGAAAGGTGTCTAAGGGTGTGGCTTGACTAACTTTCTACCTGAACTGCTTCCTTTTCATAAGATGGTTCTTATGTGACTAATGTAGGCCACAATATAGGAATATAATTTTTTTTTTAATATTTAGGTAAGAGTAAATGTCTCTAGATCTTTAATTATATAGTGCTTTATTTGCTAAATTATGCAAATTGATACCCCCTAAATCAAATACATACCTACTGTAAAGAGAGTTCCCCCTTGGTTTTGAAATTCACTTTAACAAGCTATCAATCAGAGGCTGATATTTAGAGGCAGCATAACTGATTGGTAGCAGTGGGATTTCTGGCCATTTTTCGTGATAACCACCGTGATATAGGAACAGGTTTTCAAGCCCTAGGAAGACTAAAGCCGGACAAAAAAAAAAAAAAAAACCTGACAGATATATAATGCCATGATAGAAATACTACTCATTATGTCCTACCTAATAATCCACATGTGCCTCATCACACAGCTGTTTGTTACACCCTGTTGCCAAAGAAACCTCCTTGCTTCTCTTCCTCATCTAGCAATTAATATGCACATCAAGCACAGTGGCCAGACATCCACAGAGAAAGAAGAGGCAGGCAGGGGATCTACAGGCATAAAGACCTAGGCCAATAATATTCTCAGCATTATTCGGGAATGTTTAGTTGCTTGCTCAAATTCATCATTAACAAAGGGCCTATTTCCCAAAGGTTTGCACTGTGTAATTAGCAGCAACAAACACCGCCCCTGCTCAGGTCAACCTATGGGATTAGTTACAAAGGTTTTGTAAATTTCAGAAGATATCTACACAGATGTCTGGGAAAAAACACACAAACACACAGAACAGCATAATGGATGCAGCCACAGCCATTAAGTAGTTTAGGATTTGTGAGACTCAGACAACCAATACATTTTATGGGGGAAGTCATAAAAGTCAGACAGGAAAAAATATACAGCATGAAAGTTGCAAACTTCTAGACAGCAAGTAAAAAATGCTGAAAAGTGGCAGGGGCAAAGGAATAAACATACCAACCAGAGCTCATCAGTCTAAATGAATAAGACAGGGTCACCTGAGTTTACTTCTGGAACCAATAGAAGTCTCTTAGTATTTAATTATTTTTCTAAAAGATTGAACTTTTTTCATGCCCCCATTTACTGTTGCCATTAGACAGGTTCATACTTCATTAGTCTGCTTTCTAAAATGTAACTTGCATTTTATTTATGAAGTTTTTATACTTCTCTAAGGCTGCTCCCAAAACATAATTAAGCAGTGCTCACCTTTTAATCTGAAAGGCAGACTATACTAAAAGAGATGCAAATACATGTTGACAATTCATATCGACGAAAAGGACTCAAATCATCACATGTACACTTTAAATATCTTACAATTCTGTCAATTATACCTCCATAAAGATGAAAAAATGCCTTAAAGAAAGTAATTTTAATTCTAATGAAAATAATTTGTTAAGTGATGGGGTCTGAAATAATATTGCAAACAAAAGTTAAGGCTAATGACCTCATCTTAATGAATTACTCTAGTTTGTAGAGATTTGTTCATCCTGAGTAAATATAAATAGCACTGCTCATTTTTTAAGATGGTTATTAGTGCTTAAAGAAGTTTGCAACTTTCAATTCAGAAGTCAAAATTATTTCTTGGTTGCCAACAAAATTAATTAATAAAATGCCTCTCACCCCAGGGTAAATACGTAAGCAAGTGCATGGCAATGGATAATAAAAATAGCACTTCCTTCTACATCTGGTGCTAATTAAAATCTGGTCAGAGTAATAATTGAGCAGTGCCCAGGCTACCCTTGATTTTTCTTGTCAGATTTCAATTGTTCGACACAAATGCACTGACCTCAATAAATGAAAACATTAAAAAAATCCTAAGTTATAGCTATCCTTATTCAGGATAAAAAGTGATTCACTGTCACCAGAGGGTTTAGAGGTTACAGGAGACTTAAGTGTTCTAGGGAATCACTCACTACCACTGTTGTTCATGAATCAGAACGCACCAGGAGGTCCATGAGGCTTCTCTTCAGAGGTTTCCCCATCAACTACATACTCTCTCCCTACAGAAATCCCAATTAAAGCAAAAACATAATATTTTCTAACATACACTGAGCATGTGCTAGACAGTCTACAAAGGGTTTTACTGTGCTATCTCAAATCTTCACAACATCCTGATGGGGTAGGATCATTACTGTCCCCATCTTACAGATAAGGAAACTAAGTCTCAGATAATCTGATTCCAGAATCCTCATTCTTGGTTTGCACACTATCTTAAAGTAATAGGAAAAAAAAAAAAAGTATACCAATATATTTTGAAAAACAAGATAAAGGAAATAGGGTTTCCAGAGAACTGAAAGAGCACTGATTGAATTCTACAGTGCGATTACTAAAACCTGCTTGCTTATATCAGGTTTTTAATGTTATTAGAAAATAGAGTAATACTTATTTCCCTGTCCAAAGTGCCCTACAGATATGCTTCATACATACAAGGCTTTTGTGAAATTGTAAAAGCTAACATGACTACTATTTTGATTTGTTTGTTTAATGAAATGTACTCTAATGCTCAAATTATTTTTCTACAAATCAACACATTGTTAGAACTGTCTGCATTTTTATCCAATCAGCATTCACTCTTTTTGTTTAAAATAAAATTCAATCCCATCTGTGTGAACTTACATCTTGTCCTATGAAATGGTACAAAGATGTATCAGAGATGCTCTGTGTTCCTAAGGAGTTTAATGCCAATTATCAAATTTCAACTATAATTTATGGTAGAATATAATAAGGGTTAGAATTTAATTGTTTTTAATGTAATGTACCAGGCTACATGTAAAGGTATGTCCTAGGTACTATATGATAGACACATTTTTAAGTTTATTTATTTACTTTTGGGGGGAGGGTAGAGAGAAAGGGAGGGAGATGGAGAGATGGAGAGGGAGAGAGGGAGAGAGAGAGGGAGGGAGGAAGGGAGAGAGAGAGGGAGGAGAGAGAGAGAGAGAGAGAGAGAGAGAGAGAGAGAGAGAGAGAACCCAAATAGGCTCTGCACTATCAGTGCAGAGCCCGGTGTGAGGCTTGAAATCACGAACCATGAGATCATGACCTGAGCCAAGATCAAGAGTCGGATGCTGAACCGACTGAGTCACCCAGGTGCTCCGTGTATGATGAATATTAAGACTAAGGATACAGATTCTTCCCTCCAAAGCTTTTGACTGGGGAAGAAGTGTCTAATAAACCCGTTATATGAATACCTGGTTCCCTTTGACAAAAAAGGGAGAAGCATAAAAGGCCAACAAAGCCTTAAAGAAGAGCTTCATGGGGACATTCTCAGAAACCACAATTAAAAAAGAACCCGATTGCTGAGAAATTGAGAAGACTGAGCCTGAGTGCGAGGACCCAGAAATAAAGAGTGAACTGAGATGGAATAAAGGGCCAGATTGAAAGGAGCTTTGGATGCCATTAATCATGAACCATCTTGACTCTGTTATGACAAGAAGTCATCTTATGCTTACCAGTGTATTCAGATTTGTGACTGGGAAAGCAATTCTGATGAACAGAGTGGGGAGAAAGATTCTTGGACTGAGCAGTCCAGGAAAGACCAATTGCTGGCTATGCACAAAGGCCTGGTGAGGGGGGAGGGACAGTGGGGAAGCTGACCTCACGGGACGGGTGACTGCTTGGAAGTGAGCAGAAAGGAGAACTTGGAAATGACTGAAATCTGAATCAAAGGAAGGAGGAGAGATGGCCCCAAAAGACAGGACCAAATGAGAAGAAGTCACCTGGGCAGACAAGAGAAGTAGGTGTGGTGACAGACTTGTCGAGTTTGAGGAGCTGATGGAGGACATCCTGAAGAGTCATGCATTTAATTCATTCAGCATATATTTGTTGAATTCCTACTACATGATAGGCACTGTTCTAGAATCTAGGGATACAACAGTGAACAAAACAGACCTAAGAGATATGCAGCAGGCAACAAGGAGTTTGCATTTCTTGCTAAGAGACAAAAGCCAGGAATAAGGGCTAAGAAGTGTCCAGCTGTAAATAAGGAAGCCCTATAGCCTTCCTGGATTCAGAAGAGTTTCAAAGAGGGAGAAGATAAGCTACACATTGAATGACAGAGTGGGGTGGGGGTGACAACTGGCTCAAGGAAAATTGAGATCAGTGGATCTGATAAAAAAGATGTCTTCAGTTACTGCTGAGACAGCTTTCTCCCTAGGGCTGGCCAGCATCCAGTGAGGAAGAGATAGTAACAAGTGTGCCTTTAAGAAGTTTGATGATGAAATAAAAAGAAAGAAGATGGTATTTTTATGTCTAGTTTTTGTTAAAAAAGAAAAAAAAAGACAACAGGCTAAAAATAGAGTCACATGTGCTAAACCCACACCACCAAACCAAGACTGATACCTAACATAATTGCAGTTCCAATCTCTCCTAGGAATGACAGCCATCTTAAACCAGTCCATCTGGAATTTCCAGGTCAGCACCAGTGAAGAAATCCACCTGATGGACTCCTTCCACCCCCTAAAGAAAGATGAGGTGATCTGCTCTTTCCTTGCCTCCGTCCCCTTCAGCCAATAAAGGTTCCCCATTTTGTTCAGTTCATTGGAACTCCTTTCTATTTGCTAGATGGGATGCTGCCTGATTCATGAATCATTGAAAAAAACCCATTTGGTCTTTCAATTTACTCAGTTGAATTTTAACATTTTATACCTGGTTCTCTGAGACCACAGGAAGTAGTGACCCATTCTACGACCTGGAAATGCTTATGGGAGGGAGCAGGAATGCTCCTGGTTTTGGGACACATGAAGAGAGGCAGAAAAGAGATGATGGAGACTCAGAGTTATATCAGAGTTCACCTCCTCTCTTAATAACATATTTCTAAGTTAAATCTGCAAAAAGATAAAATGTGCTACATTAGAAAAAGAAAAGCTTACTATTCTAGTCTCCATTAAATAAATATAGTTATCTGTTATTTGGGAAATAAAAACAGAGTCCTGGCTGGTCCTCCACTCAGAAAACATGCGACTTTAGGACAAGCAAACAGTAAATCTCTTGTTTGAACCAGGGCATGAGAAGTGGACCGTGACAGGTGCCCCACCCCACCCTCACTCTGGGTCCTCCCAGCCTGCTCTAGGGAAGGACCCAACTCCTGGGAAACAAATTAAAGATGCATCCACTGAATTGGTCCTGACCACTGTGGGGGCTGCCAGAGTGCTCGGAGCAGCAGCAGGGATTCCTCTGGGCCTTGTCATGACATCATTTGTGCAATGTAGTCTGTGATGGCAGAAAATGAAGCTGGTATTTATACGGGGTATTAGAGGAGGACCCTCCCGCGCCAGGCTTAAGATGACAAAATGTCAGCCTCAATCATCTGACAGGCTTTGGTCTCCCTCTGTAACCTCTTTCTTTTTGGCTGCTCTTTTTTTATATACATATGACACGAACAGAAAAATAAATTGAAAAGGGCACTGAGGCAGAGTGTATTTCACGCACTGGTGCCAATGTTTCATATCTCATGAACCTCGGGAAAACAATTCGTAGAACTAATTAGTTTACAGTGTTTAAGCAGCTTGTTCCTCGTCTTTAATCTTCTTTATGTAATACTGTGAACAAAGCCATATTATCTTCTGATTTTTTTATACAGTTTAACAAATATAATCTCCCCTTTCTTTCTAGAGATTACTTCATTTAGACATCAAACTATGTTGTTGTTGTTGTTGTTGTTGTTGTTGTTTCTTCCTGAGGAGAAGGGATATAAATAAATTGACATCCATTCACATAGGTCTCAATGGTCTAGGAGATCCACCCAAACCCTAATCCTCTTTGTTGTCATGGAATCCACCTGGCTTAATTATATTTACAGTTGTCAACCACACCTCGTGGCACGCAAATTTTTCCTGAACCCTGCACATCTGCCTGAATCCTGGCTATAAGTCACATCTAGGCTGCTGTCTCTTTCTCAGATCCTGGCTGATGACAAGGCAATCGTGCCTTGCCTGAAACTAAGCATCAGGTCCCTTAAAGAACAGAGTCCTGTGAAATCTCCCCTCAGGAATTTTTACGGCCCACTGAAGGAACATGATTTAAGGGCCCTCATGACCTAAACCCAAGTGAATGGAAATAGATACGTGTCTGCACAAATTAGTTGTGGGGGTGGAGAATCAAGAAAGTACAGAAACTTTAACCTGGGAAAGTTTTATCTTAAAATACGGCTCATCAAGTATGACTTTTAAGAGAAACTAAACCTTTTGGTGCTTTCCTGTTCTAGAAAGCTATTTAATTGCTAAGCTTCTGTGGCTATGATATATTAGTCAGAAAGTAGGCAACTGAACTTCAAGAACTGGTTAAGGCTAGTGTTGAAATAATCACTCATCTGGTGGGTGATACAAAACCATGTGCAGTACTAACGATTTGACATAGCGTCAATCTCTGAACAAGACCCTTTACAAGTGCCAGAAAACCCACTCCAGACTTTTATTTATACTTTGAATCCACATTATTAAAGAGATGTTATGGTTTCGGTAAAGCACAGTACTAGGGGCAAATTTTTATTTTGCTTGCCTGAGAACTCTTTACTGTCCCAGGGTACCGATCTGCCTTAAAGTTCACTCTGTCCTTAATTGTCAAGCAGATTCATGGTAACTCCTAATTAGTGCAAAACAGGAAACACAGCTGCGACTCTGCAACACCTTTAGCATCTATACCAAGCTGAGCTCAGGAGCTCTCTCTGCTCCCCCACCAAGGTTAATGGTCTTGAACCTTCTGAGAATAATGGAGTAGGTGCCCACATTGAGAGGGGATGCCTGGTCTTCCAAACCGTTGCTTCCACTACTAACAGAGTCAGCGTAAGAAGTTGCCAGCTTTCAGCAACGAGAACACAGGAGCAACGTCTCTCTCACTGCACGGTCTCCAGATCATGTTGAGGACCTGATACAGAACTGATAGGGATGTTTTAAATGAATCCAATGCAACAGACGTTGTGCATGTAGACACAGGGGACATGGAGGGACTTGTCAAAATGCTCCAGTGGCACCAGATGTTCTCCTGAGGATTCTTCTAAGTCTAAGATACATGAGTCAATGACACAAACTAGGTAATTGTGCCACGATTCTACTCTCAGAGCTTCAGCACCAGAGTAAGACTATTAGGAAACCCAGCTCTGCCACTTCCCTGATTTATGCCCTCAGGTGACATACAGTTGACCTTTGAAGAAGAGGAGTCTGAATTGCCCGGGTCCACAGACACATGGATTTTTTTTTCAATGCAGTACAATAAAAGTACTTTCCTCTTTTTTGTTTTGTTTTTTTTAATAGCATATTCTTTTCTTTAGCTTCCTTTATTGTACAAATTTACAGTATATATTACACATAACATGTAGAAGAGGTATGAATCAACTGTTCATGCTATTGGCAAGGCTTCTGGTCAATAGTAACTATTAAAGTTTTGGGGGAGTCAAAAGTTATAGGTGGATTTTCGACTATGCAGGGGGAGGAGGTTGGCACCCCTAACCACAAGTTGTTCAAGGGTCACCTGTAATTAAATGGGATGGTGGTTAAAGATCAGAGATGGGGCACCTGAAGCCCAGGGCAACTAGGTAGGATGCAGGGAAGATGACAAGCCATTACTGTCGTGACGGTTAGGACCATTCTGCATTTGAGACAGCAGTGTGTGCAAGCGAAGGAAGTATACACAGAAGCAATGGAGGCATGCACAGAAGAGGACATATATCTGAAAAATAAAGGCACCAAGGAGAATGAACAAGTAGAAAAAGAAGATGGGAAAGACAGGGACAAAAACTTCAGGAGGAATGGAATGACGAGGTAGAAGAAAAAAAGGAAAACAGTAGGAAATAAACATCTGAGAAGAGGGTTTGAGTTCCTCACCCTGTTCTTTTCCCTTGCACTTCTACTCAAATCCCTCTTCTGCATCTACGCTCCATGGCTACTTCGGACCAGCTTCTACTTGCAGCAGTCTTGAGGCAGAAATGACTAGAGAACAGAAGCTTCCCTCTTAACCATGAAGGATGAAAAACATCCAAATGCAAATTCAACGTAGAAAAGAAAGCAGGACTATACATACTCTTCACATTAGCAAACTCTCATGCAGACATGGAAGCCAACAAGTAACCCCCTGAGGTGTGCTCGTATAATGTAAGTGTTTCACGTTTGCAGGATGACCGAGCAGCAGCCAGCCCTGTTACTACTGAATGGATCTCTCCTTTTTTCAGGGCATAAAATGTGTGCGGTAGAACTGGTCCTTGAGAAAGAGTGAATTGATCTGTTAGCTTTTTGAGTTGGGTCAAAAATAATTATTGCCATACCTCTTTCCTATGGATTATGCTCAAAAGCTACAGATACTCACTTATTCTGTCTTTATTCTATGGGGAACTCATCGGAAGCAGGGTGTGCTTCACTGACTCTCACTTATTTTAAAAGTCAGGCTTAGTAGGCAAGAAAAAGTCAAAAAGATTGATCAAGAAAGGATGAAATGTGCAGTCTGGGTAAGCAAACACTGTTTCAGATAAAGTGCTCCATGGGTCTCAACCTCACCTTCCACAGCATATGAATTCATTTTGCGATACTCCTTTTTTAAGCGAGATCTTTGTGTGCTTATTTTCAACAGGGGACAGCGATTGATTTGTTTTCTATTGAACCTCGCCAACTGGATGCTGAATAGAGGATGGCATATTTAGATGCCCTTAAACTTTCACATTCACCTTTAAAATGTGCCAAGGCAATGCCACATTCAGGGTAAATGCTGTGCAATTTTTTGTTAGGCCGGGACGAGAAATGAGGGTCCCACAGGCAAAATGACATTAAAGGCTTTACAGTAAAACAGACTCCAACCTCCACTGATTCATTTTAGTTCAAATCAAACTCCAATCATCTGATGGACATGAAATCTGAAACAAAAACGAATCAGGTGATTCCTGAGTGGGTGTGTAAAAAAGTACCGAGGCCCAGATAGAAAAAAGTCAAACCTGCCAAATTCAACCCAATGTGTTTTCACAAGCACCCGCTTAGCTTCCGGGCTTGTCCTTCAGTGTCAGGACCCACGAGAGGCCGTAAAAGTAAACAGACGTAGAAGACACAAACGCATCCTGGAGAACTTACCAGGTTCAGGCAGCTAGAGAAACAAGACACACCTATAAGAAATTAGTAGAGGATTCTAAGCAGATTCATTATTAAATAGTACCAAGTGTATCAGGTAATATACAGAAATCCTGAGGAAATTAAAAAAGAAAAAAGACAATAGATGATGGAGTGGCAGGGGTCTGTAGCGTCCACACATACCCATGTTCTTTGGAGCACACGCGAGTGTTGTAACACCCTCCCACCTTATAGTTGGGCAGAGCTGTGAGCAAAAGGGAGGCAAGTCACTTGGAGACTGAAGCAACACCTTCATGTTCTCCAGCATGGAAGCAGGTGTTGAGATGACAAAGCCACAATTCTGAAGCAGCTTCACTGAGGCTGTGATCGCTGAATGGATCACTGAATCTCAGCATGGAGAACACCTGCAGTAAGAAATAACCTTGCGATGCCTCTGAGATCCTGGGCTGCTTGTTACTGCAGCGCAACCTACCCTGTCCTGAAGGATAGATGTGGACCAACGCAGGAAAGATGTAGGGGAAGTGACACTGAAAATGACTTTAGGATCTCCTCATTGCCTTTTCCCCTCAGGCTGGGACTATTCGAACACTCTTGCCTCCAGCGTCTCTCAATCAAATCCTCTACGCTGCTGCCAGGGCATTCTAAGACCCACATCCATTCATACAGGTGTTGAAAGATCCAGGTAGATTTCTCTGACACAAAAAAATAAAGAACTCCTTGGCACAGGAGTCAAGGCCCATGATAATCTGCCTCCCAGATTTCGCCAGTACTGTTTTTGCCCACTAGCTCCCCTGCTATATTCCTGCTACCAGCTTCCGGATGGAGCCACATTTTCCATTCTCCTGTGCCTCCATGAACTGCTTCCTACTGTTTCTGTCTATAATGCTCTCCCCTCCCTCTTCTCCTTGGTGAGCGCCTAATCAACTTATGGCAATGTTCCCTTCCTCCGCCGGGCCTTCATCTCCTCTGTGTTCTCTCAGCACGTGGTGCATTCTGTTATAACACAACACACCGTTCCTTGTCTCTGTCTCCTCCCACTAGATGGTGAGTTGCTCACGGCAGGGACTGATTCATTTTTGTTTCCCCCAGAGTACTTAGCACAGCATCTGACAAGCAGTTGATATTTGCTGAAATAATGAATGAGTAAAGGAAGGAAGGAATGTGTGAATGGATGTGTTCATGACGGTATTAGGCAGAAGACAGGAGCAGGGAGGTCTGTTGGATAGTAGTAAAACATAAATGTAAGCGGCTAGGATGGTGTCAAATTATGAAGACTGGGAATTTTTTATTTGATTCAAAACGTGATAGGGAGTCATTATAACTTCTTGAACAGAGAAATGATTAGAGTTTTGTTCAGCCTCATAGCACCTTGTGCCTTGAGTGACAGCTATGTTTGTACCACTCTTATTCCCCCTTTGACTGTAAAAGCTCCTTGAAAACAGGGGCTGTGCCTTAATCATATTTGTATCCCCTATAGCAACAAGCACAGTGTTTGTATAACAGGTGCCAACAAATATTTGCTGAATTTAATACTAGAAAAATTACTCCCTATGCTGCAAGGTTGGAGAAACCAGCCAGCAGGCTATTGTATTATATACAACATCAGATAGGAAATGGATTTAAAGGGGGTAGTGCCTATGGAAATGTGGAAATAGAAATCTAAGAGTCTAATAGTCCAATTGTCCACCTTCAGGATTTCTTATATAAATGAATCTTTTGAGCCTGGGATCCAGGAAAAAATAGTGGTATATATTACCTCCCAAATGTTGGGAGGAAGGTGTGTTTTCCCCATGGACTAGATGAGCTCAGTGCTGAAGACGTAGCTTCTAAATCGGCAATGGGACAAACAAAAGAGAATGTATTATAGCTACAAGCAGCTAAAAATACTAATTGCTACATGCAAATTTTATCCCCTATCTTGAGATGTGGTTAAATTTTTACTTGTTAATTGATTCATTCATTTCTTCCTTCATTTAATATTTACAAATTACTTACATTGTGCAAGGCACTGTTGCTTCCAAGGCTTACTCAAAAGTCTATTTGGATTTACTGTCTGTTTCACGTTGACCTTTTTCACTTACTCCCCAAAGGCTAAGATGATGTGTGAGGTCAAAGAATGATGTGCCTGTTTCTTCTATGGTGTTTGGTTGCCCAAATATCCCTGGTTATTCACTATCAGACAGGGTTTGTAGGGGCTTCTTGTTGAAACAAATTTTTGAAAGCTATGGCTGTCAACATGTAGTCTTACAGGCATCTAATTATTTTATATTTCTCAAGTCAAAAACGGAACTCCATTTAGAATCCATACCTGGTTTTATTTTGAGCTTCTTCTTCTTAAGCAGATACACACACAAATACGCACACACAAATACACACACATACGCACACACACACAATTACCTGGTGGAATTATATCCTTAAAAGACATATTAAGAGGGAAAAAGAGACTATCTCTCTTAAGAGATTGTCTAATACTTGAAACTGAGGGAATCAGTCTTAAATCTTCCAAGGAAGATGATGTATTGGGAACAGAACTCAAGGTATACAATATATTATCAGTAACTTTAACATTACCATTGTTACTCACACATTCAATATGTCATTTAATCTATAGTAAGCTCATATACTGAACTAAACAAAATTTAAACAATAGTTCACAGATCTAAATTGGCCTTGGGTGGATCTTAAAAGGATAGCTGAAGCAGTATCATTCAAATGTAAACTTAGAAGGTAACTAAAACTTACTTCATTGCCTGAAGTTTCTGAGCACTTCTTGGTTGTTACGACTATCACCTGCCACCCACAAGGTTCAATATCAATGTTTTCATTCCTGCAACTGAACATGATCAGTTTTTCAAATACTTTGTGACAAAAGGAGAAAAGGATATGTCCACGGCAAGGACCATGCCTTCACAGTATATCTATTTTTTAAACTCATCCACTCACACTTTCAACGGAACAATTATTCTTTCTCCATGAATTGAATTAGGCCTTCCAAAAAGTCATCACTTTATTTCAGAGGAAGCCAAGCGTTTCTTGCACACTTGCTCTGCTGCACTTAACTGCCAATGGGGAGGATGCTACCTTCACTTCACCCATGGCCTGAGGCTGGCCACAACCTATACTCCAGACTCCATCAGACACGGGAGTTCCCAAAGGCTGAGGGAAGGGGGGGACTACATTTGACTCGTGTCTGTCACTACATAGGTGAAGGAAGCTGATACAGGTCAAGACGTCTACATGTGCACACACACAGCCAGTGCATTACAGTGGATGCTCAGTTCATCCTTCCTTGCTGAGTCACCATTCACTGAGGACAAGAAATGGTATTCACTCCAGTTACCCAAACTCAAACATGACATTATCTTAACCATTCTGACAGCATCATGTTCCCTTTCAGAGATGTTATTCATTACACATTTCAAAATAGAATGCGATTTCATTAACCCTTTTACTCAATGATCTTAAAATCCAGCTCCAAGAGAGCAAAATGGACTTCATGGCTGCTTGAAATCAGGTTTTAACATTTATTCTCATTCATACCATATCTTGACATCATTTATGAATTAGGAAGCACAAGTTTTATCAGAATATCAAATATTCAGGGGCTCTTGGCTTTGTCACCATTGGGAACAGGACACATGCTGGGTCTTATATGGTCCAGTCAGACGGCCTCCAGTGTAGTGGTTGGAGGACAAGGCTCTTTCTGTGGGCATATTAAAAATTATGAGGTGGCATATGCTCCAAGCAACAGGACTCAAGTCTAGCATCTTCTCAGTGGGGATGCAGAAAGCGTCCACTATGGCCTTTCTTTCTTCCTGGGGACCAGAATAAGGGTAGTCTGCAATTTTTATGTTTTTGTATCTGTACCCACAAAACCTATGAACAAAAGTTGCCACTTGAGAGAGGAACTGGATAGGTGGAGAACAAGAGTGAGAAAGAGACTTATTTTTCACTGTGGACCCTTTTATGGCTTTTGAATTTTGTATCATGTCATGAACTCACACTCAAAAAATAAAGACAATTGTAACTTTAAAGGAATAAATCAAAACAAAAAACCTACAAAACTTTCCTAAACTACATTTAAAGGAAATCACCCAGTGTTGTAAAGTTACATAAATTTTTTAAAAATTCTTAAAAAACAAACCAATACAATATTCACAACCGATTTTGTAAAAATGCTTCAAAGACTTTTTTACCTAAAACGCTGCACTTGGATAGACACTATTAAGGAAGAGTCATATGTCATCCTTTTATTATGATTACTATTCAGCTAGAAAGATCATTACCTACTTCAGTATTATAAAAGTTAGACATTTAAAAAAAGAGATAATGTGTTTTAAAAGCAAAGCATGCTATTTTCCTCTCTAAGGTATTCTTGAAGAATATTCAGCATTTCAAGCAAATACATATTATTTCCTCTATCTATTGTGATCATCGTCTTTGCTTCAAGATGACCCAAGAACCTTCCTGAATGTGCTTTCCCACATCATTCATTCTCATACACTAGGATCCCATTAGAGGAAAAAGCCACCTCTTTGTGGTCTTCGTAGACAAAATTAGGCTGATCAGTGAGGTCCCTTAGTTTCAGCCTGGCAAGGAAATTAGCCTAAGGCCTGTTCTTGTGTTTGATTTTCAACTGGAGAGCCAAAAAATGCTAAAAAATAATGGAGTCAAGATTTGAAGCCACCAACTAGGGAAAAGTAACTATGTCCTATTTGTTACTAATGCCCCTCTGCAATAATTACTTTTATTTGTTCATTTGCTGGAGCAGACACAATAGCTTTGTCTTTATCTTTTACAACCAAACACTTTTTAGTAAACAGGAGATAAAACACCAATAAAACCTTTGTTCTCCCTCCCTTCAGCCAACCCCTAAGGCCTATTTTATCTCTAGAGTTGTTATCTAAAGTGAATTACTGATAAGAAAAATTAAAGGACTCCAAGCTGCCTGTGTGAGGTAATTGCCAGTGCTTCCCACACATCGTTTGTGTTCAACCAGGCCCCATGAAGACTCATCACATTCTGACCCACCCGTTGGGCAGGCTATGAAAGGAAGCTGCCTAAGTAGAATGGCTCCAAGGCCTAAATTCCTTTTTCAAGAAGAAAAACCAGGTAAATACCAAGATTCTGGGAAACCAAAGTCATACTTGTACTGTACTTATTTAGATTGCAAACTGCTCCGTGGCAGGATAATATTAACTTGTACTTTTAAGGGACGTTTGTGTGCAAACACATTAACTTTCCAAACAACCTGTACAAACTTCACCATGAGTTATTAGAGCTTTCTTCTGGCTCCCTTAGCCAAAACTGATATATGTTGCCTTCAGAATAAAATAGTGTATGTTTACTGAACACAGGCCAAGCGCTTTACATGTATCAACTCACTTGATATTCAAAACAACCCATGGGCTTCATATGATTATGATCCTCGTTTCATAGATGAAGAAACTGAGGTACAGACATTTACCCAAGGTCACATGACTGAAATCCAGGTAATCAGGCTCTAGACTCTGCATTGTAAACACTATTTTGCAAAAAGTTAAATTCTCTTAAAATGACTAGAAACAAAGTATAAAACAACCTCTTTAACTTTTACCTCAATCTTTTTTTTTTTTTTGATGTCTGACTCCAGCCAGAAACACCCATCAATTCCTTACATATTAATATTATTCATTTTTTAGCAAATATTTATTCAATTTCTAGAACATGCCAAGTCTTGTTTCAGATACTGGAGAAGAATATGAGCAGGTATGACAAATAACATGTGTTATCAAGTAGACTGAAACACCTTGGCCACTCTTCTCCTTCAAAAAGGAATTGAAAAAGTAGCAACATTAAAAAACACATTTCCAGTCATTGTTGGAAGCCAGGTTCTTCTTATACCCATGGCCTTTGGTATAAAGAGGCCCCCTGGCCTGGTGCTGACTGACTGCTGGGTGAATTTAGGCAGGAGAAAAGTACTGTTCCGAGATGAGACCACGAATTTGACCTCCCGACTGGTTGTCCACCTCTCTTCTTTCCTTCCTACAACCTCAACATATCCGCCCCCCCCCCTCCCAAATTAATTTTAAAAACAAAACAAATCCCACAGTTCTTTGCCACAGATATGATGAAAGGATCTAGTTCATATCAGGTTTCTGAGAGGTAAGGTCTTGGTGAGTTTTTCCATTTTAGGCTGTTTGTATTTCAACAGAGGATGATAATTTAACCTAAGGAGGGGTTGTGAAGTCCCTAACACAATCCTACCTATACAACAGGAGGTCACTGGAGCAGCCTCCCTACCCTGGGGCTGGTCTATAGCAGAACTCTTTCTAGACCTGCCCACTGGTTCCACTCTTCCTTCCTGCTCTCACAAAAACAGATTTGTAGTGGAAAAGACAAACATGCCTTTTTTGGGGAAATGTTGCCGACTCCTGCTGAAGACAACAGTTTTGGGCTTGCTAAGCAACAGAATGTACTTGAGGAATAACGGCAACTTCCCACCAATTCCTAGTGAGGAACATGCCAGAAGAGAAATGTAGCTCCGTAAACCTATGACAAAACCGGATTGGGGGGGGGCGCCTGGGTGGCGCAGTCGGTTAAGCGTCCGATTTCAGCCAGGTCACGATCTCGCGGTCCGTGAGTTCGAGCCCCGCGTCGGGCTCTGGGCTGATGGCTCGGAGCCTGGAGCCTGTTTCCGATTCTGTGTCTCCCTCTCTCTCTGCCCCTCCCCCGTTCATGCTCTGTCTCTCTCTGTCCCAAAAATAAATAAACGTTGAAAAAAAAAAAAAATTAAAAAAAAAAAAACCGGATTGGGGGTAGGACTTTTAGCTTCTCCTTCTCACCCCAGGCTATTATCGATCCTGAATATTAGTTTTATAAAAGAATCAAGTAGACACTCCATGTGGTTGGCTTCCACAAGCAAGTCATTTTGCTTTTAGAGTTCTGGCTTTATGCAAACCTTTGGGAGACGATGTCCCCTGGACTCCTCTGGAATGGCTGTCTGCCTTCCCCCTGATCAGCTCTTCCACTGGCCCAAAGTAGGCACTTGTGGTTTTATACCAGCTCCCTGAGGTTGCTTTCATTTATCAACACAATCTGGATCTAGAAGCTGGTTAGTAAGTTGCCTTGGATGAGAGTGGTATATTGGCTTACGTGGTTATCTATCATGAGTGAGGCATTAGTCTGGCAGTATTTCTGTCTGTGGTAGCAGGCACTAGTTCATCAGACAACCATTGACATTCACGAGGGCAGATTAAGTCAACACGCCCACATCTCCTAATTCATTTGCAGGAACAAGAACACATTCTGCCAAAAACGAGAAGTCAGGAGACGGTCAGAGGCAGACGCCCTGGCAGGGAGAGGTATTTTATAATGTTTCTAGGCTGGTACAAAACTCCTCTTTCTGGTAACCACATCTAGAAGGTAAAAAGACCCTCACACATCACTGGAGAAAATAACAGTCATGAAAAGGTCTGCTGCCTGAACACAAAGTCTGCCAAAGTTTCTTTGAACAGGTAGAAACTTTGAAGTATGGTGAGATCTAATTAAATGGGAACCTGGCAGGTCATTCCTTTGCATCAGCTAAGACTCTAAAGAAGGCACAGATGTATGTCTGTTTGGTGTGTCTGTGTCTCTAATGCTACCTGGGGAGCATTAGGAGATCTTAGCAGCCTCTTCAATTTGACCCAGTTAAATGCGAGACTAGAGACCATCTGAGTGGGGCCCACCACATAATTTGCAGGGCATGGTACGAACCCAAAAGACCCCCTGTTCAAAAAGCAGGAAAAAGTGCCATTAAGGGCACTAGAATATAAAGCCTTTTCCTTTCTTGCATGGTTTCTCTCTCAAGTTCTCATGATGTTGTTTATTTGCTATTTAATGTTGTTCTAAATAAAGAAAAATTGAAATATTTAATTATTGGCATGGATTTTACCATTCACCTTCATATGGTATAATGATAGGTTTAAATGCAAATATATGAGCTCTTGACTTGTATGTGGAATCATCAAACAATACAACCTGTAACATGCAGTCTACATACACACACTTGTTGTGTTCTTACTATAGAATTAAGAACACTTAGTGAAGCTAACTCCACTGAACCTAGCTCACCTGTTATACTTTCATTCTTTGATGCATGCATATTCTACCAACATGCAATGGAAATGGGCTGCTTCTAATAACATGCTCACCTTGTACTCACCTGGAGTCTCCCTCAACTCACACCATCACAGTCTGTGTTTATGGGGCATCGCCACTTTAGGCAAATGCACATTTTTTTAATACACCCCTTCACTCACACACGTATTCCACTTACAAAACACTGGTTCAAAGATAAAAGTAAGAATCTGGAGATGGCAACAGCAAAGCCTTAATTAAACCAAGTTCTAATACGGGGGCCCTGTGTGATGCACTGGTTTCCATGATGCTGGCCCTGCAACTCAAACCCCTGGCCATTACTGTGAGACGGTCCATCCTGATCACTGATAACAAAGCCTTCCCGAGGACCTAGGTTTGATGGCAATAAAACACACTGTGGTAAGGCTGCAGGGGACTGACTGCATATGGTGATTACCCCGTAAATTACCTGTTCATACAGTTTCCCAGGGTTGTGTGCTGGAACCTATAATTACATGAGACTGTCTTCCTTAAGGAGTTTCAGAATGTGGCCTAGCTGCTAGCCCAGGAAACAATCCAGATAATTATTTATAGCAGCCAAAGGAATCTGTCATTTCTCTTGCTGCGAGCTCCTCTTTCCCACTGGAAACAGAGATGAGCACATACTTTGCTGTCTTCTCTTTGTTTCAATATGCCATAACCAAAGAGCAAGCACATAGATTTTGGTTAGTCATTTGAAATCAAAAAGGACACCAAAAACTAAATAGGAAGATATCGAAATAACAGAAGGCAGAGCAAGATGTGTGGTATCTTCACGAATCAGGAGAAAGTAAAACACACCCTAGATACTTAAATCCCCCATGAAACACACCAAGAAAGCTACCCTTGTTACAGGCAAAGCCATGAGCACACTTCTCTCCTTTCTGGTCTCTGAATAGCAATGGGTTTTTTTTTTTGTTTTTGTTTTTGTTTTTTCAACGTTTTTTATTTTATTTTTTTGGGACAGAGAGAGACAGAGCATGAACGGGGGAGGGGCAGAGAGAGAGGGAGACACAGAATCGGAAACAGGCTCCAGGCTCTGAGGCATCAGCCCACAGCCTGACGCGGGGCTCGAACTCACAGACCGCGAGATCGTGACCTGGCTGAAGTCGGACGCTTAACCGACTGCGCCACCCAGGCGCCCCAGCAATGGGTTTCAAACAGTTTGAATTAGGGAGCCAGGCTGCATCTGCAGCCAACAGCTGGAATTCAGCAACTGTTGTTAATCCACCTTAATTGCTTATTATTCTATCAATTCTTGTTTGTGCTTTTGTTATTCAAAGTAATTTTCCCTACACACACAACCAAGCATGGTTTTTGCAAGCTGTGGCCAAAGAATTCTTGTGTTTCAATCCCAGGGCTGTTATTGTTTTGTTTGGAAACAAAAACATATTGACAGTGGATTAAAAATGACAACAACAACAACAACCCAAAGTTAGCAGTGATGCTGTAGATGGGCTAACTTTGGCCTCTATGTACAGAGACGCAGGTATTAGCCACCCCTAAATAAGAACAAGGCTCCTTTCAAGGTTTTAATTAGAGTCGCAGTTAGCATGCTTGTTATTTTCCCTAAACAATTCTTCCCCTCCTTGCTTTAGGGGAGGATTTTCACTCCAACACTTTATTGCACTAGTGAATAAATGAGATCCCAGGGTTCCAGAAAGAAAAAAATTACCAATATAAATGCATCAGGTGCAAATTACCAAGGTAAATAGGCCCATGGAGACTGTAAAGCTGGCAACACCAACTGGAGTATCTGAGAGGGGCCAGCAGGAGAAAGCCCACGGGTCGCGGGCCCAGTTCTGCAGCGGATTGCGCAGGCGTCATCCTGCAGCCTGCAGGAAGGAACCCAGAGCACAAGGCAGTTGTGACTTGGCGTCGACAATTTTCTCACTAAAGCTGCAGTTACAGCTTTTCTTTCTCACTCTTTCTAATTCTCCCAAATGCTGCTCTCTCAAAGCAGATGCCCCCATCCAAGGAGACCACTGCAATATCCTCTCCATCTAGAAACTGATCCCTAGTCCTAATTTGTACTGTGGGGCTTTATCATCTGTGATGAGGCAAAGCTAACGCACATTTGTTAGTAACCATAATCTGCAGGTCACGAAGGCTGATCTAGTCTATCCTCCTTACAATTCTATCCCCTACAGAATGCATTTGTGGCTTTGCATATTCTTCTCACCATAGCACTACAGTGCCAAGTCTTCTTGAATGATTTCGCCAGAATAAGCCTAGTCCCTCTATAGGCTTACTACAAAGCAGAGATACATCATATACTTGTTTCTTCCACAGTGCCTCACTATTGACTGAACTGAACTCAATTTCCTCCAGACAAGAAGAGACAAGACTCACTGTTAGCCTGGCCTTGTGTCTACCTGGCACATTCCTCATAGGGTGTGGTTGTCTTACCTCTTACCTTCTTCCCAGTCCGTCTTGCACACATACCTGTTAGTCTTATTTCTCTCCCTATTTGTGCCACTGAATCACGTCCCTTAAAAATTAGCCTGTTCTACCCTGACTGGAACATGAGACACTGCAGGCAACCAAGCATATGTTCAAATATGATAAAGAGCTATATTATGACAAAGGTCTTTAAGGGATATTTGCCTTGCCCTTAAATCACCTTGACTCTATTTCTTCACACAGCAAGAGCCTGAAAAATATTTAAGAAAAGTGTTTCCTAGGAACATTCTAGCCAGGATCATTCATCCTGGAGCCTACAGGAAGAAACGTATGAACCAGTGGGAGAAGTCACACTAGAGTCAGCTATAGTTTCCAACTCTTATTATTTATTTATACCTGATGTCACCTTAGTTTTTATGCTTCCTGTTTTGGAGCCTGTAACAGGTTAGGTAAAGAGATATTTATGCACAATATAAACTAGCTTGAGATGATTTCTACAAGCCTTCTACAGCATACATCAAGTGTCATTTCCTAAAGCCCAAAGACCCTTGTTACAACAATTTATTCGTATAGATTAAGCCTCATTCGCAGAATCAACTGTATGATTCCTAGATGTGTTTTAAAAGGATTTCTTTTCTCATTCAGGGTATTTCTTACTGCTTTCATAATATCAACTATGATATCAGCAAAATATAGCCTTTATCTGGAAATTAAGCCTCTTATCCTATTTGTGTAACAATTGTTACATAGTTTGGCAATGATCTGCATTTTAAACACATTATATCCTATTCTATCAGAGATGACATGTAAATGCAAATATTATAGCTTATTAAATCAGCTTCACATTCATCAGTTCAGTAGCCATGAATCAAATTGCGCTGATTAGCAAAGAAATTCCCGGAAATGACTTTTTCTCTTTTAAGATTGGTGATCTTAAACCTTTAAAATATTTCTGTACTTGCATATTCACTATTTAAAATATTTTTAAGTGTAGTAGTATTTTACCACAGTCATTATTTATTTACTAAAATTTAAGATACATCTCCAGACTACATTTCTGTTGTGGTATCTCAACCCTCACTTTGTTGGACCTGCAGTGATTTTTATAACCTGAATTAAAGAGTGCTGATTTTGCAGGTGAGAGATGGGGGTGGAGAAAATCCCCCACTTTAATTCATGGCACTAAGAAACAAAAGAAAAAAAGCCATTATGTCAAAACGATAGGTCACAACTAGGTGAAAAATGTAGTGGATCTGGTATGCTGTGAGATTTTATCAGATTTAACTTCTTTCTTGCCTTAAAGACAAGTACTGCAGCTCAGATACAATTCTGAACCTCCCTCCCAACTTAGAAGCTGAACTCAATGAGGAATACCACGTGTGATGGGTTTCCATGAGGACCCTGGGCATCTCCTACAGAAGCCGGTTAATGATGCCAACTGAGTGGTTAGCACCCAGGCATCCCTCCGTCTCCCCCCAACACAGGGCAGAAAACGATGCTCTCACCTCACTGATCTAATTGCAGTTTTCAAGCACCCTGGCAATCTACTGCCTCCTTCCCTCACCTTCCTTCTCCGATCCTTTCAGAAAACGAGATGAAGCTAATTTATGTTCATTTTATCCATTTCCCCTCATGCCTCGCTGCAACAGGAAGCTGCTGTCTCTGCGGTGTTTAGACCAGGCTCCTCTTAGCCATGAGCTAACGATACCATCATCATTTAGAAAGAACCCTCATCACAGTGCAGTCAGCATCGAAACTGTTCCTCAACATTCTAAATTTATCTAGCACATCTTCCCCATCTGATGCAAATGAACCGGCAATAATTTCAGGAGAGGAAGCAGTGCTTTAAAGAATTGTGAGCTTGACACTGAGGAGGTTTACGCATCACATTACGGAGCACAGCTGTATCCTGTTGTTTGGTCTGTGGGGCTTTTGACAGCACATGACTGTAGCTGCTGAAAAGCATGTACACGGGGTTGAGAAAAATACACACATACATATGTACTCGGAGCATGCAAGGGAGAATGTGGCCATGCTTTAAGTGTATCAAACTATGACTTCTAAATTCCTTTCCATCAAATGCCAGTAGAAGCACTTGATAAATGGCCCCTAGGAGAGCACTTCTCATTGCCTCAGGATGGAAGGACTCGCAGGCATACGACACTCCATCAATATAGAGAGCTGGCAGATTGAAAGGCGGGAAGGACTATCCCTGATATGGTGCATCTGCTTACTAATAGCAGCGGGTTCCAATCCTCTTCCCATTCATCGCCTACAGAAACCACTCCTCCGAGAGGCACACCAGTCAACAGATGGTCTCTGGCTAAGGTGTAATCAGGAGCAGCTTGCTAAATTTACCCAAAACAAATAGAATTACAGGCTTTTGCCCGAGTCTGAAATTGAATTGAGAACTGGGGTGGTGGATAATGGAGACTAAAATGGAAGAGCTCAAAATGTGTCACAGCACGTTGGGAAAGGGCCAGCGTGGGGAGAAGTCTCTGATGCGAACTTCACTATTTACTATCAGGTCATCTATTTCCAAAAACCTTTTGTCTACCATGCAGGATTGTCTGCCCTTACTCTCACAGTGTTCAGAAAGGGTACAATCATCACCAGCTAATGAAGTCATCTACCTCTATCAGATGTGTAGCAAACGTAACTCTATCCGGTATTTTGAATATGTTTTGCTCAGTTCCGATGCCTTCATTTTAGTATCAGTAAAATGTCAACACCATGCTTGCCTCAGAAGGTAAGGGTCATTAAGGGCTCTGAACGATCTTAATCAGAGCACTGGTGTTCTCAAGTCTGCTCCCAGCATACTTCACGGTGTCGAATTATGCACTGCTCAGAGTAACAGCACTGTAAAGCCTTAGAAACTGCCTGAAAAAAGGACAGCATAAAATTAAGAGTAAATCATTTAATCTATGCCTGGATTTCACTACCTATATAGTAACAACTGTGCCACCCATGCATATCACTGTATAAGGACGCAGTAAAAATAAATGAGGCAAAATATGTAAAGACACTTAAGTTCTAAAGAAATAAGGTCTTAAAAGGTAAGGCCATTTTTAACTCAAACTATCAGCAATCACTTGAAAATTATCCTCATAATCATTAATATTTATCAGTAGAAAAACTTGTTTACCCATATAAAAAAAATCTAAAAATTGCAGACAGCATGCATGAAACTATTTTTAAACCAATAATCAGACAATTTTCCTCATTCTTCATGATTTCAAGTGTCACATTATGAAAAATTTCATTTTCATGCATCAGTCAGACTAACATTTTTAAACATTAGTTATAGGAGAAGTGTCTGAACAGCTTTCTGGTTTCTTTTAGCATTTTTGTTGTAAGGAACTCTCTACCATGCAGAAAAGGAATCCCCAAAGAAAGGTCTTTCTTGTGGCAGGATGAAACTATTTGGGGAGGGAATATTTGAAAAATTATCTGAATAAGGGCTTCATTATTCAGGTTTGCATTACAGACTAGTAATAGTGAAAGTATCTTTTAACATAATTGTTTTAAAAGGTGGAGGTTTTAAAATGAAACTAACTTTTTTGTTAAATGCATCCATTAATGAATTTGACAAAATGTATCTCTACTCTCAAGGAGGACACATTTGTAGTGATACGTTATGAAAAGTTAGGTGCTAGGGGCGCCTGGGTGGCTCAGCCGGTTGAGCGTCCAACTTCAGCTCAGGTCATGATCTCATAGTCTGTGGGTTTGAGCCCTGCATCAGGCTCTGTGCTGACAGCTCAGAGCCTGGAGCCTGCCTCAGATTCTGTGTCTCCCTCTCTCTCTGCCCTCTCCCCTGCTCATGCTCTGTCTCTCTCTGTCTCAAAAATAAATAAAAAGATTAAAAAAAAAATTTTTTTAAAGCAAAGTTAGGTGCTAGACCCACCTTACTAAAATATGTACCCTCTGTATAGAGAACTTTGTTTGCTATCTTCTCATACTGTATAGAAATCAAAAATGGATTACCAAAGTACTAATATTATATATGCTTATATGAATAAACATCTTGAGCAGAATAATCTAATGTACAAAACAGATACTGATGTCTAATAACTGCATAACTGTGGGCAAATCATTCAGTTTGTCCATCTGTAAAATCAGTGGAACAGGCTCCCTACCCATCCATCCCCAAGGTGTTTGGTCACAGCCCAGAAAAAAGTACCGATGAAAACTATGTAGACACCAAGTCTAAAAGGTCTGGCACATATTTGTGGAAATACAACTATAATGATTTTCATTACCATTCTAGTACATGCTCAATTTTCATCTTTAGGAATAATTCTTACTATTTTATTTTAAAATCCTTCAAAAATATAGCTATAACAGAAAGCCTGCCATACAATTATTAGTAAACTTATGGCTCTATAAATATTGTCATATTTATTATTCAATTATTGCTTCAGTAAACTACTTCACATGCTAAAAAGTAGCTCTTTGTTTTCTGTGTTTTTAATGCAATTTGTTCTCGAGAACCACTGTGACATTAATAACAAAAGACCAGTCCTGTAAAGAAAAAGCCCCTAACAAGGAGTTGGCACTAATCTCAGTTAAAGGCAAAAATGCTATCAATTTTAAGAGGAGGGACTTTTATATACTGAGTAAATATTCATAGTTTATAATTTGTGAAGCAGTAGGCAATGTATATCTGTGAGGATAAAAAAAATTGTTCAATATATGAAAGGCAATTTTAAATAATACAAATGATTTAAGTTAAAAATGACTTAGGAGAGCGTCATGACATGCCCATGTTATTAATTTCTTACACATTTCATTAGAGAAGAAACAGTCCTACACAAAAGACGTGCCTCTGTAAGGTGCACTGTGTACTGATTCTCCATACAACCAATCTGCAAACACTGCCTATGGCATGCGGTATCAGAAATCTAGGCAGCTGGAAATCACAGCAGAGAAGAAGTTTCAGGTCATTGATCTCAGAATTGGAAAATTTCCCCTAGTGAGCCAAAATGAACCCAGCATATATCATCGACACACACACACATCCCTCCCATACCCTCCAACAAGTAATGTAGCACTGAGAGGTCACATCACTGAGAGGTATCACCACAAAAAGTATGATTCCATAATAGACAAAGGGTATGAATATAACTCATTGATTGGTGGCAACGTGTAATCATTCAGTAAATATTCATGGAATACCTTCTATGTACATGGCACTGTAAGAATCAATAGTAAGAGATACAAAAATAACCAACAGTTAAGGACTTTCTATTCTCAATTCTTTGAATTTAACTCATCTAAAACCCCCTCCTCCTTCCTTTTACTCTTTCTCTAGCTTTCTCCAAAGAAAATTACCTTCATCCCCACATTCCATTTGAGAATGGAATAGAAGCACAAAATGACTAAACTACATGCTCAAGTTGATGGAGCTAAGTGACAGAGCCAAGATTGGAACCCAGCCCATCTGACTCCAGTCTGCACACTCCATCACTACACCACACTGCTGGAAGGGAGGACCATGAAGGAAGCACAGCAAACACTCCATGCTCTCTGGCAGTCATGCTTTATTAGGGCAGTTCCCATTGCCTTAAATGACTCCCAGCTTAGGAATCATCAGCCCATGGACCCTCCCCAGATTTCTCTAAGTTAACAGTTGTCTACTCCCTCCTCTGGTCCATCAAGGTGCCCTGCATATAGTCTGATTTTTGCACTTACCATGTCATTGTAACTACTTGCTTACCAATTTGCCCTTTTTATGTCTGGGGCCTGACCTGGAATCCACCATCCAATAGGGCAGTAAATAAAAGATCAACCTGTCCTTAGAACACTGCAACATAATAGAAGGAAGAGTCCAAACTTTATTGGAATAAATGTTTATGTTGGTTAAAGGCAACATGTGATCATAACAAGTAAGAGTAAGGGTTGTTTCAGCACAGGCTGCTAAATTATGGATTGGGGTGAAGACAGGACTCTCACTCTGTCTGGCCTTAAAGGCTGGGAATGATCCTGGTAACTGGAGGAGAGGAGAGGCAGTCTGAGGGGCAGAAGAAGAGGGGCAAGGGCAGAGAGAAAGGATTGCCTGAGGCATGTGTAGATGGGATGGGCAGACCAATCTGCAATTAAAATGGTGATTCATGGAGGACTCCTGCAAGGAAGAGCCAAGAAGGCAGGCTAGACTGAGCAGCCAGTCCCTTTAATGCCAAGCTAAGGAGGCTCACAGGTATTCTTTGAACACTGAGGAGTTTCAAGCAAGGGAATGACATGACCAGAAGAGCAAGATAGAAAAATCAAACAAACAAACAAACAAACAAACAAACACAAATATTTTGAGTTGCAGGAAAGTTAAAGGTGATGGAAGAAAAATATGCAATATCTAGTTTAAGGCTGAAATCCACTCAGAATTTCTTTAGTAAGAAAAAAAGCAGCCAGGGGCGCCTGGGTGGCGCAGTCGGTTAATCGTCCGACTTCAGCCAGGTCACGATCTCGCGGTCCGGAAGTTCGAGCCCCGAGTCAGGCTCTGGGCTGATGGCTCAGAGCCTGGAGCCTGTTTCCGATTCTGTGTCTCCCTCTCTCTCTGCCCCTCCCCTGTTCATGCTCTGTCTCTCTCTGTCCCAAAAATAAATAAACGTTGAAAAAAAAAATTTAAAAAAAAAAGAAAAAAAGCAGCTGAAGCATTCACTACTTGCTGAAATACCCCAACCACCAAGCAAACTGTAAGTAATGCTTTTAATGTAAAACTAATGTTTTAGTGCAAGTACAAATTCATTTAACATTCATTGCCACCTTATGATCTTCTGTGCTAAGGATACAAAAACAATGCCATCATGTTTGGGTATAATAATCTCAATTTTTGAAAATGAGCAGAATATGGAATATAAAAGAAATTCATAAAAATTGTCGCAGGTTGTTTGCAAAGGTCAGCAAAGGAGAGCTATTATTCTTCTATAATATTATCTGTCAAAAGCAAAAATGCATTTGTTCAAACACAAATTATACAATCAGAACGGGAAAGGACATTAGAAGTAACCTCATCCCACAGCATTTTACAGATCATGAGATTGAGAGGACCAGAGACTTTAAGCAATCAAGCCTTAAGTCACACAGAGGGTTGGTACCATAATACCGATTATAAACCTTTATCTCCTAACAGCTCTGCCTGCGCCACCTCTTATAGCTGTAAATGTGACTATACTATAAAAAGAATTCCTGGTATATTTTCGCACAAAACAAATCTTAACCCTTTAGGAATATCTACACGAACTTTAAAAGCTTAAAACAACAGAGCCAATGAAAATGAAGCATTCATTCATTCTCATCTATTAGTTAAGGACCTTAGCCAGACAATGCAGAGGTAGAGGAAGGTAAATAAGATGCCAAGGCAAGCCCTACTCTCTGGATGTTCACAGTCTCTGCGATCTGTTGCCATTATAAAATACACCCCAGATTTTGAAGAAGTATTATAAAAAATATAAAACTTATTAATATTGTTTTTATTTTGATTGGGTGGCCAAGTACAAAAATTGTTTCACCTTTTTTTTCTGGTTTAAAAATTTTTTTAACTGTGAGGAAATTTAAAATTACATATGTAATTCACATTCTATTTCTGCTGGACAGTGCTGCTCTGGAGAATGAGCCAGACTGACCAGCTGTGGGCTTTGGAATGCCTCGGAAATCCAGGAAAGGAGACAAGATGGAATCTAACCAGTGTAAGGATAAGGATCTTGAAGGAAAAAAAAAAAAAAACAACTTTTCTTCAGGGCATTATGTTATCTCACAGGAAAAAATGTGGGGAGTTACCCATGAGAAAGGAATCTTTCCCATCATCTTTGGAACTTCACAGTATAATGCCTTTGGCCAAATCAGATCGCCTCCCTCCTCCCACTGAACTAAGCTTGCACTTTATCTTTCTGCTCTCTGTGGAACCATGAGCCAAGTGAAGTGCAGATGGATGGCTTCTTAGAATATAACTAAAAAAATTCCAGTCTTTATGTTCAAAGCATCCACCTTCAGTGACCACAGATACCACGTGAACCTCATAGGTTCTCATGCACAAGGTCACCAGATTACGGAAGCAGCTCTCTGGGTAATTAAGTACTTAAGTGTGGATACTCACACACACACACAAACACACATGCTATAGATATCACAGAGTTGTTAGGTATAAAGTACTATTTCCATATATGTCTTATGCTACACAGTTTCTTCAGTTCCTTGGAATGCTTTCAATTTTTGTTTTTTAATGTTTATTTATTTTTGAGAGAGAGAGAAAGAACACACGCACAAGCAGGAGAGGAGCAGAGAGAGGGAGACAGAAGATCCAAGGATCTGAAGCGGGTTCCAAGCTGACAGCAGAAAGCCCAACGAACTCACAAACCACAAGATCATGACCTGAGCCGAAGTCAGATGCCCAACCAACTGAGCCACCCAGCTGCCCCCCTTGGTATGCTTTTTAAACATAAGCCTGGGCATCATCTATATTACGCCAACCTCAAATACATAATTTGCTGACAAACGTTCGGAATGGCATTCTGGCTATCAAAGTGGCAAGAGCTGAAATATCAAGGTCAATTTTGCTATTTTTCTAATCATCTTTGGGCATTGAGACATAAAGCAATAGCCTTAACTAGCAAATTCTTGTTTTTTAAGATTTTTTTTTAACGTTTATTTATTTTTTGAGACAGAGAGAGACAGAGCATGAACAGGGGAGGGTCAGACAGAGAGGAAGACAGAGAACCCAAAACAGGTTCCAGGCTCTGAGCAGTCAGCACAGAACCTGACGTGGGGCTCAAACTCACAGACCGCGAGATCATGACCTGAGCCAAAGTCAGATGCTCAACCGACTGAGCCACCCAGGCGCCCCAACCAGCAAATTCTTAAAACCTAGGGTTAACATTCAAAGTAAACGCAACACTATTTTCCAACTGCAAATAGCATACAAAACGCTAGTAATACAAGTATGCACAATAATAAATCCGGTTTTTTTATTGATGAGAAAAAAATCTCTACACTTCGTTTTACTTAAAGGTGTTTCAATATTTATTTTTAGTAAGTTGTTTTCCCATTTCCAGTATCATCAAGGAATTAGGTTCTCCACTACTTAAAACATTTCATTAAATCATTCATTCATGTGTTTATCTTGTAGTATTTCTTCATAATATGCTATAATCATTCTGATATTAATACTTTTTCAATTAAATGGATATTTGGAGTCTTGTAGTCTAAATTACCTAGGAGCAAGCTTCAATGTTTTAAAATTGTATTTGGACAAAGTGCTATCAATGTATTTACTTTGCTCTTGAGCTAATCAGAATTTGTGTCACTTACATTATTGACTAGCAGGACATGTCAGTCTTTGATGCAATTTTGCCTAAAAAATTTTGTATCCCTTTAACACCTAAGACTAGATTTCTTTAGGTAATCCTTTCAGACTCTAACAGCTGCTAGTTCTTTTCATTTACAAGAACATACAAGAATAAACATGGTGTCAACTTTTTCTATGTTCATTAAAAAAACACAAACTTACATTGGTGCAGTTATCAAATGATTTTAAAATATAATTGATAAACAGTGGAATGTGTCTTCAGTGGGCCAAAAATTTTTGCATGTTATACTCGTTCCTATATCCCTAGACCCTAGAAGAGTTCTTGACACAGAGTAGGTGCTCACTAAATATTTTCTGTATTGAATGACACATAATAGGCACTCTAAATGGTTAATGACTGAATAATTCATGGTAATGGTGAGGCCATTAGTTATTAACAATATGCTATGTGATCACCACTTCACTGTATGTTACAATGTGAACACTTTAAATGGTAGCTATCAGAAATTATTAAATGTTAATGACAAGTGAGTGCTTAATAAGTTTTCTTGAATAAATGGATGAATAAATAAACTGCAAAGACTGGGTCAGTCAGGGCTTACAAAACGAGTCACTGAAACATCATGGTTTCAAAACTGCATAGTTATTTTGAAAATGTGCTGAAGACCAGAACTGCCCAAATTTCTTATAAACCTCCCCAGATGCAAGCTTTAACATGGTGTCCAAAAAGAGCCGTGATCAGGTTTTCCAAAATTACATATAAAGACAAGAATGACAATGAACCATCCAGTCAGGAATTTGTCAGAAACAGAAACCTCTTCTTGATACAGAATATTCTTAGATACTCAAAATTTTAGACTAATTGGTAAGTTCAACCATGTAGGCTACATGGTCATCACAATGATTACATAATTATTTCAACATAACCACATGCCTGGATATAATCCTCTCACACAGTTTGAAAAAATGATGCTGATATCAAAAATGATGTTGATGTTTTGAACTCTTAAAGTAAATGATTTAATCGTTGCAAAAAAACATTTGCTTTTAATTTTAATCTTTATTTATTTTTGAGAGAGAGAGAGAGAGAGAGAGAGAGAGAGAGATACAGAGTGTGAGCAGGGGAGGAACAAATAGAGAGGAGGAGACACAGAATCCGAAGCAGGCTCCAGGCTCCAAGCTGTCAGCACAGAGTCTGACGCGGGGCTCAAACTCACAAACTGCGAGATCATGACCTGAGCTCAAGTTGGCCGCTCAACCAACTGAACCAACTGGGCACCCAGGTGCCCCCAAAATAAACTTTTGCTTTTAATATGTATTTTGCTGTACTGACTTCCTATGCTTATCCATTTATAAAATGTGACAGTCCAACCTCAGACAATAAAGCACAAAATTCCTTTAATTTAAATTTAAATCTATACACTACCGTAACAGTCTGGTAGCACAGCTCTAAATTCATCCTTACCAGAGCTGCCTCTTTACATCAAAACTGTCCATTAAAAACAAACTCAGGGAACCTGAGTGGCTCAGTCGGTTAAGTGTCTGTCTTTGGCTCAAGTCATGATCTCACAGTTTGTGAATTCGAACCCCACATCAGGCTCCTTGCTGACAGCAAGGAGCCTGCTTGACACTCTCTCTCTCTTCCTCTCTCTCTGTCTGTCCCCCACCCCACCTGGAACTGTCTCTCTCAAAATAAACTTAAAGAAAAAACTCACAAAAATACAGTTACCACCTATCCATGCATGTGTATGTTACTTTCTTCAGAAACAACCACCAAATGGAACAGCCTCTAGTGTGGCTCACAAAGAGGTGATGCGGACACATGGTTTGTTCAAAGGGTGAAGAAGCAATCATAGCCCCATCCACTCACAATGCATTTTCCAAAATTTTCATTAGTTTACATCATTGTAAGACTTTACAAAATTTTCATTTGAAAAGACCCACTTTCCTTAAGCTCTTGAGGACAAAACACCCAAAAGGTGCATTTTGAGAAAATGAAGAAAATGCCATGATGCTATCTGTGGCAGCCACAGCACTTGCTTTACTTCCTTTTGTAAGAAGAAGAAAGTCAAAGGAGATTTCAAATGGTGGGCAGATGTAAATGGCATTTGGTTGAAAAGACATCAAGCAGCATTCAACAGGGAAGTCCCACCCCACTGAGTTTGTATAAATGTTCACTCCATCTCTGTTGTAGTTGAAGACAGCGGCTGTCAATCAATCCACGCTCTATGGTTCAAGAACCCCACGTAGCCTCCTCAGTAGGGTGTAAATTGCTCTAACAGTCTAGGTAGAAGCAACTGATTTGCAAGCAGAGGGGGGAAAAAGCCTGGTTTATTCTTCACATAGTCTGAAGTCAACACTCTTCCTTGTTTTCTATCTTCTCCAGAAGCTTAAGGCTCTTGTAGGCCCATCATGCAGAGAGCACCAGAAGGCACAAAGCTCAAATAGCTCACTCAGGTTAACAAGTTAAGGACGTTGTGCAGATTCTGTATCATTGCTCCCATTAAAATGGAGCAATGGGGTAAAGTTTTGTCAAAGCAATGCAAACATGGAGGTATTTTCGCCCAAGTATATACGAGACCTTAACTCTAGGGGGGACAGCTCCTTCTTACTGTAGTGATCGCCAAAAATGTTAGAAATTAAAAGGTAACCCTGTCAACCACTGTTTCTGAATACATCACTTAACCTCTTTTACACCTCAGGTTGTTCATTCTGAACTACCTCCACATGGGTTGCTTACTAAATAATAAAAATAATTGTGAAGCTCTGTGAAGACTTAAAATTGCTGTAGGGAAAATCAACTGTGAATGTAAATCTATGTTTTTGGTGAAGAAGTCGTCAGGTGAGCTAGTTTTCATTAAGTCTCTCCTTTGGGCTGTTTCTCCTCGGAGGGGCTCTGCCCCCTCGCTAGTGGGCATTTGTATCCACAGCAGCTGGGAGCCAAACCAGGACCTGAAGAGAGGACAGGAGACTGACCGGCTGGGGACCCTCACCCACCCAGGGTGATATGTGCTCTCTCCCCTTGCCTCAAGATCCTGCCTCTGAGGCACAAATCCCTCAACTACGAGCCAGGTCCAGCTGCTGTGCTTAAGCACAAATATAGTCACAAATCCTGGACTGGGAAAAAGGGAGGACGCTTTTTCCAGAGAGGCAGCTTAGTACCTTTCTGAGCCAAGAGGAGAGTGTTAAACTCGATCAAAATAAAATGTCTGTTGAGACTTACAAGGAAACACTTACTTGGGAGCTCAACGAATAATAAAATGTGATGAGCATGTTGGTTCTGTGCGTTTTGTTTCCAATATGCTTTCCTATCATTTGCTACCTGCCCCTGCTCCCTTTTAGTGCATTCCAGAAACAAGCACTGTCCCATTGCAAAGATGGGGAAATTAGTCCAAGTGTCCCTACTGTATAGCAAGTGGAAGCCAGATGTCAGAAGCCGTATGCTGGGCAGATGTTAAGAGTTTTAAAATGAGAACTACCTGAACAGCCCTGGAAGAAAACATGGTATTCTAAAAATAGGACACTGACGCCCCACTGAAATCAACTGTTCATTTATTTATTCTACATGACGGGTGCTGTGGGGCACCAGCTTCTTGCAAGCCTGCAAAACTGCACTTGTGGATTTGTAAGATGCTTCTTAACAGAGATGCAAGTGGTACCTGTCCATTAAAAACAGACCTGTCACCAGGATGCTGTGCTCTGTATTGTTTTCCTTTTAATTCCAAAAACTCAGATGGAGGGACAGAAAGGCTGGGTGGATAGCTATGGGTGGAGGAGCAGAGGGGAGAGGGAGTAAGTGTCACATGTAAGCTGATCTCGGAGGTACAGTAAGAGTAGAGGATGTTCCAAAGCAGGCCTGGGTCAGTGCCGCACAGGTGCTGGCACTAGAATTCGTTTCCTGAACATCTGTGCTGAACACAAAAACAGCCAGGACTGTGGGGGCAGAAATAACAAACCTCACACTGCCTTAACAAAAACAACAAAAGAGGACACATTCCTGGTTTTTGCTGTGTCTGTCATGCTCAATGACATCCCTGTCCCCAAGTTTAGCTGTTTCTTACTACTTCATAAAACCCCAAGCAACCTTCCTTTCTCTCCCGGCACCAAGTCATCAACACCCCTGATGTCTCAGGGCTAAAGAAAACAGCACTGAGACCAGGCCCCCATCAGGGGGAGGTTTCCTTTTTGGTCAGGATTGAGACTAAATACAGATTGGACTATTCACTTGGGAATTCAACAGAGATCCATCCTAAGGAAAATCCCACGTACACAATCCGAAACAAAGCATTTGTGTGCTTTGGTGCCTCTAGAAGAATGCAAAGGGAAATAAAAGGTTTACTGTTTCATGTGAAGTGATTTCCCCCTTTTAGTGGTAGGCAGCGTTCACATCAGCCCACCTGGAATAGGAGGATTTGTGAAATGTTTGTGTTTAATTCAAACTTCTCTAACAACCTCAAGAGAGACATAAAAGGGGAGATTTTTTCCATAAGAAGGGAACCATCTGTCCAGTGGCCAGAGGTAACCCTAAAAAACAGGAATGTGTCAACCATTTTTATGGGCAAGCACAAACAAAACAAAACAAAACAAAACAAAACAACAAGCCCATTATTCTTCACATGGGGGAGAGAAATGCTCTGATCCCTCCCTGGACGCTGCCTCATTCAGAGTGAAAGCCTGAGTCTCCACAGTGGTCCTGGGAGGCCCTGCCTGACCTACCTGCCTACGCCCGCAATCTCCTACCCCAGCCTCCCCTTACAGCTGCCTCACCCCAGCCATGCCAGGAACATGCAGCAGCCACAGAGCACTTCATTTCACTATTCCCTCCACCTGCAAGTAAGTGCCTTTCCCCAGAAATCAACAAGGCTTACATATTCCTGGACTACTCTGGCTCACCGGATTTCACTTCATCAGAAAAAACTTTCCTGACCATGAAATTCAGACGGCTCTGCTATGGCCCTCACTTTGAGCTGCACAGCGCATGTCAACTAGCTCAAGGTCCTACCGATAGGGCCATGCCTGGCTCCTAAGAGGTGTTCAAGAATAAGTAATTTTTGAATGGTAATTTACTATTTCTTGAAAAGGGCATCTTCCCAAATAACAGGCAACCTAAAATGTGATTCTCCTTTTCACCTGGGAGCAAGATGTGGGCAGTGGCTTTCTAAATGCTCTATTTTATCTACTCAAGGCCTGGACTCTGCAAATATAATCAGCGAATTATAATATAGAACTCTGGGTACGTCCTAATCTCATAACGTGGTCCTACTGGTGCTCATACCCCAGAGGTCTTTATCCATCTTTGAGATACACTGTATACAGGAAAACCCAAGACAGGGCGACCGAAAATCATTGCAAAGTAGTTTTAAAATGAACAAAGCTGATTTCATTATGTAGCTTGTTATATCATCCATTTGTTGAATTACCCTTTATGTTGTGTTACGTATCCTTACAATTCAAATGACTTAGAGTCCTAGACACTGTTGAGTCTTGTCTGTTAAGCAGCTGGAATATATAGGGATTAAGAGAGCAATTGTAATTCTCAAAATTCAGGAAAGAAAGAAAGAAAGAAAGAAGAAAAAGAAAGAAGAAAAGAAAGAAAGAAAGAAAGAAAGAAAAAGAAAGAAAGAAAAGAAAAGATAAAACCTCTAGGAATGGAATGATACAGCTACCCAATGCTCCCCAAAACCTGTTGTTCTGCTAACCTGTTAATTAAACAAGCATTTTACCTTTTAATATAAGAAATGATGGCTTCAGACTATTACCTTCACAGTGTTAACTGCTTTTGTTCGTCTCAAACTGCCTAGATGACCCAGTACATATGCAACCGTGAAAAGAGGTTGTAAATAGCATGAAGCCCATATCTAAACCCTTAATGATCTGGAAGGCTCACGATGGTGGTGGTGGTGGTGGTGGTGATGTCTCCCTCAATGGTTAACTTCCGAGTTCCAGTATGGCCACCTAGACCTGGTGTTACAGCTATAAACTACAACATTTAGTAAAACCAGGACCTCTGCACTCCCATGGGGGCAGCTTTAGAAGA
Source organism: Prionailurus viverrinus (assembly GCF_022837055.1). NCBI lineage: Eukaryota > Metazoa > Chordata > Mammalia > Carnivora > Felidae > Prionailurus > Prionailurus viverrinus. The sequence goes on from NC_062561.1 coordinate 168,640,664, forward strand.
CATTCCAAAGAGGTCTGAAAATAATGAAACATTTTACATACATCAAAGTTCATTATCTAGAACCTCAAAAACATGATGAAAGAAGTCAGACAAAAAAGAACATGTGTTGTATGGTTCCATTAATAGGACATGTGCAAAAAAGGCAAGTATTTAGTGAGAGAAAGTAGATTAGAGGTTGCCTGGGGCTGGGGTTGGAAGGGGGAGTGACTGTGAATAGGCACAAAGCCTCTTATTAGGATGATGGAAACGTTATGAAATTAGAGTGGCGATTAGATTGTATGACTCTGTAAATATACCAAAATGTATTGAATTACACATTTAAAGCCCTTGAATTTTATGGTATGTAAATTACGTCTCAACAAGGCTGATTTAAGACAAGAATGAGGGGCAACATACTCCAGGATATATAAAAACTTCCAATTTATGGTGTAGAGGGAGAGATGATAAGAAATGATGTGTCCATCATGCAAACTATGGCTTCTATTCTCTTCCCCACTCCCGTGTGTTCATGATGAGCCGTAAGAGGGTTTGAGCAGTGTCGTGCACAGCACAGGTACAGGCAGACCTCTGGGCCAGACTGCCTGAGCTCAGCTGGGGGAGATCACTTACTGGTTGGTTCTGTGACTTCAGGGCCAGTCACTTTAAGGCACTTGCCATGCTATGGTTTCCTCAACTGTAACACAAATAATAATAGCACCTATCTCACGGAATTGTTGTAAATACTAAATTCAGTATTTGAAAAACACTTAAGCTGTCAGACACTTCTGGAGTGTTTGTGATCATTATTGCCTTTAGCCTCTTCCAGCGTGTACTATAAATATTATACTTTTCTGTGTATAGAAAGATATGAGAAAAGTTGGGAACCACTGCACACGAATCAAACTGCTTGATGTCTGAATTATCTTCTATGACAAGTCATGTTATAAGCGGTACTATTAATGTATGTGATAACGTGTGAGAAAAAAATGAAGCGGGCGATATAAAAAGATTTTTTCAAAAATCGGAAGGTTGGAAGCCACTCAGAAACACATTCCTGAGGATCTACTGAGCTCACATTTTCATTATAATCTAGTAAGTGTGAACACTATAGAAGTACTTTGTCTACTCAATTGTCAGGGTCAAAGTACAATTGGGTTGGGTTTATTGGTGGGTCTTTTAAAAATACTGTATTTTTCTCATGCAATGAAGTGTACCCAGCAGGGATCCAAACTATATATGCAGCAACAAAACATGATTAAAAGCTTTTTAATGAAGGCACTGTAAACAGCATTTTCCTTCTGCTTTAGAATATTTCAAATACAAAATTAGCAAGCCCCAGAGACTGGAATTTCTGCTACAGGAGAGATGAAAGGTTAACTGTCTAAAAAGGAAAGAATATGTTTGACATATTCTATTTAGAAAATAAAAGCATTTCCTAATAAAAGCAGAGCCCCACTTGATGCGCCTAATACCCCTTCAGTGTTTGCATACACAACCAAGTAATTAGAAAGCCCCACTCCAAAAAAAAAAAAAAAAAAAAGTGAATAAAAAGCCATTGCAGACATGGGTCCCTTGTTTACCAGGCTTGCTGGAGGCCCTGGAGGTCAGTGTGATTGACAGGATTTTGGTGTTGGGAGGAGGGTTGATAATCCACACGCATCTCTTGAGAGGAGAGCTCTGGAGTCCCGACCATGGTTAATAGAAGGGCAGCTACTAAGGAGAACAATGTAAGAGGCAAAGCCTGGGGGGCTGGTGGGCAGAAGGATGTTCAAGGATTGCAAATGACATTCCCAGTTAATTAGTACCCATTGGGAAGCTGAGGTACACCATGCCAAAAAAAGAAAACTAAAAATTCCCAGGGCAAGGATCTTCCTTTGCCAAAGGCAAGGCACCCTGTAGCCATTTCCATTAGGTACACTTCAGTAACCCCAACTCCCAAAAGCGTCCTTATGAGCTGCTGAAGCTCCAGACATTTTGAGAAAAGCAACACTGGTTTCTGTAACGTGTGGCAGTGTTAATTTCATTAGGCATGTCCGAAAGGCAAAAAACCACAGCCTTAAATCACAAAGCCAACTTTATCTCCTTGTCTTACTTGAATTCCTAGAAACTCAATGAAAAGTATTTTCTACATTTCCAGTCATTGAGAGGAATCATGTGAATTATTCCCAAGGTCCTTACACTTGAAGATCCCAAATTTAACAAGAACATCCAGCCAGCTTCATTTGATATAACGATGTTCGGGTTCTGTGCTTACAGAGAATAAAACTATTTCCATGATAGGTTATTAAATTAGTTTAATGAATGTGGCTTCAGCCAAGGAAGATGTCACTCTTTGAGGTACACAGAGACAGCTGCCATCAGAAACTTGTATTTTCTTGTCACTGTGCTAGACTTCCACTTATTAATGAAACCACCTATCGGCTGCTGCCCACACAAATTTTTAACCATCAAAAAACCCTCATTTTACCAGTCAAAGCCTGGTAAGTAGAATCATGGTCCATTTGCTGATTCTGCTTCATAGCATATCAATTAAAACTACTGGAATATATATGCTGAAATGTAGATTTTTTACAAAATTGGAAATTTTCCTTTTTGTGACTCTTTCACCTGAAAACTCAAGCCATTCCTTGAGGCAAAGGATAAAAATAATCTTGTCTTGACAAGGTTACACCAGGTTTTTCCTAACTTAATCCTTGGAAAACTTTTCACTTAATCTACTTCATCCTGTAGAAAGCCCTGTTCAGAGTTTCTATATGATATTAAAACAATAAACAGACATGCAGGGTGTCAAAGTTCTAAGGGGAAAAATACACAGAGATCTTTAAAAAAGAGTGTTTTCTTTTCCAAAATCCCCCAATTGAGTGTTCTTTCTTTGGGGCACTGAGTGATACGTTCCTCTTAAAAAACACGTACTGCAGAAAAAAATACAAAATTACACATCTAATGGAACACCACAGATAAGCTAAAAAGCAAGTATTCGAAAGATAATTTGAGTTAAAAAAATTTCAACTTGGCTTACGTGAATGTATTTGAATATTTTCCCTTAAAAAATAATTTTAAGAAAGGGTTGTTAAAACATTTTCATTCTGAGACCCCCATAACTGAAACACCTGTGAAGGAAAGCTTCTTTTCCCCTTTGAACTCTAAGCACCATGCTGGCCCCATGAGGCGTGCTCAAGTGCAGCCACAGTGACAGAGCACAGGGACTCATTTTCCCATTCTCTCACGGTTTCTCATTCATTGCTTTGTCTCCCTTCTTAAAAAGGGGGAAACGACCCTCCAGTCATTTGCCACAAGGTCCACACAGCCATTCCAGGGCTTGCGGGACAGTGTGTCACCAGGACAACTGAAATAAACATGAAAGACAGATGTGAAGGCCGGAATTCTTCAAAGGCAGGAGGGTTTGACACTTCATAAATCACCGTGTCACTCTACTATAACAAAAGCTGTTCTCATGTACTGTACTCCAGGTTCGCTCCTGCCATACTTGCTGGTGGGGTCTGTTTGCATACCACATCTGGCTTGTCACTGAAAGCTTTATAAATGCAACAAATCAACGCCAGGGAGAAAAGGGCAAGGCCTTTGTTCTTAATACAATAAAGCCTTCTTAATAAAGAATCCACGGAGCCAGTTACTTCAAAACTCAAAATACTAAACTGTCCCAGGTATGAAATGAAAATACTTTAAAACTGAACATGTACAAAAAAGCCTACGCACGTGGTAAGTTTTACGGTCTCGGTTTGTACACTCATGATGATAGTATTCTCAAGAGGGTAAGTACAAAATGGTGAGTAGCTATTGGTACCCATGCTCAAGTGGGTCTAAGTCAACTCTGTCTTTTACTTGGTAGGCAGATGAAGACTCCAAGTGAGTTTTTTACAAGACTCAGTAAACTATTTGTCGGATTGGACTGAGTAATTCTGTCATCTTAAGATTTTCCTCTTAGTAACAGGTACAGTACTAGAAAAAATCAAACCATAATTAGCAAGTTTTCAGGAATGTGTGAGATCATGTTTCTGCCTGCTAAGTACCATTCAGGTGTGCCCAAAGCACAGTGGATTGATACTAATGACTACAGATCAAAATGTTTCTGCTGTTTCTTTTAAAAATTATCTTTACAGGGGCGCCTGGGTGGCGCAGTCGGTTGAGCGTCTGACTTCAGCCAGGTCACGATCTCACGGTCCGTGAGTTCGAGCCCCGCGTCAGGCTCTGGGCTGATGGCTCGGAGCCTGGAGCCTGTTTCCGATTCTGTGTCTCCCTCTCTCTCTGCCCCTCCCCCGTTCATGCTCTGTCTCTCTCTGTCCCAAAAATAAATAAAAAAACGTTAAAAATTATCTTTACAGTGATAGCTCAGGGTACTTAGTAGTTATTCATATCCTGGTCATACAGTTATACACAATATTTAAATGAATCATATTGAATAAAACACCTTTATTTATTTTCTAAGCTCCCACTCTCTTAAATTTTGCCCATAAATATTAATTATCAGATAAGTGTAATAGGATCTGAATCTAAGGGGAATATGAATGCATGCCATTTTATCATTAGACATAATGTTAGTCTATGCTCTCTTGTTCTGCTAGAAGGGTGGGCCAGTCATCCACGTGCAGCAGAAATGCATCTACCAAAAACTACCAAATACAGCACTGGTGCCTGATCTTTTCAAGAATGGCCACCCCTAGATGAAAGCAGTTGTGTTTCTTTTATTTCAACACCAATGAATGCAAAATGACAAAAACTACCCTAAAGGAGGTAACTTGGTTTTTATTTGTTTGTTTTGTTTTTTTATGGAGGTAACATTTTTATATGAGATTGTATTTTGTTAATCCCAACAGCATGCTTATTTGTTTAAAAATAACTGGGGGCAGGGCACCTGGGTGGCTCAGTCAGTTAAGCGGCTGACTTCGGCTCAGGTCATGATCTCAGAGTTTGTGAGTTCGAGCCCCACATTGGGCTTCTGTCTGACAGTGCAGAGCCTGCTTGGGATTTTCTCATTCTCTCTCTCTGTCCCTTCCCCACACTCTCTCTCAAAATAGAAAAAACTTGAAAAAATAATAATAATAATGGTATGTCTGAAACACATACGCACATACTTTATGGTCCACCATCATATTTTGTGGTACAAGAGGATATAAAGACTCCTTTAAAACATCCCCAGGTCAGGAGCACCTGGGTGGCTCAGTCGGTTAAGCAGCCGACTTCAGCTCAGGTCATGATCTCACGGTCCGTGAGTTCAAGCCCCGCATCGGGCTCTGTGCTGACAGCTCAGAGCCTGGAGCCTGTTTCGGATTCTGTGTCTCCCTCTCTCTGACCCTTCCCTGTTCGTGCTCTGTCTCTCCCAAATAAATGTTAAAAAAATTAAAAAAAAAAAAAAACAAAAAAACATCCCCAGGTCATTGAGGACTCTGCCCCACAAAGCCACTCAAACCTGCGTCCTTTGGCTCTTTCTCAGTTTTCTGCTCTCACATCCTTGGGTTTTATTTTTGTATTCAAATCACCACTATCTCCAATTCTCTTGTACATTCATTCATTTGAAGATTGTTTATATGTATCCCTTGCCCCCAAATGAAGCTCCAGGAGGGCAGGGATCCTGCCTTTTTAACAGAAGAGTATTCCCAACACCTCAACAGGGCTCACTGAATTTAAAGAGCATTTAATTTCCACCGATACAGATTCCAAGAGACCAACAAAAGAGACAAAACAGCTTATCAAGTAAATGTTATTAAGCTCCATCAGTGTTGTTTCTTTTTATAATAAATAATATACATTTAATATAATAAACAATGGGAAATCTTTACACATCCTCAAATATTGTGTCCTCCCACCCCCACCCTTTTTTTTTTTTTTTTTTTTTTTGGTTTGTTCTTATCTTTGCTTTAGAAATGGTTTACATACCCCAGGCCCCCTGGAAGGGCAGCTAACTTACTATTATCTAGAGTTAGGAAATGGCCATGATTATCAATCATTTGGAAAGTGAAAATGTGTCTTGCCCTTATTTTTTTAGAAACAGTCTCAGATTTTCATTTGTGTGTCTTCCATTTGTTTAAGTGCAAAACCATCTAAGATGTGTTGAAGACTTTTGCTGTCCCACTGCTTTGCAGCCGGCACACAGCTCACAAATGTGCCTGGCCCTTTGTGCAAATACCCAAAAGGCTACATCACTCAAAAACTCCGGTTCACAAGGGGGCCAGCAGGTGGACAGTGATAGAATCAGCAATGAGTTTGTGCCTCCTGCCTGCTAAGAAGCAATGAGGTGGCATAAAGAGAGGATTATGGTTCCAGGCACAACATCAGTTTGACCATGAGGCTCAATCATTCACAGAGAATACGGAGATCATATTTAGTACCCAAATTCTACAAGCTTGCTGTAATGCTCAGAAATTTTAAGTGCACTTATCTGTCATCCCTTCACTCCATTTCTTTATTGAAATAAATCCCTTTGTAGTAACAAAGCAAGTTTCCTTCTCCTTATGCAGATGAGCAATGCATGGCTGCTTTCCCATTTGGTTGGTAGGGAAGAATGGCAGGTAGCAAAAGCAGACTGTGGATTACCACTTGCAATTAACAAGAGCAGATAATATCTCCTTTCTTCCAATTCCTTTCACTCTTCTAACAAGAAATAATTAAATCGTGTGGCAACTTATGGTAACTGACTGGTTTCTGAGTATCTTTAAGGTGGCACAAAACAGTAGTGATTAAATAAAAGCTTCTTTTTTAATGCCAGTGGTTTCAATCTTGAAAATCAATCAGGTGTGGGTTCTTCTGTTTTGTAATTCATCTAGTTAATCAACCAAAATAATACCGCTTAACCTCTTTCTGCCCATGCCAAACCTTACTGTCGATGAAGTCAGTGAGCCATTGCACTCTGTAACTTACAATCACCATGAGGGACTCTTTAACTGGAAGCTCCTCACCTGTGTTCCCGGCAGACCAGCTCTGTGAGCACGAAATTCACTGGATATTACCTCAAGGCCATTCTTGGCACCAGCCGTCCCAGTAGGAATAATTACTCAGTAGGTGGGAAGGGATATTAATAATGGCAAAACACTTGTTTGCCAGGTCAGAAGAAGGCCCAGAGCACAGGGCTGAGTGAGTCACAGTCGAGCACAAATGGTCTCAAAACAGACAAGTGTCTGAGCATGTTAAAAATGCAACAACAGCCTAAGGTAGGTGAAAAACAAAGGGTATTTTATGTAATTTACACACCATCCACTATTCACTTCGTTTATGTGACCTTAACTAATTGCAGCTCTAATGATATTGATGATATCAGGAAGGGAGAGAAGAAGTTTGAAATTATGTTGCTTCACTAAAAGCCAAGCTGGGGATTTTGTAAATGAGGTACAATTGGACCCCATATTTCAAACCAAGGATGGGTAACTTTACTTGGCAACCTCTCAGGCCTGCAGTGAACCAGCAGAAAATCCAGAAATGCCGACCAGACTTCATGTTACCTGTATCCATCTATCTTTGCCTGTACTGATGCCATGTGACATCTTTACTAGCTTCTGGAATAGTTGCTTCACACTCCTAGGAGGTCATGCTAGAAATTTCAATTGTAGTAAATAAATTCATAAGAAATAGTGTATAAGCTCACAGGTTTTAATTATATTAATGCTGTTAATGTAGATTAGGCATGTACATGTGTGTCCTACACAAACTGCACTTCTGAATTATATTGAAAAACCTTAGAGTAATAGCACTGTGTAAGGGAAAAGAACATGAGCTTTGATGTGGGAGATGCTCTGAAGGCATTTTCTTTCCTATCCAGCATTGTCTATGGGACCTCAGACGGAAAAGTTAGTTAACCTCTCTCAGCCTCCATTTCTTACGTAAAAACGGAGATAGTTATATTACAATTTGCGAGGGTTATGAGATTATAAGATTAAGGAGGAAATGTACGCGAGAAAGCACAGTTCTTGGCACACAGTAGATATGTGGATAGCAGATACACCATGGATATGAATATGGTGTATGTGGCATATTCAATATATGTCACTTTATCTCCTTTTCCCCTGTTTACATGTTAATGTGAATATTTCAAGGTTTTTTTTTTTTAGGCAATGCCCACTTCACTTAGATGTGAAGCAATACAAAATGCTCAGATTTTCCTAAAATGCTCAGTATTTCCTAAAACCTAAAATACTGAATTTTCTCTTAATGCTTTTGTTTCATTAGCAATCAAATTTATATTGCCCTGCAGAAGCTCTTTATAATGGACATTCAAAAAGACCAGAAACTGCCCAAGAGTTGATCAAAAGATCTGATACTAATTTGCTTCTAACCATCAATACAGGATCACAGAAAACAACTGAAAGTTATTATTCAGTTTATCCAGGAAGTTAAAAGGATAAAGAACTTGTATCATGCCAGAATGATTCTAGAATCTAGACTGATTTTAAGATGAGGACAGTGGTGTTTTTCTGTTGTTGTTGTTTGTTTGTTTTGCAGTAACAGTAGGTTTCACCTAAAAGATGCAAAGGCTCAGAAGAAGCAGCCTGATTTTGGTTGTAGCACCATGAGTCTACAGCCGCAGTTGCATTTTCTCTGCATCAATTCATTCCAACATAAGCTTCCCATAGAAACAGTCTTCCTGAACTAGTGCTGAGCTTTACACGGGATTTTTGCTCACTCTGACAGGACAAAGCCAACAGCCCAGACTTGGCTGGATCTCAACATGGACACCCTCTGTCATGGGTTGCTCTGCAGTATTCCAGAAGGCGGAAGCTCCAGGAGTTCTGCCTTTCTAGAAATCATCTTTATGTGTGCTTTTATCGTCAGTCATGGATTATAAATAGATTCTCTGATTAAATAGTTCCCCAAGTGAAAAGTGCATAGAGAATAATAGAACAGGATTTACTTCTGAATGTGAAAGTACATTATTTTATCCTAACAACTAAATCAGTGGAGTAGCAAGTGATCCCAAAATGATCAGGGATGCTTGCAAACTCCTAAATCATAAGGTGTTCTGGTACAAAGAGGAGTATGAGGAGAAACTGTAAGTACAATTCTAGTTTCTTCAATTATAGTAGTATAATAGCTTAGAGTGACAAGAAAACATGTCAAGCCTTTAGAAAAGTCTACAACTTATGATAAGTAGTTTAAAGTAGTAAGGAAGAGACTACCTATGCTATTCTTTCAATATAATGAATATAGGTACCGCATGTAGTTACATTGTGGATATAGAATAAACAACTGAACTAACTAGGAAATACCCACTTTCCATTTTATCTTCTTCTGTGTAAACCAGGAGAAGATGCTTTTGTGTGGGGAAAAATTATTTGTGCCCTTCCCCCCCGCCCCTCCAAGTTTCTGGCCTAAAAGTACAGCCTTACATTTTTGTTTAAGAACTAGAAAAACCAGGGGCGCCTGGGTGGCGCAGTCGTTTAAGCGTCCGACTTCAGCCAGGTCACGATCTCGCAGTCTGCGAGTTCGAGCCCCACGTCAGGCTCTGGGCTGATGGCTCAGAGCCTGGAGCCTGTTTCTGATTCTGTGTCTCCCTCTCTCTCTGCCCCTCCCCCGTTCATGCTCTGTCTCTCTCTGTCCCAAAAATAAATAAACGTTGAAAAAAAAAAGAACTAGAAAAACCAAACATTTCATGTTCTTATGGTTATTGAGATAAACTTTATTTTCTTCTAAAAAGACTAAGATTCTTCTAGATGTGTGTGTGTGGTAGGAGAATGGAAGGAGGGAAAATAATAATTTCAATACCACTATATTGATAAAATTAATTTACCTTTTTGGGGTATTCTCAAGTACATGATCTTATTTCAGAGGGACAACCACCATTTGTGGTGCGTGGGGAGTTTTCATAATCACCTCATTTACCAGATGTGAAAATTAAGATGGAGCACTGTGCAGGATATAAGAAAGGTCAGGTAAGAACTGACAATGGCCCCATCAGGCAGCCAAGTAGGATTCCCAGTCTTCTCCTCTACCACAGAACATGAAAGATTCTACAGTTTCCACGCCATAAAGTAAATGTTGTTCACAACAGTCTCCGCAGATGTTATTTCAGAAACAAGGAAATAAAGTGACTTTCAGGAAACAAAGCCTGGTGGATGGACCAGAGGAAGCCGTGTTGTCCCTCTTGTTAACACAGAGTCTCATCTCTAAATTGACACAGAGCTGGTGATTTACAGAAAGGCCAGAGGGAATTGTCAGCTTAGTCATCTATAAGGTGGGAAGTACCCACCCTGCTCACCCCACAGGGCTGATGTGGCAACTGACTGGGATGACACAGGAAAACATCTTTCCTCACTTACAGACCTCAATGTTGAAACTAAGCCAGCAAGAGGACCTCTGGTCCTTTAAGACTTATTCTGTGGGATGTTAGTTATTAAGAGAAGAATAACAATGGCTTTACTGAGCTAGAAACACACAGCTTACACATGATTAGGAAACAATTTGGGAGGCTTGTTTGTTTTTGTTTTTGTTTTATTGCTATAGCAATCAACATCAATTTAATTTACTCAGAGGATCTCCTAAGTGCTCTTCAAAGTCCATCTTAAAAAAAAAAAAGGCAAAACTCAGAATTTAATAAAAATGGAAACATGAAACTTGCTTGAGCACTCCAACTATGGCAGTATTAGGGATGTAATACAAGTCTAATTTTTTTTAATGTTTATTTATTTTTGAGAGAGACAGAAACAGAACATGAGTGGGTGAGGGGCAGAGAGAGAGGGAAACACAGAATCCAAAGCAGGCTCCAGGCTCTGAGCTGTCAGCACAGAGCCCAATGTGGGGCTCGAACCCACGAGCTGTGAGACCATATCCTGAGCCGAAGTCGGATGCTTAACCAACTGAGGCACCCAGGCACCCCTGTAATACAAATCTAAAGTGATGGTCTCAAAACTAAGAAACCCTCTAGTTAACTTCCATGCACTTCTATCCCTGGTTGCATTAATAGTTCATTAATTTTCTCTCTCCATCTTCTCACAGCTGGAATATTCTTCCTAAATACAACAATAAAAACCATTTGAAAATTGAGTGTTTAGCATTTCTCTCAGCGACGCTGCCATGGTCAAAAATATTGCCAAGGAAATTTAGTATTTTTGTTATATACACAGATTTAGGTTTAAAGGGATTACATTATCATATACAATAAATTGTTATAGATGGATGGATGAGGTATGTTCTAGGCTTTTCAAACTGTGGATCATGACCTATCGGTGGGCAGTAGTTTTTTTTATAACAGAATTGAATGGAACATAGTCACACCAAATTTCAAGTGGTTTAGGGGGTGCAATTCAACCATATGTGGGAAGGTAAGAGAACCAAAGCCTTTGTAAAACGTCTGAATAACTACCATAGAAAATATATGACGTAAAATTATTTCTAGTACAGGAATCTTTTGTTCTTGGTCTCCTTTCCATTGACCTGCTGTGGTTTTGAAGGGCCTACGTCAAACAGTGAGGAATATGGGAGCTTATCTTAAAAAGCAAATTAATGCACACATTTTAACACTGACACCAAGGCAGAATGACAAGAGAGACAGAGAGATCTGGGCTCAAATCCTGTTCATGCCCCTTTCTAGAGTCATAATCTCATTTAAGTCACTTAATCTCTCAGGCTGGTTCCCACACCTGTAAAGGGGGAAACAACAATATCCGCCTTGCACTTCTGTTTTAAGGATGAGAAATAATGTGTTATACTGTTCCACACTAGGACTGGCACACAGGATGCACTGATAAAAAGCAGCTGGCCCTGGTGGTGCTTTACCAGGAGCTGTGCGTGGACTCTCAGGTAAAGACTTTCCTTTTGCCTTATTTGTATATTTTACTAGTACAGTTGCATCACTTTCTAAAGAGATTTTTTTAAATTAAATCTGCCTATAAATCAAAGCTATAAAAGAGAACAAATTTGTAATTAGACAAGATGCTCTTTGATAAAGACCTTTAAAAAAAAAATAATCCTTCATTCAGATTCACAAAAGTCAACTACCTAAGAGCTAAAAGGGAGGGGAGTCTCTACCTTAAGTCAAGTTCATATGAATTAGCCTGCGGGATTTTGGTTAACTGCAAGCTCACCATGAACCAGAGAGACAGGGCTGTGCCCTAAATCCTAGAGTCTGAGTCAAGAGACGCGACTGACACCTTCACCTTTACACAGCCAGGTCACATACTGCTGCAGGGCTTGTGACACCCCTTTGTAAACCTCTACTGACAAATGAAAGGGGCAGACAGGATGGTGGGTCTGCAGGTAGCATGATCGATGAGGAATGGCTGAAAAAAATGGAAATGTTTAGGTTGGAAGGAGACTATGTGAGGAAACACGATGCCTACTCTCTAATACCTGAAGGGCTGTGTATAGAATAGATCGCTTTCATTGGTGCTTTAGAGAACAAGAGGAGGATGAAGCAGCAGGAGGAATTACCCCCTTGGCTGCTGGTGAGATCACGGCCAAGTAGAGGCCAACTGCTGACCTGCTGAGGACATGGAAGCAATTCCAAACGGGCAGGAGCTGGAGCTCAGGACATTTAATGTGCCTTTTTTTTTTCCCTTCCCCCCCAACCCTAAGCTTCTATTAGTCTTTGGAGGCGCTGTACTTGTTCTAAATAGGCATCCTCTCCTTTCCTTTTTAATAAAGACATTATAAAAATAATAATGTAATGTGCAGGAATTCATTTACACTGCTTATGCTACAGAAATCTTGATTTAGTAGATATCCCTTCAGGTTACTATTTCTGCTGCTGGCTGCAATATAATAAAGATGCTGACAGTTGTGAATTACTTTACTGAGTTCTACAAATTATCAACTCTAATGGTAAATAGGAGAGAAATAAAAGGTAAGGTAGGTGGCTAGGTCAACGAGGGTGAGGCCTGCCTTTTCTGCATAATTTAAGGCCTCCTGAAAATGATGGCTAATAGATGCCTCTTGCTGAGGAAGAAGAGAAAGTATATACGCCTCTAAGTTTCAGGACATAGAGGTTAATGGAAAATGGGAACGGCTTTGTTTTATGGGCCCTACTGAAGATGGATGACTGGGGAGATGGGCAGGAGGAATTATTTCTTATCTAGAAGAAGCTGAGGTTAAGAGATGAGGCAATGGCGTGTGAACGCTGCCCGGGACAATTATTAGTGGAGAGCTCTGACTAAAGGTGAATGGCCTGCTGGGAGATGGGAGACATCTGATAGGTAAAGTCAGTCTTGCCCTGGGGCCATGACCTCATTAATAGTTAAACAACAGCACTGAAAATTAATGACCCACACCTGACTGCCCAGTGAAACGGCACTCCTCTTCACAACCGCCCGGAAATCCTCACATGCACATTCCAGCAGGAAGTCTGGCCGCCATGGTTACAGCAATCCCTTTGGGAACTAGCTGGGTTAAATGAGTAGCGGCAAGACAGATGAAGAAATAGCCTCCATCCGGCCTCCACGATGTAACATGGGATAGAAGAAGCATGGAGCTTCTAAGAAGTAGAGATTGACCATATTGAAGTTATTTAGAAAGGAAAAGCCATGAACGCTCCTCTGTCAGAATTGGACGTGTGGACGAATGGCACTAATCTGAGTGAGGAAGGCTGGGCACCACAGTGACCTCCACCCCATCTGCCATATGGCTGTCTGACAAAAGCAATTCGTCAAGCTTCCTGGTTGCCAAATATGCTGGCTTTAAATTGCCAGGTGGAGGGGAGAACATTTTAAAAGAGCAATTTGAACAACCTCATAATTTTAAAGCAGAGGACTTTTCTCCTTGCCACACACAAGATTACCTAAGGTGTTCACACCACTGTTAAGGTCTGAGGAAACAAAGACCATCCCCACCCCCACCCCTCAGTCTCCAGGTTGTCTTTCTGCTTTGTGCACAGATTTTTGAAAATGGAGTACAATAAATTCTATGCATGACAGCTTACTGCAGCTAAAGAGTGAGCTCCTGAGATGCACCTTTTTATTTATTGGGGTTGGGGAAGGGAGGTGGTAATGTTTCCTGTATTGGATGCCTTATACTTTGCAGACCTTTGGGGACTCATCTCTGCTGAATTCTTTAACAGCTGAGATGACAGGGATGTCCATTACCCAAATGGACAGCACTCTCTATTGATCAGGGCTCCACTTAGCCATCTCATTTGTCATCCTATTTTCTCTCATCTTCACTGCTCTCCCTATGAAGGGGGACTCTTTTCTCAGGTGTTAGAGAGTTAATCTACATTCCAGGCACCACTGAGCAATTAAAACATATAATGAGCAAAACACTTGAGTGCTTCACCTACAGAGAAGCCTGACTCGGGCTTCTCCCTATCTCCCCCATACAGGCCACAGGAAGTTAAACAGGTAATCCACTCCTGGAAAAGCCCAAAAGAATAACTATAATGCTCTTCAAACCTTAGCTGTGTCAAGTGCTTGCTTTGCCTCCATTCCTTCTTTCAGAATCTCATTTTAAGAGATAAAAAGGAATATTACAGGAGGAAAGCCCAAATCCCAACAAAACAAAGGAAGGTCTACCTAATCTTGCCAGTTAATCATTTGGGGGAAAGTCTTGCTCTGCATCTAATTAGATCTATGCAGTTAAACATCCATCAAGAATTCTCCCATATAGAGTATGTTTTATGTAGTTCTCATACAAGGGATTAAATTGGGCATGTGGAGAGCAAAGTTGATCCACTTAATGGACTCCCCCAAAATACACATCAGTATCCGTGTCAAGGAGCTAGACAGCTTCTTTATCCTTTCACCAAAATGCAATAACAGAAATAATTAAACATCTCTCAAACCTGAAATGCAGAGTCATTAGGCAACAGTCAATGACTGGAACCACCACAAGAGCCTGAACCACACTTCACCCTGGCTTTTCTAGCCATTTCTATTCGGAAAGCTTTCCATATCTGGATTTCCCCTGAGAACCATTTTATGATGCTATAAAGACTGTCAACCCGAGGCAGGAGCTCCCCAACACCTGAGCCACACAGAGAACTATCAAATAACATTTAATTGCTAGATGACACTGTGTGTCTGGGCTTGAATTCTGATCTCCAAATATTATCCATGCAACTGTCTGCAGAGATAAGGTTGTTATGATAACAGCAGATAAAGCCAATTAAACCTGGGAGCAGCAAATACTTCAAGATCTTGACTTTCCCCATAAATAGAGTTTGAGGATACATAAACTCTAAGCGGTCTGATACCATCTCTCTTATGTAAGGAACATTACTGGAGGCTTCTTTCCTTCTGTGTATGTGGGTGAGTGTTTCCATGTAAGCACATGAGCTAAGAGAGTTCAACACATGCAAACTGCATGAGCTATTAATTAATTTTACAGCTAGTGTTGGAAAGCAAACGATGATAAAAAATCTAAATCTGGTTCATTTTTTAATACATGATACCAGTTGTGGTTTCACTGATGGACTCAAGCATGCTATCATAAATACACTCTGCACAATTTTCTCCTTTTCACGTTTTAGAGGCTTTCCTGCTTTGTAGCTGACAAGATTCTACTAATGTCTCTAGCTGTTTGTATACATGTTATATCAGCTTTGTGATAGGTTTGCAGTGCCAAAGCCAAAACACCAGGAGGAAGTGCCAAACCTTAACCCCAAGTTACTTCTGGTAGACCGTAGATAAGGAAAACAGCACTGAATTGGGGTGACATGAACAGTGTATGTGAGCTCCCCAGAAAGCTTATCAAAATCTGACAGCTAAACAGGACACTAGGAAACTTACCAACCAAATGATGTTCTGAAGGAAAACAAAATTGATAGAAAGTAGAGCCGTATAGCTTCAAAGGGAGCCTGATTATAGAAAATGTGAGTTTCTTTCATGAAAAATAAACATATAATGCAAGTTTGTCACTAAGGAAAATATTCCATTTTTCTTGTAAAAATTACTTTCTATGTTTTCTGAAAAAAATATATATATACCCTCCTACATGTATGCTTTTCTGAGAAAAAGGGGAAAAATATTACAATCCATTTTATTTAGCTCTCTCTCATACCTAGGGTATAAATAGCGGATAATAATCTGTATTGTCCAGGAGAGGAGCTAACAGCACAGTGACATTCAATAGGGGTGGGTGGGTAGCTAGATAGAGGACCGCAGACTTAGAAATGAAAAATAACCTCATATGTACCAGGTATACAATGACTACATGGAGATACAGGAGAAAAGAGACTGGAGGCCTAATGGCCCCCACCTAACAAACAAACAACACCATGTAGAGTTTAAAAACAAACTAATTTACCAATAGTATCAGATGATAAATAATACTGAACAACTTTAATGTCACTGTCTTACAATATAAGAGCCTGACTGTGTACCCTTACTAAGACTGTGAGGATCTCAAGGAACAATACAGCATAAATGGAGTCAAGAATAAAATAAGAAAAGAGAAACCTGACCTTCTTAAATTTAGGCTGAAATACCAAGTTCTCTTATAGCAGCACAAATAACTTTTACTAGCTAAAAAACCAAACTTCCAGATTTGGAAAAGTCATACGCAAAGAAAATGTGTCATATGCGAAGAATATGCATAGTGTCTGGTCCATTCTCTTACTCAATGACAGTTATCTCTTGTGAGATTTTTTTGGACTAAAGCATTAACAATTTTCATCACAAAGATTATTACCATTACTCACAATTAATATTTACGCAACAACTACTATGTGTAAAGTCCAGAAGAAATGCTACCAACATTGCTTGTTTTGCCAACAGCCACAATTCCTCACCCAATGTCTTATCTACCTGCGAAGTTCCTATTTCATCCTCTGAAGCCTTTCTTTGCTCTTTCAAGGCACACTGCACCCCATCTTCTCCTCTGACTCCTTAGCATTTTCCACATTGCTCTACTCACTAACCTAACCCTCATCAATAGCATCAAACGACCACTGCTTGAGCAAGTCTGCACACTGAGCACAAAATGACCTTATATGAACGAGTATTCACTGAAATTCTAGACTCACAGGACACCATATAGTTGTTCCACTCCCCCTCTTTGATTCCTTTGCAATATCCGTACTGCCAGAAAAGCAGATATTTTAATAGTAAG